>NC_064646.1:318258060-318562597 GCF_023864345.2 Schistocerca serialis cubense
CACTACGGGTCTCCGCACACGAACAAGGCCCTCACCTGTCGTAAGCAGATATCTGGAAACACGTGTGAATAATATGTTTCGCCAATGAAGAAGTTGCCAGTTGACATAGGTACTGAAGCTGAGCTGCAATATGCCTCCGTATCAAGTCGAGTACTTGGGCAGGACGTCTGGGTTCTTCCTCGTAACCTGTTCATTGTAGTCTGGTCAGACGCAGCGGCTCCATTATCCCTTTTGAAATCGTCCTGCAGTGCCAGATATCGGTCTGTCTGTGGGGTTGCAATGCGTCTCCCTGTAGCGTTTCCACAAGCTATGGATGATATATGTGGAGACATTGGCATCTGGAGCAACACAGCCAAACTCCACCATTCTTAGATCGAAAAGGTCGCCGTTGCAACTTGCACTGCATTAAGATGTCGCACTGCATATGCTTGATTTAATACAACGTCCACAAACGACAACTGACATCTATGTACCTCACTAGATACCACTGTGACACCGGTACTAACTCCCTTCTGAGTCGTCACCTTACACTCTAATGCGTAACACAGCCAACAGGTGGCGAATGATTTTAATTGTTATCTATAACAGAAGCGAAGATCTAAAGTCATCCAATGAGACCACGGTAACCCCTGTATCAAAATACATTTAACAAACAAGACTTTGATAGGCCTGTTCCCATAATTCTTCTCAACAGTGTATTATATTAAGAACGTATGTAATTTCCTGTGTTTAATGGGGAGGACATCGGTCATTACGGTAAGGAATGAAGTTCCCTATGTGCAATGGGATGTGTCCGGTAACTGTGGAAGCACATCTGATAGGATCATTAGGTATATGTGGCTATTTAGAGTCCCATAAATAATACAGGAACCAGTGATGTGGTTCTAGTAAAACCCACAGTTCACGTAGACACACCAACGCCGTTGTTTACCCGCTTCTCTGAAACCGAATGGTTTTTGAACTTATCAGCAGTGCGCACTGCGGAGATAGATAAACTCCTGGCTTGTAAACGAGATTTCATTCGTAAACAAATCTTGCGTGGAATTAAGGTCACACATTCGAGCATCCTTATGTGGTGTTCTATTTCGTGGGCGTAATTCATTTTTCACACTTGTGGGTACCTGTATCTTTTAAAAAGTGTCAACAAAACGATCAATATGCCTTTCAGCACATATCCACCGTTTCGACTGTCTGCGAAGCCAAATACATTCTCGACCAAGTTGTCTGATCGGTACACAGTAATGTGTTACATTCTCACAGGTAAACAGACGAGCTGTATTGTGCCAGCCACACGTTTCTTTACATTTCGCACAGTAGGACTGATCTTTGTTGGAGATCTTCACCTAACGACAGGCCTGGTTCATGGGTATATCATCTTGTTACTATTTGATCAGGTGATACACATCTTACTTACACACACCAAAATTACTGTACTTATGAAAAATTTTAAAAATATAAAAGTGAGACTATGTGATAATTCGGCAGCTACGGTCACTACAAATTATGTTTGTAAAGCATTTGCTACACTGTCCTCTAACTTGCCACACTGTACGAAATATCTTCATGTTTTGGTAGGGTCTCTCGCAAATAATGGTAGACTTTTTAATACAAGGTATTATGTCGAAATGCCTCCAACAGTCACATGAAACAGTGCGATAGAGGATACATTTTCATCCAGCATAATTCGGCGTTTGAGGTCGGAAGTGAGAGCTTGTCTAAATCTTCCGAACACGTACCTTCAAATAATTTACATAACGTGAACAGAAAACAGTGCATTATTGGACTGCACTACCTTGAATATACTTCGAATGTAGTACCTTTAATATATCCTGTGCAGGAATGTGTCGAGAAGCTGCAACTACTGCATGATTTGAAACAAACCATTTAGGTGCGTCTCGAGCAGACTTTGTCGTAAGTTGGTTTCTAAGCTCCTGCGTAGTGTATGGTTGAGGGACCGCAAGTACAACAGTTGTTGATGAACCATCCATCGAATGGGACCGTTAAAAATGGTTCAAATGGCTCTGAGCACTATGGGATGTAACTTCTGAGGCCATCAGTCCCCTAGAACTTAGAACTACTTAAACCTAACTAACCTAAGGACATCACACACATCCATGCCCGAGGCAAGATTCGAACCTCTGACCGTAGCGAGGACCGTTAAAATCGGTGGTCCTCTTGTTATTATGAGTCAGGACGTGGGAATGTGCCGCTTCCGGATTTCTTCCTCCACTTTCTTTCAGCGTTATTCAACACAAAACAGAGCCTTCATCCGTTAAAACATTTACGCTCTTGAGATAGACGTAAGACACAGGTCTTACAGTTCACGTAGGTGTATCTGTACACGAAGAATAAAAAATCTTTCCTGTGCCCTTCGGAGTAACACGTTAGGCAATGGTCACATGCAAAATGGCGAAGATTTTCTACTCAGCGCTGGGTCATGCTTTGTGGCAACTAGAGATCACAGCAGCGGCAGAGGTTGTAGGCTGAAAAGCGGTTGGTTCCTAAGTTCCACTGGCACGTATTTTCTGCAGGAGGGATGTTAGATTTTGTAACGATGAACTGAGTCCCAGTCAGACTGTAGCAAAAGTATCGCCTAAAATCTTTGAGTGCATCGCTAGGAAGTAGCGGTTCCGACAGTTCTATTCGGCTGATAACACTTGGTTTCAAAGGAGTTCTGAGAGTAGGTGCCAACTTCAGCCGTTCTCTTAGGGCATCGGCATCCAGAATCATTTCAATGGGATTAAGTACGGAGCGTCATTAGAGCGCATCGTCTGGGGACGCTCTGACGTAAGTAGGAGATGTCAGTTTGGAAGCATAGCGGTTTCGCTCGCAAGAGCGTCAAGTATTTCATGCCCTCTTATGGAGAAGTACATTTTCCCGAAGATCGTAATAGCGATCTTGTTCTACTACTAGTTCTAATGTGCACCTAATACACCAAGTAGAAGATCTTGTTGCTGACAATGACGTTTACCGCTGTATCAAATTAGTTTTCTCTTTCTGCATTCGAAAACAATAAAGACTGTATTGTGTGTAAAAAGTATTTTAATGAAATATCTCAGTTCGGCTGTCGCCATAAGTATGGGTTTAGGCATCTGTAAGGCAAAAGATGACGCCCGAGGTATTACATGGTATTTTAAGCTACAGAGAGGCGTTAGCTGTCAACCGACGTCACCAAAAAGGCTACAATCTGATATTGTTAATGCTATGCATCTAAATAATACATGGGTTACGTTGAGGTAATAGCAAAGTCAAATGTAGGTATAGTACAGAACCCTGCGTACATTACTTAAAGCGTAAGCACCACAAGAGAAATGAAATGTCAGCTTAGATGCTCGTGGCTAGATAGTGGTAAACCATATGCAGCAAATTTTACAGGAGAGGCGTATAGAATGTTCAAAAAATTTCATAAATCAGGTGTTAGGCATGAGAGGTATATTTACTGTACTATATGTTACCACATACGTTATGGTATCTTGTCATGTTAAGAAGAACTACTGCACACAATGAAAAATAGTATTGAGTACAAGGAATGTATATAACTTGACGGCTTGTCATTTTATAGCACCAGATACTCAGTGCCAACGTTTGGCGTCATTGATCACAATTACCGTACCTCCAACATTAATCTAAAATAATGACGTAAGTTGATCATGTTCATCAACCTGATATGTGGCTTCGCAGTGAGTCAACGGTAAAAAATATCCTTGATGCATTGCAGGTACATGGGGAATCATGTCTACGACATAAGACAGTTCCTTAAGCTATATAATAATAGACATACAATGTGTTGCGGTTAAGGTCGTAATCCACGATGTCTGTGTAGTACGGCCATGCACTTTGACATTAATTTCAAGGAGTTCTCCCTGAACAGTATGCTTCATGAAAACTGAATGAGGATAGGAGGCAAAAAATGTGGACACTGCAGCTTCTGAATAGTTAATAGGATGTCCAATAGTTTAAAGTTAATGGGTTCCACGCCATTATCTTGGAAACTGTCCTATTGTTCATCCTTTAAATAGTAGTAGTATTTAAGAGTAACACATACATCAAATTGCAATGATAGGCCACTTAGTCACTGGTTAAAATATGAAAAATCCACATAATTACTTTTTATTGATGCATGCCTCTGATGAATGGTAACTTATGGATTTAGTTGATAGTACAAGTCTATAACCCTATAATCGCACGAGGGTTCACTCTCAAAGAAACCGCATTCCATACCGGTTAAATAATGAATTTTTCCGTTCCAACAACACGTGCTGTTTCATCTAAAAGACGCCATGTTGCTGTAGATTACCATACTAAAATACAAATTTGACGTGCTGTGTATTGGTCCAGTAAATAAGAACAGAATGTGTGATGCCATCTCC
The DNA here is from genome assembly GCF_023864345.2 of Schistocerca serialis cubense. Taxonomy (NCBI): domain Eukaryota; kingdom Metazoa; phylum Arthropoda; class Insecta; order Orthoptera; family Acrididae; genus Schistocerca; species Schistocerca serialis. The sequence goes on from NC_064646.1 coordinate 318,262,431, forward strand.
GTTTCTTCAAATACTATTCGACCAGCGACTTGCTATTCTCTAGCAAATACAAAAAGGGTACAAATCTCTATAGTACAGAGTGCAGCTTACCAGTATCTATCCCTGAGCGTCTCTATTGTATCTCACAATCGCTAAAAGTGCACATTAAAGCGAGCTGAACTTGAAAGTTTCTTAAAACGATGATTTCAAATGATGCCCGACCTCTTTTTCTTAATTTAACTCTCAGCTTCTCAATCTTGACTGTAGAGCAATATTTCTTTTTTCAGTACCTACTACAGCAATTAATTGAAGTAGCTGAAGAAAGCTCTTGTAACAGCACAGAAAAGGCTAATACAGTCCTCTTTCACAGACCAGCGGCGTCAACAATAATTCTGTCTTCCTCGTCAATAACTTTTGGCATCTAACATGTTCGCACTCTCTTAGCACAGAATATCCTAAAAGCTTTTCCCCATGTCCTTCTTTTTAGTGAATCCTTCATAGCATTTCTCTCTTACTACCGCTGTCTAAATATATCTTTCTCCCACTGTCTTCCGTTGATCCAAATAGCGCTTTCTCCTGTCTGTCTCTCCACTGTCACTGTCTTCATCCTTTTCTTTCGCTCTTCGTTATCAGTGTCTCCATCTCTGTCGCTTTCAATGTCTCTCTGTCCCACTGCCGTCGTCTGTTCCCATTCTTCTTATCTCCCGTTATCACTGTCTCACTCTTTCTTGCTTACAGTCCGCTGCCTTTCTCTTCAGCTACCATTATCTCCCTTCCATTCCGTTCCCTGACGATAGTTTGCTCTGAGTTTCAACCCTTGCACTGGGAAACTGTAACACCTGGTATAGGGGATAGAGGTAAGGTGCCATTTTTTTCACATATAAATTTGGTGTCCATTTATAGCGGGGGGGGGGGGGGGGGGGGGGGAAGCTGGGGGAGGAGGATGGGGAGGGCCGGATAAAGTACAGAACCCCAAGCCTATATATGGTCTCCTCTTTCCCTTTCACTTCCAGTGTCTCCTCTTACTTTTCCTCCCACACCTAGTATCTCCATCCACCTCTCTCTTTTACTGCCGGTGCCCTTCACTGACCATCGCTATATCCTCTCACTGCGGCTGCCACTGTTCTGCCTTTCCTCTTTCTCTTTCACTACCACTTTCCCACCCCCCCCCCCCCCCAAAACTGTCTCACCTCTCTTTCTCTCTCCTCCTCTCTCTTCCACAGTCACTATCTGTCTGCTACCCTCTTTCAGCACAAAAAAATCACGAATTCGTTGGAATCAACAATTTTTTGTGTGGAAGGTGGAATAAGGATTGAGGCAGCTGTTTCCCACTTTTCTCCTCGTGGTCGTCTAGACGGGAGCACAGTCGCTTTTTTTGTTCTCTGGGAGGAGCATTTTTCAGATGATACCCAGCTTCTGTTGTTACTGCAAGGTGTGCTTCTTATAGAAGGGTGTCCAACAAGTAATACAACACCATTTTTATCAAACAGTTTTGGCTGGAACAATTTAGAATTTGTTATTGTCATAGTGCAATATTCGCGCTTCAACCCCTTTTGTGTCATGACATTCTGATAATTGGAGGCGCGACAAGCAGCCTATAAAATGACGTCTTCAGTGGAGGTACATTTCAAGCAGAGCTATTGTCGGAAAACCAGAGTGTCATAGATATTCATAGGTGCCTGCGTATGTCTATCAAGACATGGAAGTGAACAAAAGCACGGTGAGTCGTTGGTCGAGGCGTCTATCATCATCGAAACACCATCGCACAAACGTGTTCGACTCCCGCGGCTCCACACATCTGTGACTCCTGCAGTGTTACAACTTGCAGGCACTGCCATTCTAAGTGGTAGGCAGATTACAGAAAAACACCTTGTTGTACAATTGGATGTCTATCTCGGTAATGCTGACACACTTGTCCACCAGCTGAGGTACTCAAACGTGTGTGCCCGCTGTTTTCTTCTCCTTCTAATAGTAGACCATAAAAAGTAACAGAGGACCATCTGTATGTAACCCTTACAGCATCATGGTGAGATGCGGTGATGCACACGTAAATATAACACTTCCTTTCACAGATAAGGTCGCAAAAGCACTTTGAACTGCACCAAAACACTCTGTAATTTGTGATAATAAGCGTTATATTTACGTGTGCATCACGGCACCTCACCATGATGCTGAAATAAAAGGGCTTGCCACACGAAAACATGACAAGCTAAAAGTTATAGATAATACACAAGTGGTTCTGAAAAATCATGCACACCAAGTGTAAACATTAAATAAAACGGAAACCCACTGATGATGGCACAGTGGTGCTGAAACATGTTTGGGTACTTGGAAGAAACGGTATTTTGCTTAACTGGCGGACCTCACATCCTACAATGTTAACAATATAGTCTGGTGGCTTCAGCATCCTTTCGATGACTTCAGATCCCTTTCCATGTGTTCACTACGTCAGTTAAGACTACATTAACGCCTCAGATTGTATACTACATGTATCTTTTACGTATATAAGCACGGTAAATTTTAACCTCTGGATCTATGTAACGGATTGATACGGAAAAAAGTTTCATGTTTTCCCGAAATCATAAAAACATATCGAAAAAATCTGGTTTTACACAATAGAAAATGTGGAAGTGGATTTTCCCACAAATGATACTTTTGGTACGCAGAAATCATGTATTGGTGTATGTTTATAATGAACAAAGATGTTCGTACACCGGAAACAGGCTTCTCGAAATGAACGTCTAAAATATGTATACATTTAGATCTGATCCGTTTGCTATGCTTAGTTTTGTAAATAATTGGGGTCCACGGTGCAAAAACGGCTAACGGGTTTTTGTGGTTTTCTGCATGAGTATGGTCATTTCGAACCTCTGGAAATCGATAACGCATAACGATATAGAAAAGATTTCTACATTCCACGAGAATATCATGTTAAGAACATATAGCAAAAATCCGGAAGATCTGCCGTCAATAGAAATTATAGATGTTTCCATCCTCAGCCGGCCGCTGTGGCCGAGTGGTTCTATGCGCTACAGTCTGGAACCGCGCGACCACTAAGGTTCTAATCCTGCCTCAGGCATGGATGTGTGTGATGTCCTTAGGTTAATTAGGTTGAAGTAGTTCTAAGTTCTAGGGAACTGATGATCTCAGATGTTAAGTCCCATAGTGCTCAGAACCATTTGAACCATCCATCCTCACGACTGGATCTTTTGGTACCCAAAAATTGTGGTTTTTCGGCGTTTTACAGAAAACCGCCCAAGGTGCTTTCATAAGGCTAAAGCCAATCTTGGACCACACTCAGTTCAAGGGTACCAACCAACTGGCTCAAGCTGCTGGCCTGGAGGAGGTGATAACGTTTAAAATTTGAATCTCTACTGTGGGTATTGCCGCTCTTGCGACAGCTACATAAATGTTCGCTAGCCCAAAGGCTGTCTGAAACACTTGACCCCCATCTCTGTTATCAACAGAACCCGGTATATCACCTCTGAAGATTCGTACTTTGGCGCGAGGTTTTTCGAAACATATTACTACAAGAAAGTATACATGTGCATCATAAATGAATTTCTGTATTGGAATATTAATTTTTTTATTTGTTTAGAGTTTTTTTTAATTCTTGGTTAATGTCTTTAATATAACTTGCTTCTCCTTCCTGCGCAATTTTCTTTGCTTCTCCATGGTACTAGATAATTCCTCTCAGGTATTTCTGTAATACCTTAATGACGAGTGTTTTGTGGTCTTGTTAGTGGAAGGAAACGGTATAGAGTACCGGAGAGAGTAACAAAGCTGTTTTTTAGGATTCAATTAGCGTGAAAACCAGAATATTTTGGTGCTGCATTGATATCGGTTACGGCTGCATTGATGTTAAAAATGACGTGGAAGTAAAGCATGTACACTGAAATGGCTTTTGTGATATCAAATAATAAATCGGCCTGGACATCATTAAGAAAGAAAGTGGTTAATCTACATGCGATCTGTGGAAGTTTCTTTAATTTTTTTTTTTTTTTTGTAAATTATTTCTACATAGCGTACCGCTATTTTTCAATTTAGGAAAATAGTGATAAATTTCTTAGAACTTGTTTCTACCTTCAGTGGCGATGGTTTTCTCAGTTATTACGATGCTGAACAGAACCATGTCTGGAATGGCGTGCAACCTTTCTGCGCGAACGCGATCGTTCATTACTGGGAGTCGATCCATCTTCCTCAGTTGAACCTGCTTCACTCCAAGCACCCTAGAGAGTACAACCAAAAATGTCAATAATGTTACTTAGTTTCAGATACATTAGAAGTCAACATAATATTTTATGAATAACACGTGATTGCTTTTAATGTAGCGTATAAATTACAGGCCAGCCCATGAACCATGGCACTGGACCAGCTGTGGTGGTTTTTGTGCCTGACAACACAGCTTGTCCACCGTAGGTGCAACTACAACGAAGATGCATGTGTACATAGGCCAAAATAAACGGTGGTTCCTAAAGAAAGGCAGCAGGCTTGTCAATGACTGCAGCGGCAACAGTCTGAATGATTTACTGAAATAGTCTTGTAAAATTAGCTAACGTATTACTGCATAACGCTGAGAGAAAGGGAAACGATAACCGTTACTTTTTCAAAGGGCGTGAAGATACCTGCTTGGATTAATGATGATGAATCTCCTTGGGTAAAATATTCCACAGATAATATAGTACCCATTTGCATGTTCGGCTAGGGGCTATTTAGAGGATATCGTCGGCATAAAAAAATAAGATAGGCGTTCTACAACTCGGAGCATACAGCGTTAGATCCCTTAATCAGATAGGTAAGTTAGAGAGCGTAAAACGAGAAATGGATAGGCTGAAATTGGATTTAGTGAGAAACAGCGATGACCTGTCACTGGAAGAATGGGACTTCTGTCCAGGTGAGCACAGGTTTATAAACACAAAATGAAATGGTGTAATGCACGAGTAGGTCGAGTAAAGAATAATAAAATAGAAATTGAAGTAACCTGCTGTGAGGAGCGTACTGATCACATTATCATAGCAAATTGAGATGTGGTGCTAAAGAAAAATGTTGAAAATTAGGTGGAGTGATGAAGTAAGGAAGGAGGAGGTTCCCTGTAGAATCGGTGAAGAAAGGAATTTATGGAAATCAATGAAAAAAAGAAGAGATAGGATATATGTTACAAGATCAAGGAATTACTTCCGTGGTGCTAGAGGTAGATGCAGACGGTAAAAACTGTAGATTAAGCAGAGATTAGTTACATGCGGAAAATAGGTGTTGACAGAGGTTGCAAGTGCTACTCTAGATGAAAAGGTTGTCACAGGAGAGGAATTCATGGCAGGCCACATCAAACCAGTCAGAAGACTGATGACGAAAACATCCTACCCATGTAGAAAACTCCCACCATAGTAATAAATGCTCACAAGCTCCACAGATAATGACGATATTGAAATACTTATTGTGAGATACAGGAAAATTTGTAAATGCAGCTTGGAGAGTCGATTGTTATTAGTTACAAGAAATATAAGGAAGCAGAATTATGCGCATTGCATTGCTTAACCATTTGCTAAAACTTGATTTAGGATTTATGAAAGAATGTTGTATATTTGCAAAAGACGTGCAGGCGCCAAAGTATTCGAGAGAGATTTTAAATAGCAAAACTTTTCTGTGTACAGATGTAGGCTATGACTGCAAGTTGCTGACTGTCAACTCCAGACAATAAAGGAACTGCAGAAAGGTAGGAATTTATGGATACTGGGACTGTATAAATTTTAAAAAATCAACTGTTGAGACTTTCAAAGGGATCATTTTTTGTAACAAGCTGGAGCCTGAATGTAATCGACAAAAGAAGAACATGTAAAAAATATATCAAATTAAGCAAGTAAGGTTAAATACACATATGTAAGTAATCAGACTGATAGAAAGTATAAAATGCAAGGTTGTGTAAGTACGAATGGGGAAGAGATAGATGCCTTCTTCATAAAAATTAAGAAGACCTTTGGAGAAATCGAGAGGCAGCAGTATGAATATCAAGCTCTCAGACAGAAAGCCACTACTACACAAAGAAGTGAAAGAATAAGGCTGAAAGGAACATATGGAATGGCTAAATTGCTGATAACACAATAAATTCTGCAGTTAGGTTCCAATGTCGGTTCTGTAAATTTTTTTAACAGTGTTTAGTAAAAAGAACGCCATCTCCCTCCAGGGACTACCATTTTGAGTTCACGAAGCGGCTGCGTAATACTCTCTCGTTGTTAGAACCAACTGATAAAAAATTGAAATACTCCTTATTAAACCCGCCGTTATTCGCTAGTGGTTTACAGGTTAATACTTTAAAATAGTTTGACAGTGTACAACTGATAAAGGGTGATCGGTTAATATTTGCACGGGAGTTGTTTCGTATCAAATCCAACAAATCTAATTAGGATGTCAGGTAGCAATAACCGGTACATACCTTGCTGTTAATGTTCTATATTTTTTGTGTAAACAGCACGAATGAGGCAGTTACTCTCTTCGTCTGACAAGCTAATAACGATTAATTCATCACAGATCGCCTGTTAATGTCGTCAGGCGCCAGTATTCTTCATGTGGCACTGAATACACAATCCTCGCCACATTCCAAATCGTGGGGGTCCGGCGCGGTTGTCGCGTAATCACGGTGCACAAAGGAACACTTAAACACATCAAACAAATCACTCAATTAAAGCCATTTACGTATTTGCTGGAGGTCAGGCCCACGGCATTGGGTGACACACGCAGCCGTTAAACAATTGTAATCGCGATCGGCCGTCCTGACGAAATCTGCCCTGCTCGCTTAGCAGCCAACAATTTTCTTGTTCGGAGTTTCAACACTGACTACTTTGGCGCACTGGGTGCTCGACTATCGATAGTACCTACTGCAACCTACCTGAGACAAAGATATATAGTTCTCAACGCGTAAGGGGCGGTTGACCACTTACAAAATGTGGCAGCCCGGCTCTAAATAGCTTTGTTTATTCCTTTAGTTCCACCTGGAGTGATCCAAAACACTCGAGCAGTACTCAAGAATGGGTGGCAATAATGTTCTACACACTGTCTCCTTTACAAGCAAAGCACACTTTTCTAAAATTCTCCCAGTAAATCGAAGTCAAGCATTGAATTCCCCTTACGACCCATTTTTGACTTCCGCAGTGTTGAGGTCGTTAGATATGTCGGCTGAATTTCACTGATAAGCATCTCTGTACTCATACCACACACAGCTGTTATGCGGTACTTTATGAAGCATGACGTTCGCGACGTTTCCGCCTTCTGTGTTGTGAAAGTATGTCTCCGCTGAAATAATGGCACATTGTTGAACATCCACTTTGGAAACTGCGAACCAAAATAGGACACTGATGTCGAGTGTGAAAAGCATCATAACAATTAACTTATCGTAACAAAAAACTAGTCTTTCCGTATCGTTAAGGCTTTACGCACATTTACGAGAAAGTTGTTTTCATGAGCCAAGTAATATGCTGACATCATCAGAAACCTCATTGATGGTGATATGGCGATTTTCCAGAAACAGTTTCTTTACTTTTCCCATATTGTCGTCAATAAGTGATGCGCTAGGGCATCTGGGGCACTCTTCAACATCTTGTCGACCCTTTTTGAAACGTTTATACCACCCGTAACACTCTAGTTTCACTTCTAGATTCACCAAAAGCGACAGTCAACCTTTAGAATGCGGTGCTGCATTTTATTGCATTTTTCAAGAAAAAAATTGTTTGATACATCTTTTCGAAAGTAAAAATTCGTCGAACACTCGAAAACACGTATAACCTTCACGACTGTCAAAAATAGACTAAATATTCAAAACAGATGAAAATCAGAACATACATCAGAAACATGGTTATCCACAAGATAAAAAAATTGAATATCGGATGTATAAAGCTTACGAAATTAAAATATTTCTGCTACGTTTTGATCACACCTCGTACGTTGTTGCTTTTACTTCCGTATTTAATTTACATTTAGTGGTTTTATGTGTCAGTGAATGAAGTTCGTAAATGTAATATACTCAGATACCTTAAATGTTATTGAGTCAACACCTTGCCCTAATGATCAAATCATTTTAGTGTGTTAGTTTTAGTGAATGTAAATACTCCTTTATGAACTGTACTGTGCACTATTCTTTTCATTTCAGTGAATTCAGTTTCTGTAAACCAACAAATGTTTTCTCCTTAAAAAATTTGAAGACCGCTTCACCAATTTATAAGAACAATTTCTTCAACAACACTTTTTTTAATTCCACTAACACTGATTATTTTATCTAATTAACAACAGTATTAGAATTTTGTGGATTGACCTAAACGTTATCCTTGAAAAATTACATCGGAACTCTCAAGTACATAAGTTTTTGTATTTTTGCAATGCATAAATAGTGAAAACTGTAAAGCCATTGCATGAGCTTTTAACAACCAGGGCTCTGTTTTTGAGACTATTGTAAATATCAACATATTTCATGGCGTCTTATTGAAATTAACGTGAGAGACCAAGACGTAAAAATATTTTGGCCATGAAAAATTGTATTTTTGTACATTATTACTTAAAACAACTTCGTTATGTTCAGAGGCACGTAGCAGTTATATACAAACCCCATATTTCGTCGTTTGGTGGATTGTTAACTTCTGCTGCCAGTTCCATGCACTTATCATTACATAACAGCTGTGCAGAGCTGACTCCTGCAAAAAGGAATAAAACTTCGTAGTTTAAATATGTATTATATAGCGCAAAGAGATCAGTAATTTACCATAACTATTTCAGCGAACAGCATCATAGAAACTCCACTTAGATAAGCGATAATACGCCACATTATGTAAATATCTGCAGTCGTCCACAAAAGATATACTAGTATAAGTAATTCTGATGCATATGTTGTTATTTTTAGATTTTACATAACAAAGTCTGGAGTAATCTGATAATGTTTACGCTCTGCACGAAAATGACGTTACACAACGAATTCATTGAATCGCGCAGACACGCTAACAGTCGAAGAACAGCCCAGAGAAACTGCCGTATAATAGCGTGTCCAGACGTGTGGCGGATATTTGCGAATAGTACCTTCAACTAACGAAACTGAAATGGTAAACGCCGTTTTTGAGCCAATGATAACATAAAAGAACGTATACCATAACATAATTTATGACACGTATGGAAGACTTGCTCTTTATCTATGTCGCAATTGCCGTAATAAATATGCATTAGTATAGACCGTATATTTGAAACAACGATGCCATTCCGTCGTCTTCTCATCGAAGAATTGTGTAACTAGAAGGTGAATCGCATTACTGACATTTAATGAGAGCATTTCAAGAACTACTCTGTCCGACACTGGTCACAAGAACTCGCGCTAAACAGACATCTAATGGGGATATCCGCCACAAGACAGCTCAGGAATATGGGAACATAGCAAACTCACGTCACATTTAATTCCATACGGCTCCGTGTTTTATGAGATTGAAGTTACTGACTAATAGTTAGTTTCCCTTCCCATGGTTCATCTATAGGAAATGATGTTTATGTAGTCTCACCCTGCTGTATGCTATGCTACTGTTTTAACTGTTTCATTTCTTCACACGTCGGATCAAGTAGTGAAGAGTTAGCCCTACAGGATCTTTGACGATATTTTCTGCTAAGCAAAGAGTGGTGAGAGCAAAACCCATGTCGAAGTACTGAAATGACAGTACATAAAAACGAAGGAATTACGGCTTTTAGTGCTGAAATCTTGCAATGTAGTTTCAACTAAAGTCACTGAATGTGAAGTACGAACAGATGAATGTAGTTCCGAAAAATTTGGCAGAAGTGTTTGTCATTCACATAGTTCGTCTAGAGCTATTCATCTATCGATATATAGTTATTGTTGAAACACCTTTTATGGTACGGTAGTAACAATAAAAAATATATACATGCACAATATCATCGTAAAAGAAGGCATATTACTCTTACAGAAAATATTACTTAGCTCTGTTCGAATAATTTGCTTACCAACACAAGCAGTGACCAGAAAGATGGAAATAAATACTGTCTGCATCGTGAATGATAGCCGAAGTACAGAAAAATACTCTTTTATACACAAATAAGGGTCCATTATCTCAAAGACGTCAAAGTGACACGAAAAAAATGTGGGTCGTACAAATATCTGCTTACAAGCTCCGTGTCCATCAAGTATCTTGTATTTTGCTGATAACTGTCCATTATACATTGATAAGGGAGTTTATAACTACCAACAAGGATGTGGAAGGCGATAGTCTTTATCAGTTACTTTAGGAGGGTAGCGTGCTAACACAGACAAGCACGATAAAGATAGGGGAGTTAATAACTACCAACAAGGATGTGGAAGGCGATAGTCTTTATCAGTTACCTTAGGAGGATAGCATGCTAACACAGACAAGCACGATAAAGAAAGTGTTTTGAACTACGAAGTCTAGTTAAAATCTCTAAGGTCATGAAACGGTCAGTACATGAAATTACAACATAAAAATAATAAGAGATGAAATAAAATGTTTATGAACCGAAAAAAAGACAAGCCATAAGTTTATGTAAACACAGTCAACGATATAACACAGGAATCAGCTTAATCTTTCAAGGAACTCCTCGACAAAATAGGAGTGACCCATGACGAAATATTAAGTTTCAATTTGAAAGCGCGTGGATTAAAACTAAGATTTTTAAATTCTTGCGGTAGCTTATTGAAAGTCGATGTAGCAGTATACTGCACACCTTTCTGCACAAGAGTCAAGGAAGTGCGATCCAAATGAAACTTCCCCTTTGAATGTAAAGAATGACAGTGCTGGAGAAACTCTTACGTAACTAGATTTTCAAACAGCTGAGCAAAACTCAACGTACTCAGTTTTCTCTTTACTTATTCGGATCATCACTAAACTGACACACAATATTTTTAGCGCAACGCAGTCTGACTTACAATAATCCCCACAAAAGAATGGCCCTGACTAACAATAACCTATAGCTTTCATGAATCACTTACCTCACAAAAATCTTCGTTACTCGAACTACTGCAATACAGCGAACGCCAATACTGCCAGCTAAATAAAAGATTCTAACTACTGAAGGCACTAACTACTGATAGTCATAGATAGCAAATGAAAGATTTTGATGGAGAACAATGTATTTTCCTTAATAGTGTTCAAAATTCATTATATATATAATGTTCATGACATCCAGTCTTACAAATTTCCTTTTTCTGACAGACACACGTCCAGATCGTCCGCTCTCAAAACTCCGCCATCTCTCTCCCCACATCCACCACTCCTAGCGGGTCACCTCCAACTGCACAACACTATGCGCTGTTCACATCCAACTGCCCAACACTACAATAGAGAATATTCCAACAATGCCAACCAGCCACAGACTGCACACAGCACAGTCAGTGATTTTCATACAGAGTGCTACGTGGCGTTACCAACATAAAAACCTAAACAGCCTACTTACACAAATGCGGATTGAATTTCTGCCTAGAATTAACTGAGTGAAAGTTGCTAATTCTTGAGAGTAATCTGATATCGTTAACAAGAAACGACATTAAAGAATATATATATTGAGATGCCAATGTCAAAATACCCAGACTAATGAACAGACGTTGACAAGAGGTTCACGAACTTACACCATTTACTGCCCGATCCACCCATCTCTGAGCCAGAAATATCCTTTACTTCAGATACCGTTCGAAGAGTAAAAACGGCAACATTAACTCTTTGAGCAAGTGCCTGAAGCAGATCCTGAGATTTCCACGACAGTTTACTATCTATCTGAACACGTAGAAATTTGAACTGTTCAGTTTCACTAATGAAATGCCCATTCAGTGAAATTAATACGTCGGGTTTTGTTGAATTGTGTGTTAAAAAGCCATAAACCTATGTCATGAACTGCACTATTTGAAACAGAGCCGATGCAACAACATCCTTTACTACCAAGCTAATGTCATTAGCAAACAGAAATATTTTAAAATGACTGGTAATACTATAGGTCATATCATTTATCTAAATCAGGAACAGGAATGGCCCTAGCACTGATCCGTGGGGCACTATCCCCCCCCCCCCCCCCCTACACGCCATTTCACCATGCCCCACTCAGACACCACTTCATATCCACTCTCAACACTGTGAATAATGACCTTTTGCTGTCTGTTGTTAAAGTAAGAGGTGAACCGATTGTGAACTACTCCCTGTATTCCATAGTGGTCCAACTTCTGGATCAATATTCTGTGATAAACACAATCCAGCGCCTTAGTTAAATCAAAAAAGATGTCTAGCACCCAAAACTTTTTGTTTAATCCATCCAGTACCTCACAGAGAAAAGAGAATATAGCATTTTCAGTTGTTAAACCACTTCTAAAACCGAACTGCACGTTTGATAACAAATTATGTGAAATAAAATGATGAATTATCTTTACATACATAGCATTTTCAATAACTTTAGCAAACATGGATGGCTTATAAATTGGTCTCAAACTGTCTACTTTATGCCTTTCTTCCTTTTTATAAAGCGGCTTTACTACTGAGTACTTTAATTGTTCCAGAAACTGATCATTCTTAAAGGAAAAATTACAAATGTGGATAAATACAGGGCTAACATGTGCCTCACAGTACTTTAATATTCTGCTAGGCACTCCATGTCCACGAGAGTTCTTAGTCTTCAGTAATTTAATTATTGACTCAATCTCCCCCATGCCAGTATCACAGAGGAGTATTTCAGACATCAGTCTCGGAAAGGCATTTTCAAAGACAGTTATATGATTCTCTGCAGAGATAAAGTTTCAATTCACCCGAAATGCTCGGAAAATGATTGTTATATACTGTACATATATCTGTCTTACCAGTAACAGAAATATTTTTGCTACAAACTGACTTTAAATAGTTAATCTTTTGCTGCTGACCAGATACTTCCTTCACAACTGACAATGTGGTTTTAATTTTATCATGTGAATTAGCTATTCTATTTCCGTACCACTTACTCTTTGCCATCCTAATAACATTTTAAGCACCTCACAATTCTGTTCGTAATGGGCTACTATAGTTCGATTGTGACTACTTCTAATATTTTGATACAATTCCCAATTTCTTCTACATGATATCCTTATACCATTAGTGAACCAACCAGGCTGCGTTTTACTACTGTTGGCCTGTTCAGAACGTACTAATGCAAAACAACATTCAAAGAGCCTAAGAAATGTGTTAAGGTTCTCTTTCTGTGTTCTGGTTCTCTTTTCGATTGTGGTCTCCACTAACACATGTGATTGATCACTTTTAAATTAGCACAGGTTTTTAATAGCACTTGGAACCAAAATTAAAATATACTTCCTCAAAATAGCTGTTCCTGAAATAACCACATAATTATGACAATATGTGGGGTATTCATGCTGTATTTATTAGGTTCTGACGAATATTTGTGTAACAAAAAAGTTATAAGAGTCATAATAAGGACACATATAACACAGGTACAGATCAGTGGTCTTCAAGCATGGTAGCTATAGTGCAATGCCATCATCTGAGGTGCCGCATGTTGAAATCGCATGAAGCGTTTAAAAGTATTAATTCACAGGCTCAATGCATAAATGTTTATTCCCTGTGAAATAGTAATTCCTGTAGTTTTAAATATATAGAAATTATTGTTGTGTCTGTGTGTCACCCCCCCACCCCCACCCCACCCCATGAACCATGAACTTTGTCATTGGTGGGGAGGCTTGCGTCCCCCAGCGATACAGATGGCCGTACTGTAGGTGCAACCACAACGGAGGGGTATCTGTTGAGAGGCCAGACAAATGCATGGTTCCTGAAGAGGGGCAGCAGCCTTTTCAGTAGTTGCAGGGGCAACAGTCTGGATGATTGACTGATCTGGCCTTTTAACACTAACCAAAACGGCCTTGCTGTGCTGGTACTGCGAACGGCTGAAGGCAAGGGGAAACTACAGCCGTCATTTTTCCCGAGGGCATGCAGCTTTACTGCATGGTTAAACGATGATGGCGTCCTCTTGGGTAAAATATTCCAGAGGTAAAATAGTCCCCCATTCGGATCTCCGGGCGGGGCTACTCACGATGACGTTGTTACCAGGAGAAAGAAAACTGGCGTTCTACGGATCGGAGCATAGAATGTCAGATCCCTTAATCGGGTAGGTAGGTTAGAAAATTTAAAAAGGGAAATGGATAGGTTAAAGTTAGATATAGTGGGAATTAGTGAAGTTCGGTGGCAGGAGAAACAAGACTTTCAGTCAGGTGAATACGGGGTTATAAATACAAAATCAAATAGGGGTAATGCAGGAGTAGGTTTAATGATGCATAAAAAATAGGAGTGCTGCTAAGTTACTACAAACAACATAGTGAACGCATTATTGTGGCCAAGATAGACATGAAGGCCACGTCTACCACAGTAGTACAAGTTTATATGCCAATTAGCTCTGCAGATGACGAAGAAATTGAAGAAATGTATGATGAGATAAAAGAAATTATTCAGATAGCGAAGGGAGACTAAAATTTAATAGTCATGGGTGACTGGAATTCGAGAATAGGAAAAGGGAGAGAAGGAAACATAGTAGGTGAATATGGGGTGGGGGTAAGAAACGAAAGAGGAAGCCGTCTGGTAGAATTTTGCACAGAGTACAACTTAATCATAGCTAACACTTGGTTCAAGATCATAAAAGAAGGTTGTATACATGGAAGAATCCTGGAGATACTAGAAGGTATCAGATCGATTATATAATGGTAAGACAGAGATTTAGGAACCAGGTTTCAAATTGTAATACATTTCCAGGGGCAGATGTGGACTCTGATCACAATCTATTGGTTATGAACTGTATATTAAAACTTAAGAGACTGCAAAAAGGTGGGAATTTAAGGAAATGTCACCTGGATAACTGACTAAACCAGAGGTTGTCCAGAGTTTCAGGGAGAGCATAAGGGAATTGACAAGAATGGGGGAAATAAATACAGTAGAAGAAGAAGAATGGGTAGCTCTGAGGAAGGAAGTATTGAAGGCAGCAGAGGATCAAGCAGGTAAAAAGACGAGGGCTAGTAGAAATCCTTGGGTAACAGAAGAAATATTAAATTTAATTGATGAAAGGAGAAAATATAAAAATGCAGTAAATGAAGCAGGCAAAAAGGGATACAAACGTCTCAAAAATGAGATCGACAGGAAGTGCAAAACGGCTACGCAGGGATGGCTAGAGGACAAATGTAAGCATGTAGAGGCTTATCTCATTAGGGGTAAGATAGATACTGCCTACAGGACGATTAAAGAGACCTCTGGAGAAAAGAGAACCACTTGTATGAATATCAAAAGCTCAGATGGAATCTCAGTTCTTAGCAAAGAATGGAAAGCAGAAAGGTGGAAGGAATACATAGAGGGTTTATATAAGGGCGACGTACTGGAGGACAATATTATGGAAAGGGAAGAGAATGTAGATGAAGATGAAATGGGAGATACGATACTGGGATAAGAGTTCGACAGAGCACTGAAAGACCTGAGTCGAAACAAGGCCCCGGGAGTAGACAACATTCCATTAGAACTACTGACGGCCTTGGGAGAGCCAGTCCTGACAAGACTCTACCATCTGGTGAGCAAGATGTATGAGACAGGCAAAATACCCTCAGACTTCAAGAAGAATATAATAATTCCAATCCCAAATAAAGCAGTTGTTGACAGATGTGAAAATTTGCGAACTATCAGTTTAATAAACCACGGCTACAAAATATTAACATGAATTCTTTACAGACGAATGGAAAAACTGGTAGAAGCAGACATTGGGGATGATCTGTTTGGATTCCGTAGAAATATTGGAACATGTGAGCCAATACTGACCTTACGACTGAGAAGAAAGATTAAGGAAAGGCAAACCTACGTTTCTAGCATTTCTAGACTTAGAGAAAGCTTTCGACAATATTGACTGGAATACTCTCAAATTCTGAAGGTGGCAGGGGTAAAATACAGGGAGCGAAAGGCTATTTACAATTTGTACAGAAAACAGGTGGCAGTTATAAGAGTCGAGGGGCGTGAAAGGGAAACAGTGGTTGGGAAGGGAGTGAGACAGGGTTGTAGCCTCTCCCCGATGTTATTCAATCTGTATATTGAGCAAGCAGTAAAGGAAAGAAAAGAAAAATTCGGAGTAGGTATTAAAATCCATTCAGAAGAAATAAAAACTTTGAGGTTCGCCAATGACATTGTAATTCTGTCAGAGACAGCAAAGGACTTGGAAGAGCAGCTGAACGGAATGGACAGTATCTTGAAAGGAGGGTAAAGATGAACATCAACAAAAGCAGAACGAGGATAATGGAATGTAGTCGAATTAAGTCGGGCGATGCTGAGGGAATTAGATTAGGAAATGAGACACTTAAAGTAGTAAAGGAGTTTTGCTATTTGATAATGTAGCCCATAGAGCACGTCTTGGATGCACTAGGGAGGCGGCTTTTATCAAGTATGTATCCACTAATAACTCTCCAAGACTGCGAGCAGCCCTGCAAGAAGAATGGTCGTTACTGCATCAACATAAGATTGATGACATCATTCACAGCATACCATGTCGTGACGAGGCCTGTTTTCCTGCCAGAAGCGGTCGCACCCCCGTAGTGAGCACATTAATCAGTTGTCAGAATGTGTGTGCAAATCCGTTAAGTTGTAAAAAACGGAGAACACTTTTCTACCGTTATGCATGATACAGTTGTTGGAGTTCTGTATTCATTACACTGTTTCTTCATTACTATCAGCTGTTTATAATGTTTTGTGGCAAAATAAACGAAACCTTTCAACATTTCCTTTTGTTGCTTTAATTTTGAACACCAGTGCATATACGGGCCAGGTGGCTCAATGATCCTCTCTGTGCAGATGCACACATATGCCCAAACTCCTATGAGAATTAGCGACCACCACATGTGATGAGGATAATGGGCTGAGGCACTAAGTCAGTGGTGTGTAGATACGTTGGAAATTTCGGTCAGTCAAGGATTGTGTTTGGGTGTTTCAGACGGTCGAAGCGACTGTTCATGAGACACTAAGAAATACTAGTTTCGGTCTCTGTCCAGCACAAATTTTCAACTTTCCCGATTCATTTAATTCAGTACCTGATAGAAGCAACTGCCGTTATTCCTCTGATTAAATGTCATATCAGGCTGCAGGACACATCTGAAGGAACAGACACTGGAATGTAATTCTAGGTAAGTATTAGAATAAAACAGCCAGTCAACATCGAAGCTAATTTCGGCGGGTGAATTGCACTCTCTCACGTACCAATGCGAGGCTGGCTCGTTGCGCCACCGTATATGTCGTTTGCTAAGTACTCTTGCCTTTCTAAAGAGATGTCGTTCCGAGAATGTTGTTCAAAATTTTGCTAAGGTTATGCATCACATTAATTCTTCAGCAGCTAAGAGAATCAAGAAACGAGACAGCCTCGCATTGGTACGTGAGAGAGTGCAATTCACCCGCCGGAGCCTTTAGTTTATCTCACAGGAATTACTCAAAATACATTTGCAACTGGCTAGTAATTTCCATTCTTTTCCCTGGGACATCAGGGCACCTACATATTTGTTGGCCAAATACCTGACGGGAATATTAAGTCCTTATGTGGGTAAATGCCCTCATCACATCCGTAATTCCGTGGATTTTGTTAAACGCCTTGATAGCTTCAGGTTGGATGAGTCAGATATCATGGTGAGTTTTGACGTCGTTTCCTTGTTTACGAGGGTACCCCTGCGAGAGTCACTAGAATTGATTCGTCAGAAGTTTGACGAGAAGACCACTGAACTTTTGAGGCATGTCTTGACTTCCACGTATTTTCTTTTCAATGGAGAATACTACGAACAAACGGAGGGAGTCGCCATGGGTAGCTGACTCTCACCGGTGGTAGCGAATTTGTACATGGAGAACTTCGAGGAGGAAGCCCTGTCGTCATCCGAATGGAAAACTACTTGCTTTTGCCGTTACGTGGACGACACGTTCGTCATCTGGCCACATGGTATGGATAAACTCCTTGACTTCCTTACACATCTACACTCCATACACCAACATCAAATTCACTATGGAGACTGAAACGGAGGGTAAATTGCCTTTCCTTGACGTTTTGGTCAAGAGAAGGGCTGACGGCACCCTAGGTCATGGGGTGTATCGGAAGACAACGCACACTGATCTGTATTTGCACGCAGACAGCTGCCACCACCCTTCACAGAGGAATGGGGTACTTAAAACTCTAGTACATAGGGCGCGCACTATCTCTGACGCAGAGAATCTACCCCAGGAATAGGAACATCTGAGAACTGTATTTCGAAAAAATGGGTACTCAGAGTGGCAGATTCAACGTGCTCTCCGCCTAACCACTACAGCACAACCTGTGGAGATGGATGAAATCACTAGGTAGGAGGTAGGCACTGAGTTTATTCCATACACAGGCGCCCGCATTTTGAAGAAACACCGGGTCGGAACTGTGTTTTGTCCTACGAATAAAACTCGTGCACTGGTGGGGAGCGCCAAAGATGACCTCGGTTTGAGGAAGGCCGGTGTGTACCAGATTCCGTGTCAATGTGGCAAGTCGTATATTGGTCAGACGATGCGTACCGACGAGGATCGATGCCGTGAACACCAGAGGCACACTCGACTGATGTATCCGAGAAAGTCGGCGGTCGCTGAACATTGTTTGTCGGAAAATCACGCTATGGAGTATGAACGCACGAGGATTTGGTACAGACGTCGAGATACTGGGACAGCGTTGTTAGAGAGGCCATCGAAATTCTCACCAATGACGACCTCATAAACCGTGACTGTGGCTATAATCTTAGCAAGGCTTGGGAACCAGCGATTGGGTTAATCAACAGTAAATCGAGAAAACGTATAGTTGTGACGACCACGCGGACAGAGCCATCACACCGACGTCATCTCAGACGCCGTAGCAATCTGTTCCACCGCGCGACAGTGGCGCGGGGCGCGGACGGCGGAGGCAGTGCGCCGCGGGCGGAGGGTATTTAAATCGGCCGCCGCCGCGACCGAACCCAGTTCCCCCCGAGCAGCCATAGCGTACGGATCTCCGTACCGGCATGTTCACAGGAGCTCAGTCCGTCAGTTCACGTGATGATGGGGACATGTATGATTGCCGAAATATTGTGCCCGTTGGACACTGTAGATCGGCAGTACACCCGTGGTTTTTTTGATTAGTACAAAATATGATGCATTCTGATAAAATGTTTAATGTGTTTTACAATTTAAAATACTTAATTCCGAAATGCACAAGGGGAATTTGGCTATGCATGAAATAGAAAATGTACATACATCACGGCATGACGAAAGACAATGCTGGGTCAAGCTTCCAGACGGACGGCAAAGCATAGTATCTCAAAAATGAGACCTTTGCTTCAAAATTTAATTATTATATATGCAAGGTTTTCGAGTACGATGCTCATGGTATTACCATACAAAAGTAATTTGAATGGCTCACATAACAGGACTACTCATAACCTTTATAGTTAAGCAGGACTTGCTGATGTACTTGGTTTGATCTTTGTAACACACAAAAAAAGAAATAAAAAAATCTGTAGTATTTATGAAAAAATTTTAAAATTTTTGCTTTTAGATCTACAACATTTTTCCGTTGTTTCGCAACACATGGCAATAGCACCAAGTGGTGGTGCAGATGGTAAGTTGTGTCATACAATAAGCTTAGGTATTTGCAAACATAACGCCATCAGAATAGTTGTCGATTTGTGATTACATCAAAAGTTATTTTAGGTTGAATATGCCAACTTAAGAGCCCCATTTCCATCATTTGCGGGAACGTATAACTTCCTGTTTTTGACTTCGAAGACAGGCATTATATTTATTTAAGCATTTATTTTACCTGGAAAGATTAGGGCCTTCAGGCCCTCTCTTACACCTAACCAGGCATACTCAGATTGAACGAATTTCAGTTTCTACAGAACATTAAGGACATATAACGTGTTATACAGTATTAATGTTAAAGACGAAAAACTAGAGATTCTAACAGTGGTACAATAATTATAACAATCAAAAAAATAATTACAACAATGAAGAATGATAATAATAATAATAATAATAGTAATGACTATGAATATGAAAGTAAACATATTTTTCTTTTATGAATGTCAGTCTTATTGCTAGTTGGGAATTTTCTCGTTATATTCTTGCAGATTTTGAGTTATTCTCATCGAGCAGAGACATAAGACGATAGAATGGGGTGAAAGAGATATATAAGAGGTACATAGGTTAGAGGAAGAGAAATAGAATGGTAAAATTCGAAGCTATGATGGAGAAAGAAAGAGATGAGAGGGGCACAACAATGGTGGCTATACCGTCCCTAATATGTAAGTTTTGAGTTCTCTCTCGAATGTTGAGTGGTTCTGGATAAGACGCAGATCACAGGGGAGCGCGTTCCATAATCGTACGGCTGAGATGGAGAATGACACGGAGAAAGATTTTGTGTTATGTAAAGGTACAGCCAAGATGCTAGACGTATCCGATCTGGTATTGCGGTTGTGGAACGATGATAGGTGTTTAATGTGAGAAGATAAGTATTGGGACACCAGTGGCTAAGAAATCGATGAAGTAATCACATCGTGTGGAGATCGCGTGCCTTATGTGGGCGTATCCAACCTAGCTGGGAGTATTAAGAACTGATATGATCATACAACTGTATATTGCACACGTATCTAACGCAAGCATTCATCACTAGCTCGAGGCACTCGAATTTTCACTATTTGTGCCGTGTCGAACTATATCACAGTAGTAAAGATTAGGCAAGACTAGTGTTTGGACTAATTTTTGTTTAACATCGGTTGGAAATATTTTTCTAAATTTTTGAATCGCATGTAGGGAGGAGAGCGATTTCCGGCAAGCTGTGACTGTTTATTCTTCCCAGTTTAGGTGTTCATCCAAGATTATTACAAGGTCTTTTACTGTTTTTTGGTATGGTAGTTGGGTGCCATTGAGGAGTATTTGAGGGTCTGTTTAACGAAAGTACCGACTGATTAACTTTGGATGAGATATAAGTATGACCTGGGATTTCTTGGGGTTTAGTTTCAGAGCTAGGTTCTGTGCCCATCGAGAAACAGAGCAAAGATCTGCGTTCATACTCGCTACTGCGTCAGCAATGTTCTTGGGGCTTGCACTTATGTACAGTTGGATGTCGTCGGCATATAGATGGTAGTTGCGGGAGTGGATTACCGAAGAAATATCAATGTGCGGTGAGAAGAGTAATGGACCAAGGACGGAGCCTTGGGGAACTCCAGAGCGCACGTTTTTCCATGATGACTTTTCCGACCCACAAATGACTTGTTGACTTCTGTTTTTGAGGTAGCTGTCGAACCAGTGTATTGCGCTGTTTGAGAAATTCAGTTGTTTCATTTTAATTAGTAATATATCAAAGTCAACTGTATCAAAAGCCTTGCTAAAGCCAAGCAGTGTTAGGATGGTAGCTTCACGTCTGTCCATGTTGTTGTTGTTGTGGTCTTCAGTCCTGAGACTGGTTTGATGCAGCTCTCCATGTTACTCTATCCTGTGCAAGCTTTTTCATCTCCCAGTACCTACTGCAACCTACATCCTTCTGAATCTGCTTAGTGTATTCATCTCTTGGTCTCCCTCTACGATTTTTACCCTCCACGCTCCCCTCCAATACTAAATTGGTGATCCCTTGATGCCTCAGAACATGTCCTACCAACCGATCCCTTCTTCTGGTCAAGTTGTGCCACAAACTTCTCTTCTCCCCAATCCTATTCAATACCTCCTCATTAGTTATGTGATCTACCCATCTAATCTTCAGCATTCTTCTGTAGCACCACATTTCGAAAGCTTCTATTCTCTTCTTGTCCAAACTATTTATCGTCCATGTTTCACTTCCATACATGGCTACACTCCATACGAATACTTTCAGAAATGACTTCCTGATACTTAAATCAATACTGGATGTTAACAAATTTCTCTTCTTCAGAAACGCTTTCCTTGCCATTGCCAGCCTACATTTTATATCCTCTTTACTTCGACCATCATCAGTTATTTTGCTCCCCAAATAGCAGAACTCCTTTACTACTTTAAGTGCCTCATTTCCTAATCTAATTCCCTCAGCATCACCTGACTTAATTAGACTACATTCCATTATCGTTGTTTTGCTTTTGTTGATGTTCATCTTATATCCTCCTTTCAAGACCCTGTCCATTCCATTCAACTGCTCTTCCAAGTCCTTTGCTGTCTCTGACAGAATTACAATGTCATCGGCGAACCTCAAAGTTTTTATTTCTTCTCCATGAATTTTAATACCTACTCCGAATTTTTCTTTTGTTTCCTTTACTGCTTGTTCAATATACAGATTGAACAACATCGGGGAGAGGCTACAACCCTGTCTTACTCCCTTCCCAACCACTGCTTCCCTTGCATGTCCCTCGACTCTTATAACTGCCATCTGGTTTCTGTACAAATTGTAAATAGCCTTTCGCTCCCTGTATTTTACCCCTGCCACCATTAGAATTTGAAAGAGAGTATTCCAGTCAACATTGTCAAAAGCTTTCTCTAAGTCTACAAATGCTAGAAACGTAGGTTTGCCTTTCCTTAATCTTTCTTCTAAGATAAGTCGTAAGGTCAGTATTGCCTCACGTGTTCCCGTGTTTCTACGGAATCCAAACTGATCTTCCCCGAGGTTGGCTTCTACTAGTTTTTCCATTCGTCTGTAAAGAATTCGTGTTAGTATTTTGCAGCTGTGACTTATTAAGCTGATAGTTCGGTAATTTTCACATCTGTCAACACCTGCTTTCTTTGGGATTGGAATTATTATATTCTTCTTGAAGTCTGTGGGTATTTCGCCTGTTTCATACATCTTGCTCACCAGATGGTAGAGTTTTGTCAGGACTGGCTCTCCCACGGCCGTCAGTAGTTCCAATGGAATATTGTCTACTCCGGGGGCCTTGTTTCGACTCAGGTCTTTCAGTGCTCTGTCAAACTCTTCACGCAGTATCATATCTCCCATTTCATCTTCATCTACATCCTCTTCCATTTCCATAATATTGTCCTCAAGTACATCGCCCTTGTATAGACCCTCTATATACTCCTTCCACCTTTCTGCTTTCCCTTCTTTGCTTAGAACTGGATTTCCATCTGAGCTCTTGATATTCATACAAGTCGTTCTCTTATCTCCAAAGGTCTCTTTAATTTTCCTGTAGGCGGTATCTATCTTACCCCTAGTGAGATAGGCCTCTACATCCTTACATTTGTTCTCTAGCCATCCCTGCTTAGCCATTTTGCACTTCCTGTCGATCTCATTTTTGAGACATTTGTATTCCTTTTTGCCTGTTTCACTTACTGCATTTTTATATTTTCTCCTTTCATCAATTAAATTCAATATTTCTTCTGTTACCCAAGGATTTCTACTAGCCCTCGTCTTTTTACCTACTTGATCCACTGCTGCCTTCACTACTTCAACCCTCAAAGTTACCCATTCTTCTTCTACTGTATTTATTTCCCCCATTCCTGTCAATTGCTCCCTTATGCTCTCCCTGAATCTCTGTACAACCTCTGGTTCTTTTAGTTTATCCAGGTCCCATCTCCTTAAATTCCCACCTTTTTGCAGTTTCTTCAGTTTTAATCTACAGGTCATAACCAATAGATTGTGGTCAGAGTCCACATCTGCCCCTGGAAATGTCTTACAATTTAAAACCTGGTTCCTAAATCTCTGTCTTACCATTATATCTGATACCTTTTAGTATCTCCAGGGTTCTTCCATGTATACAACCTTCTTTCATGATTCTTAAACCAAGTGTTAGTTATGATTATGTTGTGCTCTGTGCAAAATTCTACCAGGCGGCTTCCTCTTTCATTTCTGTCCCCCAATCCATATTCACCTACTATGTTTCCTTCTCTCCCTTTTCCCACACTCGAATTCCAGTCACCCATGACTATTAAATTTTCGTCTCCCTTCACAATCTGAATAATTTCTTTTATTTCATCATACATTTCTTCAATTTCTTCGTCATCTGCAGAGCTAGTTGGCATATAAACTTGTACTACTGTAGTAGGTGTGGGCTTCGTATCTATCTTGGCCACAATAATGCGTTCACTATGCTGTTTGTAGTAGCTTACCCGCATTCCTATTTTCCTATTCATTATTAAACCTACTCCTGCATTACCCCTATTTTATTTGGTGTTTATAACCCTGTAGTCACCTGACCAGAAGTCTTGTTCCTCCTGCCACCGAACTCCACTAATTCCCACTATATCTAACTTCAACCTATCCATTTCCCTTTTTAAATTTTCTAACCTACCTGCCCGATTAAGGGATCTGACATTCCACGCTCCGATCCGTAGAACGCCAGTTTTCATTCTCCTGATAACGACATCCTCTTGAGTAGTCCCCGCCCGGAGATCCGAATGGGGGACTATTTTACCTCCGGAATATTTTACCCAAGAGGACGCCATCATCATGTAATCATACAGTAAAGCTGCATGCCCTCGGGAAAAATTACGGCTGTAGTTTCCCCTTGCTTTCAGCCGTTCGCAGTACCGGCACGGCAATGCCGTTTTGGTTATTGTTACAAGGCCAGATCAGTCAATCATCCAGACTGTTGCCCCTGCAACTACTGAAAAGGCTGCTGCCCCTCTTCAGGAACCACACGTTTGTCTGGCCTCTCAACAGATACCCCTCCGTTGTGGTTGCACCTACGGTACGGCTATCTGTATCGCTGAGGCACGCAAGCCTCCCCACCAACGGCAAGGTCCATGGTTCATTGGGGGGGGGGGGGGGGGCGTCTGTCCATAGCGTGTTTAATGTCATTAGTTACTTTGATTAATGCAGTTGCTGTACTATGGTGCTTTCGAAAGCCTGACTGATATTTGTCATGGATGCTATGAGTTTTGAGGTAATCCGTCAGCTGTTCATGGACGATGTATTCTAGGGCTTTAGATATTGCAGGTAGTATGCTGATCGGCCTGTAGTCACCTGGTGACTTAGGGTTGTCAGTCTTGGGTATAGATTGAATTAAACTTTGCTTCCACTCAGTAGGATATGTACTACTGATAAGAGTCAGGTTGATGTCTGTGATAACTGGAATAATAGTGTCTACGACGTTCTTAATCATGCTGATGCTCACTCCATTTCCTACTGCCTCGGAAGAGATTCTCATAATTGCCTTGTGTACTGTGCCGGTAGTGACATGATTTAGGAAAAACTTGTCCCTCGAGAGATTGATATCTTGGGGCTGGTAATTTGTCGCTGCGTGGCAGTTTACAGCTGTTGAGAAGAAATCGTTTAATTCTTCTGCAGACGCTTGATAAACAGCGTCAGATCTTCGCTTCCCTATACCGAAACTGCGCTGCTTTTTCCACAGTGCAGCAAGTTTTCATATGCCGCATACGACAGAGCGGACATGTCTGATTTTGGCATTCCTCACGCTTTGCTTGGTTCTGTTTCGGAGTTTCCTATAAGCTTCGTATGCCTCGAGAGTTGGGTTACGCTTGAAGGCCCTATGTGCAGCATCACGTTTATTCATTAACTGGCGTAATGCAGTGGTGAGTAGATGAGAGAACGTTTCCGAACCTGCTGAAACCTACGTAAAGAATGACAGGGGTTGTTATTTTGTTATCGAAAGCAGTTGATGCATCTCAGCCGAGCACCGACAAGCAGATGGCCACAATAGAGAGATACACACGAAAGGTGATTTTGCAGCATGAAATTGCTCGATACATGCCGCAAAAACCGCCAAAACCTACTTGGAAACGTTGAAATAGGAAGCCCTCTCTCACCCACGTCTCTTCCAAACATTGCTTCCTCTGAGTATCACCTTTTTCGATCAATGGCGCACGACCTTGCTGACCAGTACTTCCAGTCATCTGAACAAGTGCAAAGTTGCATCGATTCATGATGCTCCTCAAAAAACGAACATTTCTTCTGCTGTGCGGTTTGTATGCTGCCTGACAGATCAGAAAGTACTGACTGGATGTAGCGAATACTTCGACCCATAAAATGTTTGTAAGCTTTGCCCAATAACTCCTCGAACTTCAATAAAAAACTGCGAAAGAAAACTGGTTACTTTATATATCATTACAAAACACAAATCACACTATTGCTTAAACCATACTTATCATTGAGATTAATCTGACCTTTGTAGCAAAGAACACATTGTTTTCCCACACCTACATGTTCTGTATTTTGGTCATAAACCTATCGTACTTTGGGTAAAACTGACATTCGTCAGCCAAACATTGTAGCGATCTTAAAGTTAGGATATGAGCTTTATTTTGCAATTCATCACCTTCTGCTGGTGATGTCAACTTATGGTGTCACACAGTGGATGTTACATAACACTCAGTGTCACTGTATACTGAACAACAGCTGTACACATTCGCATAAGTCAAAAATAAGCACTGAAATGCTGTCAATTATTCTTTTCCAGCTATTGTCCAACGTCACTCTAGCATTAAAGCAATTTCATGCTAGATTATTAATTTAGTATTTGGAGAACAAAATGATTGTCGTAGTAACGGCTAAAATGTACGCTAACAATCATCGATGCTGTTACGTAGGCAAATAATTCGGCTAAAGGTATTAGGTTTGGTTGTAATAATATACTTATGTTGTCAACACACAAGGCTAGCTGAAAAATACGCCTTTTTTGTTTAAAACTGTAGTAGTTAACGCACGGCAATTCACAAAGTGACGTAAATTCTTTGTTAAACACTGATCTTTTATACTTTTAATTATAATTTGAATAATATTTACGGTAATGAAAACAAGGTTTTCTACTAGTCAGCGATTTACTCATACGCAAGCCTGGGCCTCGTTCTATTATTTATTATCTTTGCGTTCGTCATGTACTTAACGAAACCTTTTCTGCGAAACATATTTTCTTTCTTTGATGGCAAAAATATTTAAATTATGTTTCCTGTTATCTTGTGGGAAATGCCCGAAAATCGTGTGATAAGTTATATTTCACGTAATGGTTGCCAATGCTCCATTAGCACCACAGAATGGCAGATGACCAGTGATAAAATGTGAGCTCTAGCGACAGTAAATTATTTCCCCTTAATTATTGTCACATGGAGGAAGCGATATGAAACGAGATTACAAGGAAGAATACTTTTTATACATAGATTCCAAAAAAACTTACGTACAGTTAACAAAATTATGCATTCAGAAGCAACGTCATAAAAATGGGTCTAGTAGGTTCGAGAGCTGACAGCTGAGTGATCATTTAATTCAGCCAAGTCTTTATCACACAATTATACAGTAATTCAAAGACATGATACAGCAGTTGTTATCATCAGTATTTGGTACATAGAAATATGTCACTAACATTTTTGTGTTAAAAACACATAAAGGTGGAGAGTTTTCATCGCTCAAAAATAATATTCCATCATTGACTAAACATTTACGTACATAGTTAAGCACAGTTTTGTTCGTTATTCACACAGTTTCCAGGAGACAGTAGAATACCCGCTGGAAAATTAAAAGCATACTATTTGCACTAGTCCTGCTTTTAAGTTTCCACTCAGCAGTCACATCATAAAGTTTATGCATGATCAATAACTTCGACTACTGGGGGGGGGGGGGGGGGGGTGACGACTACTTCCAGACCATCGACATTGCATGCTGACGACACATGCCGAAGTCGAGATTTTAAAATTGTTGTTGTTGTGGTCTTCAGTCCAGAGGCTGGTTTGATGCAGTCCTCATCTCCCAGTACCTACTGCAACCTACATCCTTCTGAATCTGCTTAGTGTATTCATCTCTTGGTCTCCCTCTACGATTTTTACTCTCCACGCCACCCTCCAATGCTAAATTGGTGTTACCTTGATGCCTCAGAATATGTCCTACCAACCGATCCCTTCTTCTAGTCAATTTGTGCCACAAATTTCTCTTTTCCCCAATTCTCTTCAATACCTCCTCACTAGTTGTGTGATCTACCCATTTAATCTTCAGCATTCTTCTGTAGCTCCACATTTCGAAACCTTCTATTCTCTTCTTGTCCAAACAATTTATCGCCCACGTTTCACTTCCGTACATAGCTACACTCCATACAAATACTTTCAGAAACGACTTCCTGACATTTAAATCTATACTCGATGTTAACAAATTTCTCTTCTTCAGAAACGCTTTCCTTGCCATTGCCAGTCTACATTTTATATCCTCTCTACTTCGACCATCATCAGTTACTTTGCTCCCCAAATAGCAAAACTCATTTACTACATTAAGTGTCCCATTTCCTAATCTAATTCCCTCAGCATCACCCGATTCGATGCGACTACATTCCATTATCCAAGTTTTGCTTTTGTTGATGTTCATCTTATATCATTTCAACACACTGTCCATTCCGTTCAGCTGCTCTTCCAGGTCCTTTGCTGTCTCTGACAGAATTACAGCGTCATCGGAGAACCTCAAAATTTTTATTTCTTCTCCATAGATTTTAATTCCTACTTCGAATTTTTCTTTTGTTTCCTTCACTGCTTGCTCAATATACAGATTGAATAACATCGGGGATAGGCTACAACCCTGTCTCCCTTCCCAACCACTGCTTCCCTTTCATGCCCCTCGACTCATAACTACTATCTGGCTTCTGTACAAATTGTAAATAGCCTTTCGCTCCCTGTATTTTGCACCTGCCACCTTCAGAATTTGACAGGGAGTATTCCAGTCGACATTGTCAAAAGCTTTCTCTGAGTCTACAAATGCTAGAAACGTAGGTTTGCCTTTCCTTAATCTAAGTTAGGTCGTAGGGTCTGTAATGCCTCACGTGTTCCAACATTTCTACGGAATCCAAACTGATCTTCCCAGAGGTCGGCTTCTACGAGTTTTTCCATTCGTCTGTAAAGAATTCGAGTTAGCATTTTGCAGCCGTGGCTTATTAAGCTGATAGTTCGGTAATTTTTCACATCGGTCAACACCTGCTTTATTTGGGATTGGAATTATTATATTCTTCTTGAAGTCTGAAGGTATTTTGCCTTTCTCATACATCTTGGTCACCAGATGGTAGAGTTTTGCCAGGGATGCCTCTCCCAAGGCTATGAGTAGTTCTAATGGAATGTTGTCTACCCTCGGGATATTGTTTCGACTTAGGTCTTTCAGCGCTCTTCAAACTCTTCACGCAGTATCATATCTCCCATTTCATCTTCATCTACATCCTCTTCCATTTCCATAATATTGACCTCAAGAACCTCGCCCTTGTATAGACCTTCTACATACTTCCACCATTCTGCTTTCCTTCTTTGCATACAACCGGGTTCCCATTTGAGCTCTCGATATCCATACTAGTGGTTCTCTTTTCTCCAAAGGTCTCTTTAATTTTCCTGTAGGCGGTATCTATCTTACTCCTAGTGAGATAAGCCTCTACATCCTTACATTTGTCCTCTAGCCATCCCTGCTTTGTCATTTTGCACATCCTGTCGATCTCATTTTTGAGACGTTTGTATTCCATCTTGCCTGCTTCATTGACTGCATTTTTTGTATTTTCTGCTTTCATTAGTTATATTCCATATCTCTTCTGTTACCCAAGGATTTCTATTATCCTCTTTTTACCAACTTGATTCTCTTCTGCCTTTACTATTTCATCTCTCGAAGCTAGCCGTTCTTCTTCTACTGCATTTCCTTCCCCCATTCTTGTCAATCGTTCCCTAATGCTCTCCCTGAAACTCTCGACAACCTATGGTTCTGTCAGTTTATCCAAGTCCTATCTCCTTATGGGCTTCGTATCTATCTTGGCCACAATAATGTGTTCACTATGCTGTTTGTAGTAGCTTACCCGTATTCCTATTTTTTATTCATTACTAAACCTACTATTGCATTAGCCCTATTTGATTTTGTATTTATAACCCCGTATTCACCTGACCAAAAGTCTTGTTTCTCCTGCCACCGAACTTCACTAATTCCCACTATATCTAACTTTAACCTATTCATTTCCATTTTTAAATTTTCTAACCTACCTGCCCGATTAAGGGATCTGACATTCTACGCTCCGATCCGTAGAATGCCAGTTTTCTTTCTCCTGGTAACAATGTCCTCCTGAGTAGTCCCCACCCGAAGATCCGTATGGGGGACTATTTTACCTCCGGAATATTTTACCCAAGAGGACGCCATCAGCATTTAACCATACAGTAAAGCTGCATGTCCTCGGGAAAAATGACGGCTGTAGTTTCGCCTTGCTTTCAGCCGTTCGCAGTACCAGCGCAAGAAGGCCGTTTTGGTTAGTGTTAAAAGGCCAGATCAGTCAATCATCCAGACTGTTGCCCCTGCAACTACTTCAGGAACCAAACGTTTGTGTGGCCTCTCAACAGATGTTCCTCCGTTGTAGTTGCACCTATGGTACAGCTATCTGTATCGCTGAGGCACGCAAGCCTTCCCACCAACGGCAAGGTCTATGTGGTTCATTGGGGAGATTGAAAATTTTAATTAAGGTATAAATGACGGTATACAGTCCAGCCCCATGTTGCATCAAAATTGTAACAAATTGCCCTTTACATTACTGGGCTACAGGTAATTGTTGCAAACTGCCCGTACATCAACGTTCGACAGTAAAATTTCTAAAATGACGTATATAACGCCGTGTCGTAGTAAAAACGTAAGAAATTTCTCCATACATTACCATATTACTGCAAAAGTTTAACAATCTGCGCTATGTATACAGCAACATTGTAACAGAATGCTCTATACATCTCTATGTTACAGCAAAATTGAACAAATTGCAGCGGAATTGTAGCAAACTGCCATGTACATCGCTATGTTACAGCAAATCTGTAACAAATTACCTCTTACATCATCACTGTTACATGAATTTCTAACAAATTTTGAAATACATCGCTATGATACCGCAAAATTGTCAAAATAAATGCCTCATACATCAGCATGTTGTAGCAAAATTGTAAGAAAATCTTGGATAAATCGCAAAGTTGCAGCATAATTCTAATAAATTGCCCCTTTCGTTGACCTCTTACACAGTAAAACGTTATATATTATTCCATAAGTCGTCAAGTTACAGCAAAAATGCAACAAATCACCCTAAACTTCACCATTATTATATGAAATTGTAATAAATTTCCCATTACATCGTTAATACTATTGAAACAAGGTGGTTAGATGATCTGAAAGATGCTTGCTGTAAGTCAGTTAAAACTGATATAGCAACGGCCAGCGTTCGACAATCAGGGCACCCCATATGTGATTATCAGAGACTCTACAGTGCCAAAGAGGACGGTTGTGTACACTCTGTTTAACACACTCTTTAAAGTCTGATGATCAGGGCACAGTGTATGCACAGAACTTATCCCCTGGCACTGGAACCTGTACTATGTGAGACACGGTGCTTGTGTACACCTACACCTTGTACGAAACTCACTAGAGTCCGATGATCAGGGCATCGTGTATACTGAGTTGGAGCGTTTCTGTCTGACACTGGAATCTACACAATGCCAGTCACATTGCTTATTTACACCCTACACAACACTCGTTCCAGATTGTAATGATCAGAGTGCAACGTATGCATCAACTGAAGTCTTCCTCCACAGCACATAATCTGTACTGTGTTAGCCACAGTACTTTTATCCATAGCCATTAGTCCAGGTATTGTTGTGAGGTACTGGTGAACAGTTGACTGAGTGACTACCATTACCTGAGATACTATTAGGATGAGTAAAGGTATTCAGTTGATATTGTGACTGTCATTACCGCTCAATCATTGCAGCTGCAATTACCGCAAATTCATGGTTTCCTTCAACAAATACATTGGTAGTGGGTGCCAGTTACAGAGTCTCAAATAGTATTCTAAAACCAGAAGCTGACAGTCCATTTGCCAGAACTTGAGAGTGGATGTTGGATACTGATTCTCAGATAGTATTCCAATACCGAAACAAAAAAGTAGCAAACAGCCCCATATATCACTACTGTTACACAAAATTATGAAAAACTGCCCACTCATTTTAGTTGTTGCACAAAACTGTAACAGTTTGTCCCATATATTACTGGCTAAGGGAGATGACACTTGGCTGAGAAGTTGTGACTTGTTCCAGCAAACAAAAGCAGGTTTAGAATTAGGGAGCATGAGCGTCGGAGCCTACCAAACTCTACTGTGCAATAACTGATAACTGGGTATGTTACTAAATTAAATCATTATCTTTCACAAATTAACTACACAACAAAATATTGTTTCCTCGGTCGGTTACATGAAAAGAACTGAAATGTCCGAAAGATATCAAGAGCAAAATACACTCCTGGAAATTGAAATAAGAACACCGTGAATTCATTGTCCCAGGAAGGGGAAACTTTATTGACACATTCCTGGGGTCAGATACATCACATGATCACACTGACAGAACCACAGGCACATAGACACAGGCAACAGAGCATGCACAATGTCGGCACTAGTACAGTGTATATCCACCTTTCGCAGCAATGCAGGCTGCTATTCTCCCATGGAGACGATCGTAGAGATGCTGGATGTAGTCCTGTGGAACGGCTTGCCATGCCATTTCCACCTGGCGCCTCAGTTGGACCAGCGTTCGTGCTGGACGTGCAGACCGTGTGAGACGACGCTTCATCCAGTCCCAAACATGCTCAATGGGGGACAGATCCGGAGATCTTGCTGGCCAGGGTAGTTGACATACACCTTCTATAGCACGTTGGGTGGCACGGGATACATGCGGACGTGCATTGTCCTGTTGGAACAGCAAGTTCCCTTGCCGGTCTAGGAATGGTAGAACGATGGGTTCGATGACGGTTTGGATGTACCGTGCACTATTCAGTGTCCCCTCGACGATCACCAGTGGTGTACGGCCAGTGTAGGAGATCGCTCCCCACACCATGATGCCGGGTGTTGGCCCTGTGTGCCTCGGTCGTATGCAGTCCTGATTGTAGCGCTCACCTGCACGGCGCCAAACACGCATACGACCATCATTGGCACCAAGGCAGAAGCGACTCTCATCGCTGAAGACGACACGTCTCCATTCGTCCCTCCATTCACGCCTGTCGCGACACCACTGGAGGCGGGCTGCACGATGTTTGGGCGTGAGCGGAAGACGGCCTAACGGTGTGCGGGACCGTAGCCCAGCTTCATGGAGACGGTTGCGAATGATCCTCGCCGATACCCCAGGAGCAACAGTGTCCCTAATTTGCTGGGAAGTGGCGGTGCGGTCCCCTACGGCACTGTGTAGGATCCTACGGTCTTGGCGTGCATCCGTGCGTCGCTGCGGTCCGGTCCCAGGTCGACGGGCACGTGCACCTTCCGCCGACCACTAGCGACAACATCGATGTACTGTGGAGACCTCACGCCCCACGTGTTGAGCAATTCGGCGGTACGTCCACCCGGCCTCCCGCATGCCCACTATACGCCCTCGCTCAAAGTCCGTCAACTGCACATACGGTTCACGTCCACGCTGTCGCGGCATGCTACCAGTGTTAAAGACTGCGATGGAGCTCCGTATGCCACGGCAAACCGGTTGACACTGACGGCGGCGGTGCACAAATGCTGCGCAGCTAGCGCCATTCGAAGGCCAACACCGCGGTTCCTGGTGTATCCGCTGTGCCGTGCGTGTGATCATTGCTTGTACAGCCCTCTCGCAGTGTCCGGAGCAAGTATGGTGGGTCTGACACACCGGTGTCAATGTGTTCTTTTCTCCATTTCCAGGAGTGTAGTAACAATCAGTCATCCCGTCATCGTCAGTGCCTGTCATAGACTTTGAGAGCTTCAGTAACGTGGATATCCTCAGCGAGAGTTGAGCACTGGCTGACGTGGCATGCTCCGTATAGGTCTACGGAGGTCACCGTGTGGTTTCGGTTTCCATTCTTCAATGAGACCACGCAAGAGTTCTCGGAGAGTCTGTGGTGGGGTAGGACGACCACGAACGTCTACACACAATACGCAGAGCACGAAGCTCTTTATTGTTTTCGAATGCAGGAAGAAAGAGAGAGATAAGTGTTACTGTCGGAACCGCTGCTTCCTAGCGATGTACTCAAAGATTTTAGGCGGTCCTTTTTTTTCAGTCTGACTGCGACTCAGTTCATCGTTACAAACTATCACCACTCCTGCAGAAAGTAAGTGGCAGTGGTACTTAGGGGCCAATTGCTTTTCAGCCTAAAATCTCTGCTGCCGCTGTGACATCTAGTCGCCGCAAAGCATGGCCCAGCACTGAGTAGAAAATCTTCTCCATTTTGCAGGTGACTATTTCCTAACGATGTGAACAGTGGGTCCTGATATCTAAACAACCGTTTGTGGACAAACACAGGCAAATACATTCTCTCTCTCTCTCTCTCTCTCTCTCTCTCTCTCTCTCTCTCTCTCTTTCTCTCTCTCTCTCTCGCACGAGCACACACGCGCACGCACATGCAGATATATAGGCAGCGAAAATAAAATAGTCAAATACGTAGCTTGTTAGAGGTAATAGCAGGAAAAGTCTTTGCACAATCGTTGCGAAACGTGCTCTATAGCATTATCAAAGGTACAGCTATGTCGCAGTCCTGGTTGGGATACTCCGAAAGCGTCCACAAGAAATGTTTTTCATCCTTTGTGTACAGACACGCAATCGTGAAGAGTAAAACTTGTGTCTTACGTCTATGTCACGAGCATAAACATTTTAACGACTGAATGTTTTGTTTTGTGTTGAGTGACGCATAAAGAATGGGGAGGAAGAAACCCGGCCCCTGAACATTTTGGTCTGTGGCAATGGACATACCCTACGAAGAGGACTTCAGCGGCACAACATGTGTGTAACCTGATCAAATAGTGACAAAATGACACAGCCATGAACCAGTGTCCTTATGTTAGGTGATAATCTCCAACAAGGATGTTCTACTGTGCCAGTGTAAGCAAGCAGGTGGCTGACAACACGGTTCGTGTACTTACCTGTCCGATTTCAGTACATCAGTGTGTAGCCGTCAGAGACGTGCACATGAAGGTATACACTGTTCACAACGCGTACGAAAGACGAAAGGGTGGATATGTGCTGAAATGCTGAAAGGTATCTTGTTCGTTAATAGCATTCACGATGCGTTTTATAACTATTGAAAAAACAGGAAGTACGTAGAACAGGATACGACAACCAAATAGAAGGCCATATGAGGAGTACTGAATATGAGAAAGATCCCGGACGTGCTACAGGCAGACAGGTTAGTACACAGGGAGAGCTGGACAAGATCGCCGACGCATTGCAACCCCGCCTGAAGAGCGACATGTGGCCACCTCTGCCTTGCGGCCAGAGCACTGCGGGACTATTTCAGAATGGACAGTGGGGCCGCTGTGTTCGACCAGACTGTAATGAACAGGTTACCAGTAAGGGCCTTACGAACCAGGCGTCCTGTCAGAGAACCACGCTTCGCTCGACAACATCTTGCAGCTTTCCTTCAGTTCTTCCGTTCCCTTGTCAACTGGCAACTTGTCACGGACGAAACGAAT
Source organism: Schistocerca serialis cubense (assembly GCF_023864345.2). Lineage (NCBI taxonomy): Eukaryota > Metazoa > Arthropoda > Insecta > Orthoptera > Acrididae > Schistocerca > Schistocerca serialis. The sequence continues at coordinate 318,297,763 of NC_064646.1, forward strand.
TATTCAGACGGGTTCGAATATCTGATGGGGTAACGTGACGGCCCCGTTGTGTGAGGAGACCCATGGTCAGTGGTACGTGGCAAATGTTGTCCAGGAAATCGACATATTTGTGACGCTGTGAGGAGGCCTCTCTGTTGAAAGCCATACGAATCTTGTCGCTATCCATGGTAGCCTTACTGCCGAGTAGTGTAGCGAACAGATCCTGCTGAACGATGTGGTGCTTGCTGCATGTGGTTCTGGTCCTGAATTCCCTCTAATGCCAGGGCCTATGTGGCAGGCGTCAGCAAGGATGTCTTGCGAAACCTGGGCATTGAAATAGTTGAATGGCCAGCAGTAGGTCCCGACCTAAAGCCCATTCATTGTGCACATGTTTTGGTGAAATCCTTGAGTATTGATGGCGCCATAAGTGTGACTTTTGTCACACTTATGTGCACAAAAGAAGAGGGCCGAGATTTTTAGAGAACCGGTTATCTGATATACTAAGCTGCAGACTTACTTTAGGCGTCAACAGATTAGGCTACGAGTTGTTACTGTTAAATGTTTGACTCTCAATCATGCTACTCACAGTATCAACAGTAAGAGGGATTACGTTCATGTAATGGCTGATGTAATAGCAAAGTGAAGTTTATGTGTAGTAAACAACCCTGAGTACTTTAAAGAATAAGCTCCAGAAATGAATTGCGGTAAGTCAGTTGACGTCCCCAGTACTAGAACAATGGTAAGCAAAACTGAGTACGTTTTACAGGAGAGACAAAAAAAGGTTCAAAAAATTTCATAAATCGCGTGATCGGCGTGAGAGATATGTTTATTGTACTATAAGGAACTACATACTTGAAGATATTTTTGACATGTGAAGTAGAACTACGGCACTTAGCAACAACATGAAGTACAAGGAATAAATACAATTTTTGTCTTGTCATTTTAAAGCACCAAATTTTCAGTGTCAAAGTCTGGCTTCTCTGATCACAATTACCGCTACTCTCAGCTCAATGTAATACACTAACGTAAATTAATTCATGTTCATCACCCGGTTCCGTTGTTTCGTAGTGAGTCAGGGACAAAGACCAGGTGCATTCAAGTTCTAAGGCCTCCGATTTTTTTTATAATTAACTACTCACCCGAAATCGATGAAACTGGCGTTACTTCTCGACGTAATCGCCCTGCAGACATACACATTTCTCACAACGCTGACGCCATGATTCCATGGCAGCGGCGAAGGCTTCTTTAGGAGTCTGTTTCGACCACTGGAAAATCGCTGAGGCAATAGCAGCATGGCTGGTGAACGTGCGGCAACGGAGAGAGTCTTCCATTGTTGGAAAAAGCCAAAAGTCACTAGGAGCCAGGTCAGGTGAGTACGGAGCATGAGGAATCACTTCAAAGTTGTTATCACGAAGAACCTGTTGCGTAACGTTAGCTCGATGTGCGGGTGCGTTGTCTTGGTGAAACAGCACACGTGCAGCCCTTCCCGGACGTTTTTGTTGCAGTGCAGGAAGGAATTCGTTCTTCAAAACATTTTCGTAGGATGCACCTGTTACCGTAGTGCCCTTTGGAACGCAATGGGTAAGGATTACGCCCTCGCTGTCCCAGAACATGGACAGCATCATTTTTTCAGCACTGGTGGTTACCCGATTTTTTTTTGTTGGCGGTGAATCTGTGTGCTTCCATTGAGCTGACTGGCGCTTTGTTTCTGGATTGAAAAATGGCATCCACGACTCATCCATTGTCACAACCGACGAAAAGAAAGTCCCATTCATGCTGTCGTTGCTCGTCAACATTGCTTGGCAACATGCCACACGGGCTGCCATGTGGTCGTCCGTCAGCATTCGTGGCACCCACCTGGATGACACTTTTCGCATTTTCAGGTCGTCATGCAGGATTGTGTGCACAGAACCCACAGAAATGCCAACTCTGGAGGCGATCTGTTCTACAGTCATTCGGCGATCCCCCAAAACAATTCTCTCCACTTTCTCGATCATGTCCTCAGACCGGCTTGTGCGAGCCCGAGGTTGTTTAAGTTTGTTGTCACACGATGTTCTGCCTTCATTAAACTGTCGCACCCACGAACGCACTTTCGACACATCCATAACTCCATCACCACATGTCTCCTTCAACTGTTGATGAATTTCAATTGGTTTCACACCACGCAAATTCAGAAAACGAATTATTTCATGCTGTTCAAGTAAGGAAAACGTCGCCATTTTAAGTATTTAAAACAGTTCTCATTCTCGCCGCTGGCGGTAAAATTCCATCTGCCGTACTGTGCTGCCATCTCTGGGACGTATTGACAATGAACGCGGCCTCATTTTAAAACAATGCGCATGTTTCTATCTCTTTCCAGTCCGGAGAAAAAAAATCGGAGGCCTTAGAACTTGAATGCACCTCGTATTACCCATTCTGCCATTCTGTGCTGCAGGTACATAGAAAAGCTTGTCTATGACATCAGACTGTGCCTTAAACTATACAATAATAGGCCTACAATTTTTTTATGTTGAGATCTTAATGCAGTATGTCTATGTAGGGCGGCCATGCTTCTTGACAGTAGTTTCATGGTAGTCTCCGTGAACAACGTGCCTCACGTAAACTAAATCAGCGTTTGAGGCAAAACATTTAGATGCTGCAGCTTCTCATAAGATAATACGATATCCATCCTGTGGTGTCACCGCCAGACACCACACTTGCTAGGTGGTAGATTCAATCGGCCGCGGTCCATTTAGTACATGTCGGACCCGCGTGTCGCCACTGTGTGATCGCAGACCTAGCGCCACCACAAGGCAGGTCTCGTGATACGAACAAGCACTCGCCCCAGTTGTACGAAGACCTAGCTAGCGACTAGATGTACGAAGCCTTTCACTCTCATTAGCCGAGAGACAGAATAGCCTTCAGCTAAGTTAATGGCTACGAACTAGCAAGGCGCCATTAGCCTTACAGTGATTGTAATTAAAGTCTCCTGTGTATAGTCAAGAGCGATGTACTACAATGATTGATTAAAGATAAGTATTAATCCAGCTACGTACTTTTCTTCATAGCATTAATTACGTAGCCTGTTCCAGTACTTGACGCCCGTCGGCGTGTGTGTGTACGCGTGACTTTCTTTCGGCTACCCGTCACTGTGGACTGGCTGCCTTGTCAGTCCACTTCACATCCGTTACTGTATTTCTGTTTCATTATGCACCACCTTGAGCCCTTCTCCTTACAGAAGACCACGCGGAAATTACTAGTACCATTATATGGCAAAATACAGCTCCACAATGAAATTTTCTCTCTGCGTCGGAGTGTGCGCTGATATGAAACTTCGTTTCAGACTAAAGTTGTATGCTGGACCGAGACTAGAACTCGGGACCTTTGCCTTTCGAGGGCTAGAGCTCTAACATTAGAGCTACCCATCACGACCTCGTCTCCTACCTTCTCACAGAAGCACTCCTGCGGACCTTGGACTGTGTCACGAGTTCGAATCTCGGTCTGGCACTCTATTTTATCTACCAGGAAGTATTATATCAGCGCTCACCCCCCTGCAGAGCGAAAATTTTACTCTGGAAACATTCCCCAGGCTGTGGCCAGCTATGTCTTCGAAATATACTTTCTTCCAGGAGTGCTAGTTCTGCAAGGTCTGTAGGAGAATTTCTGTGAAGTTTGGAAGGTAGAAGACGATGTACTGCCGGTATTATGGCTGTGAGGACGGGCCGTGAGTCGTGCTTTGGTAGCTCAGATGGTAGAGCACTCGCGAAAGGCAAATGTCCCAAGTTCCAGTATGGATCCGGTACACAGTTTTAATCTGCCAGTTTCAACAATTCAGCTCTTAACAACAATATAACTGCAACCACAATAGTTCAAATAGCGTGCATCACGTGATATCCACTACGAGTATAACAATTTTTAACGTATAATTGACTACAGATCCCATTGTTCATGGTTCCATTACATATTACTATTATTTAAGAGTAATGCATATAGCACACTGCAGTGATGGCAACATAGTCCCAGACTATAATATGGCTCACCACATATTTATATGATTTGATGCTTACCTCTAAGGATAATTCAGTACCACATGAATTTAGCTGATAATACACACCTGTAACCCTATCTTCGCAGGAGGATCATTCTCAAAACAATCATCATTCACATTGATCTCACAATGCATTTTTTCATCCATAAAACATGCGCGGTTCTCTCTGCAAGACCTCATCTTGCTGCGGCTTACCATACTACAGTACGGATTTTATATTCTGTGTATTGGTGCCATACATAAGAATAGAGTGTGTGATGCAATATCTTCAAATACCACTCCGCTAGCAACTTGTTTTCCTGGCGGCCGCTGCGGCCAAGCGGTTCTAGGCGCTTCAGTCCAGAACCATGCAGCTGCTACGGTCGCAGGTTCGAATCCTGACTCGGGCATGGATGTATGTGATGTCCTTAGTTTAGTTATGTTTACGTAGTTCTAAGTCTAGGGGACTCTTAACCTCATATGTTAAGTCCCATAGTACTTAGAGTCATTTGAACTATTTTGAACTTGTTTCTCTGTGTCAGATACAAAATCGGCACAAAGCTTAATATTGCTGAGCGGGAGTTACCAACATCTATCCCTGAGCGTCTCTGTTGTACGATGGTTGGAACTTTAATACTGGCAACTATTTATTTACGGCTCGTACAAAATAGATACGTGTTTCAAAGTTTTACTGACCTTCAAAGTAGTCACCAGCATTGCACATAATCCGTTGCCAGCGACGTGGAAGTCGTACAATACTCTTAGCAGTGCCAGTTGTGTTGACAGTTCGTGCGGCGCGGTCTACTTCCCGACAAATTTGTAGCAGTTCTGAAGCGAATGCCTTGAAGTGTTTCCTGAAGTTTAGAAATGGAGCTGAACTTACGAGGGCTTAAGTCAGGGGAAGACAGTAGGTGGTATAGCACTTAGCAGGAGTATCAGTCAAACAAATCAGTAACAGTTTGCACTGTAGTGTCATCACTTCTGTCTGTATGCTGCTCATTTTTGGAACACAACCTACAACCAGCTTATAATATATATTCGCAGTCAAATACAAGAGAACTTGATTTTTCATGATTTATGGGAAGAGAAATTTCTGGTTTTCTTTTGTTATCAATCAGAATACTAATATTGTCACAAATGGAGCTTTGCACATTTCCACATATCTTTCACCAGGACATTAATAATTACAAATAAAGAATTAAACAGATTTTCAAGCATATTATTGTTTAATATATATTCACAATAACCATTCAAAGAGATTATCAAATTGCAGTAGCGTCGTTTTTATGTAATGACGAAACAAACTTATTTTCTCTGTGAAGTTGAAGGTAGATGTACGTACAGAGAGTAATAAACATCTTTATAATTATAACGATCTCTACTTTTTATAATCCAGAGGCTGAAACATTATGAGACATTAGAAAAAGCTGGAGGATTAGTACTAATCACGAATGCATGTGTGTGTGTGACACACATCTCACACATCTGTCTATATGATCAGTCAATGTTTCATATTGCCAATTACAATTACGGAGGCTGGGCAAATTATGTGACTACCATGAGCTGTGTCTCCATCTATTCGTCAGTATGCAATTATCCAAGTATGTTTCATGAGAAAGCACGTACTTGTGACGTTTCCATATTTGTAATTCAAGGACTTTTCTATATACTATCCCATCTGATCTTACCCTTACAGAGAAAGCAGTTGCTGATTCTTTCTCTGTTGCTTCTCACCACATCTTCAATAACCTCTGAACACAAATAAAAGTCCCGTTGCATTTAAGAGAAAAATTGAATGCATTGTCGACTTGACAACATTTTTTCAAAGAGTTAACAAACACGCTTAGTTTCTCGCTTTGAAACTTTAAGCAAATGCTTGCATCTTCTTCCAGTTACGCTTCCTTTGTTTTCATTTCTGCTAATCCCTCACTCTTCCTCCCCTAAACATTACATTACGTGAGTTGTCTTCTCTCCTTCCTCCCTCTTCTCTTACTTCCACTGCCGCCAGAGCCTTCAGTTTAAACCTTGTTTTACTGCACTTTTAAAGAGCAACTGGAAAGCACGTTTTTTGCTATCGCGACTATTGTTTCCAAACTTTATGCTATTACTATTGTTAAGTGCTGTATCCTATACAAAATAGTAGCTTCGACCGTGGTGTAACAGGCGATTAAACAGTTATGTATTAAAGAAATGCCTGGGTTTATTCCAGTCTTCTATTAATCCATCTCCTCCTTCACCACCTCTCTTTCCATCTCATGCTTCTTCATTTGTCTGTCGATCCGCTCTATCCCTCTCCCTCCAATTCGTCCTCTCTCTCTCTCTCTCTCTCTCTCTCTCTCTCTCTCTCTCTCTCTCTCTCTCTCTCTCTCTCTCCCCATCTCATCCTCCGCATGTCCCTGCCACTCTCCTCATTCCATCTGTCACAGTTCATCTCCACCTTCTCGTCTCTCAGCCTGTCTTCTCATCTTTCGTTTCTCTGTCTCCTCCTCTCCTTGTCAATTTCCTACTCATCCCTTTCTCTGTCGAATTTCTCCTCCCATCTCTGTCTCCTCCTCTCCATGTGTCTGTCCATCTCCTTGGTTTCCCCTGTGTCCATCTCCACCTCCCTTCTCTATTCAACTCCTCCTCGTCACCACTCTGTCCATATCCTTCCCACTCATCTCTTTATCTATCTCTTCCACCGCCCTCTCGCAGTTCACCTCTTCAACCTCTTCCTCTGTCCAGCTCCTCCTCTTTCCTTTCTCTATCCATTTCCTCCTCTCCAGTCTCACAGTCCAACTCCTCCTCATCCCTTTCTTTGTCTGTTTCCTCCCACCTATCTCCATACATGTCCTCTCCCCACGTTCTGTCCATCTCATCCTCCCTGCACATTTGTCCATCTCCTCCTTCTTGTCTTTCTCTTTCCACTATATCACAATCACCCCAATAGGCTGATTTTTTCTTTCATCACTTTGTGAGGGTTGTCAGCGAAAAATGTTTCATAAAGGGTTTTGCAAGTGACTAAGTGATCTCATTCTCAAATACTGGATGAATAAGTTATGGGTATTGGGGTATTGGAGCATCGCACGCTTCACTTCTTTCTCAACCATCCCTACTCCTTTGGTCGGCAGGCATATGTGAGGTAGCATAAGCCCATTCCATATTACAACCAAATCCATCGTTGCAGCGTTAAAGAGTAAGAAACATACTAAGTCACGATAAGACTTCCCATAACATGTGTCGTAATGGACATAAAGCAAAGTACCTGGTTAGAAGTAAGAGAGGATAATTATACCATTAACAATAAGATAAATGAACTATTGTGACACGAATTCCATTATCGTATATTGCATTCTTCATTCTTTCACGCACTGATGTTTCCGGCAACTAAATCTGTGCAAGCAAACAGCACGACACAATTTGCAGTGATCGTACTGAAACGTTAATCAGCCACATTGTGTATCTTTCTACAGACAAAGTGTTTGTAACAGCTATATTGCCCAAAAAATATATTTTTACAACTAATTCTGATGCAGACATTGTTCTTTTTAGGGGTAGCAGCAGTCAGTTTACGACATAAATAGTCTTTATGATGAAAATAAGGGCAAGATGAATGTGATAACCCTTTCGTTATGGAGGCGAGAGCAAAATGACACAAAGTGAAAGAACCACAGAAGATAGAGATACAATCAGCTTCAAATGCTGGTACACTAAATTTTCTCAACAGTTTTCGTCGGAAATAACGTCGCCTTCCCTCCAGGTAATCCATTTTAAGTTCCCGAAGCATCTCGATAACACTGGCATATTGTCCGAACCTACTGGTAACATTTCTATCAGTATGCCTCTGACTTTCTTCGTTGTCTTCCTTTCATAGGAATTGGTGCGGATCCCAAACACTCGAACAGTACTCAAGAATAGGTCGCACTAGTGTCCTATATGTGATCTCCTTTATAGATGGACTAAACTTCCCTAAAAATTTTCCAATAAACTTTAGTCGACAACTCTGCTTCCCTACCACAATACTTACATGCCCGTTCCATTTCATGTCGATTTGCCGTGTTACGTTCAAATATCGAAACGACATCAGTGTGTAAAGCAGGACACTGATAGTGCTGTATCAGAACATTACGGGTTGTTTTTCCTACTCTTTCGCATTAATTCACACTTTTTATTATTCACAGTCAGCTGACATTCATTGTACCAATCAGAAATTTCGTCTGTTATGTTATATCATTGTATAGTTGCGCATCTTCAACAAATTCTGTACGGCAGAGTATCATCAGCAAATAACGACATATTGCTGCCCACTCTTTGAATCTAATCATTTATGTATACACAAAATAATAGTCCTAACACACATCCTTGGGGCACACCTTTGCCTCTGACGAACACACGCCGTCGAGGACAGCACACTGGCTACTGTCACATAAAAAGCCTTGGAGCCACTCACATAGCCGAGAACAGGAATAGTAAAGAGTGTCAACATACGCCGCGGATGTTGAGAGCAAAACCAAAGAATTATCGGAACTAAATGTTCATCATCTCTTTATGTCGCATTAAGAAGGAACTATCCTTTGCATTAACGAAACTAGAATGATAATCGAACTCTGAGCTCATAACAACATAACAGTACGAATACATAAACGTTATGACATACCAAATTTGTTAATTTCTTTTTTGACTTTAAATCAGTACAATAAATAAACCGTTGTATGTCCCACCTTCTCGTCGAAAACTTCTATAAACACAACGTACATTGCATTAACGAGATTTAATGAGACCATTTGAAGGAAAATTGTTCCGACATTGTTCAAATGAATTCCGCTTAATGAATTATCTACACGGGAAAGTTGTCACAAGATAGCTCAGGAATATGAGAACGTGGAAAGCTCACGTCGCATTCAATTTCAAATGACTCCCTGTTTTGTGATTTTAAAGTCAATCACCGCTGGTTAATCTTCCCTAAAGTTAGTTTCTAAGTGATAATGTGTATGCAGCCGCGCTCTACCATATGCGATGCTTGTACTCTTAGTTTCTTTAACATATTCCTTTATTTATGCTATGGATACCATAACGAAAAGTTATCCCCATGGTGTCCCAGGCAGTATTTCCTGTTAAACAAAATGAGGTAAGAGCAAAGCCCATGTCACAGTTATATCTGTGTTAACACTTCATAATAGCAATGGGACAAAGCCTTGTTGGTGTCAAACAATGCGACGTGGTTTCAACAAAAGCTGATGCGTGCAAGACCCGAATGGATGGATGCATTGTCAAAAATAGTGGCATCAGGAATTTTATCAGTCTTATGGTTCAGTTCCAACCCTTCATCTATTCGATATTTACCTGCAGCTGAAACATTATCTGTCATCAGTCAGTCACAATTTAAAAATATGCATGTACAGCATGAGTAACTACGAAGGTAGATTGCTCTTACAGAACGTATCTCTTAGCTCTGTTCGAAGAATAAAGGGCTTCCAAACACGGACCGCGAACACGACAGTGGGAATGAGTACATTCTCCATGGCGAATGATAGCCAGAAGATAGCAACATCCCCCTTTAGATACAAGTAAGCGTCCATTATTTCGGAAATGCAAGAGTAAGAGGAAAAATATGGGTCGTTATGATAACAGTTTACAAGCCGCGCGTCAGACAAGCGTCTCTTGTTTTGCTGTTAACTACCCAACAACGAAATGGCGGACGATATTCGTTATCAGCTATGTTCAGAGAGTAGCGTGCTTAGGCGGACACACATAACAAAAGAGTTTTGAGCTACGAAGTCTACTCAAGTTTTTTTTTTCCCTAGAAGCTTCGTGACTACCTGCACTAATATACTAAAAAAGAACACGAATGAGCTTTTACTGTTTGACATTACCAGCGTGCTTTCTAAATTATTACTGGTTTAATAAAGCTTACGCTTTGGCCGAGCGTTTCTAGGCACTTCAGTCCGGAACCGCGCTGCTGCTACGGTCGCAGGTTCGAATGCTGCCTCGGGCATGGAGGTGTGTGATGTCCTTAGGTTAGTTAGGTTTAAGTAGTTCTAAGTCTAGGGGACTGATGACCTCAGATGTTAAGTCTCATAGTGCATAGAGCCATTTAAACCATTTTTGAGCAAAGCTTAAAGATATGTATATATGGATCAGCATGATTTTTAAAATATTATTGGTTTAGCAAAGCTCAAAGGTATGTATGTTGTCTTAATCTTCCATTCGTTTCTTTCCTCGTCATGAACCTCACAAACAAATATTATGGTAAATACTAACCACTAAATTAGTTGGAAGGATTCATTACTTGTAAGTTACTAGCTCCATATTGCTACTGACAAATTGTGTTCATTGCATTCAGCATACCAAATTACAAGGGTAAGTCAAATGGAAACTTTAAACATTTTATTAATATTATTTTATTAATATTATTTTATTAATATTATTTTATTAATATTATTTGAACATGTGTTACAAAGCGGTATCACTTTTCAACATAATCTCCCCAACGCTCAATGCAAGTCCTCCAGTGCTTACAAAGTGCATAAATTACTTTAGAAAAAATTGTTTTGGTAGTCCACGCAACCACTCATGCACGGCGTGGCGTACCTCTTCATCAGAACGGATCTTCTTTCCTCCCATTGCGTCTTTGAGTGGTCCAAACGTATGAAAATCACTTGGGGCAAGGTCTGGTGAGTATGATGGATGAGGAAGACACTCAAAATGTAGGTCTGTGATTGTTGCAGCTATTGTACGGGCAGTGTAGGGCCTTGATTGTCATGTTGCAAAAGGACACTTGCTGACAGCAATCCACGTCGCTTCCATTGATTGCAAGCAGCAAATGATTTTTTAGGAGGCCTGTGTATGATTCACTGGTGACAGTGGTCCCTCTAGGCATGTAATGCTCCAAAATGACGCCTTTTTCGTCCCAAAAGAGAGTCAGCACAACCTGTCCTGCTGATGGTTCTGTTCGAAACTTCTTTGGTTTTGGTGATGAGGAATGGCGCCATTCCATGCTCGCTGTCTTCGTTTCCGGTTGGTGGAAGTGAACCCAGGTTTCGTCCCCAGTAACGATTCTTGCAAGGAAGCAACCACCTTCTCACTCAAAGCGCCGAAGAAGTTCTTCACAAGCAGCAACACATCGTTCTTCCATTTCATGAGTCAGCTGCCGTGGCACCCATCTTGAGACAATTTGTGAAACTGGAGCACATCATGCACAATGTGGTGTGCTGACCCATGACTAATCTGTAAACATGCTGCAATGTCATTCAGTATCCTTCACTATGGCTTCAACTGCTGCAATGTTCTGTGGAGTCACAACTCGTTGTTCCTGACCTGGACAAGGAGCATCTTCCACTGAAGTCACACCATTTGCGGACTTCCTACTCCATTCGTAGACTTGCTGCTGTGACAAACATGCACCACCGTACTGAACTTTCATTCGTCGATTAATTTCAATAGGTTTCACACCTTCACTACGCAAAAACCGAGTAACTGAACGCTGTTCTTCTCTGTTGCAAGTCGCAAGTGGGGCGGCCATATTTATACTGATACTGCGACGGTATGTGTGCATCTGCACTATGCTGCCACCTACAGGCCAATCTGCACGCTGTTTCTAGCACGCTTACCAACTTACAGGATAACAGAGCGAGATTTCGATTTATTACACATTTAAGGTTTTCATTTGACTCACCCTCGTACGTTAATATCCAGAAACGCTCCTCAAACGTGACCACACTAATGAGATAAATCAAAATCATAATTTTTAAATTAACCTACACAAGAAGTAAACTCTAACGTTCCTTCTCCGTGTGATTTCGCTACAAGGTGTAGTAACCGGTCAACAAAGGAAACATTTCATTGTACAATCGGAATCAACTTTTTACCCTACTTTCTTTTAGAGGTCTGTAGATAAGCGTAAACAGTCATACATCAATACGAGAGTCCTACTCTCCTTCTTGGAAACGCCGAGAGCAACATGAGATTCTAAATGACCAAGATTTCATTTATTACTTGCTGTCTACATCTAACAAATTCCTTTTGGCGTCCACGAAACGTAGAAAAGCAAAATCCTCGAAGTAATAGTTTTAAAAAGAACGGTGTTAAATGTGATAATGGAACCCTTTTAATTTTCTGGGAAAGAATATAGTTCCTAAACTCGTAATATACGTTTTTGTAACAATAACTGCCACCATTTAGATACCAGTCTACGTCGTAACCCAATGTCTGCCATCAAAAATTAGTGTGCCATGATATCTCGATAATTCTGCACACTAAAACGTTCTTTCCTAATCGCTGTACAATGTATGCGTTGATAACTGTCGAAAACTGGTACGAAACCGGAAAGCTACGTTTTAACCCCCAAAAGTGTCGTGCATTTCACGGATTATCGACCGCACAGGAAATTCAGAAGTATTTTCATCTATTTTCTCAAATAATTCGCACAATTTTTGCAGCATCATTGACTTCCACGGGAGACAGTAATGTGCCTGTAGGTATATCTATTCTACTGCCAGTTATACACCTCTGGATTCAGCTGCCTTGAACTATAATATCTATTTACTATTTTGAGACCTATCACATCGTGCGGAACCTCACTCACGCCACGAGGAGCCCGTGTGGCTCGTGGGCCAACACAAAATTCCCTGAAAAAACGTTCAGCCTTAATTCGAAAGCTACGCTAGAATCATCTGATTGTGGGTCTCTACACATCAGTTCGACGTATACTGAGAAGGAGGGCATTACAGAGCGTTCACTCGTGGACTGCATCGTAGCCAACAGTTAACCGAAACCCACCTTCTTTCTATCACTGGAAAGAAAACCTCTGTGCCGTAGCTCTGTTTACGCTTAAAATAAATGAAACCGATCGACGAGGGAGGATTTTATGAAATAATTTACTGGTAAGAGACATCGTCATTTTAGGTTGGAAATTTTATATAACACAGTTACTTACCAGTGTTATCGGATAATTTATTGGTTTATAAATTAAATTAAACAAAACACACGCAAGAAAAAGCAATCATTGAATGACTGATAATAGACAGAGGGTACAGGAGTTATTATTTGTAACTAGAAACACGTCTCATTAATATAGGGAACAAATAAACATTCATGGAAGTTCCTATCCATGCAAATTGAAGACAGACGTTCTGCAGCGGGAGGGTACTATATAATTTTGGCAACTGTTACACAACACAGTATCACCACAGTAGGATGTTTAAAGAATTCTGAAGTCACGTTCAGTTCTTATAATTACGTGCATGGAACAATATGCTTTTGGCAGAGAATACATTTGTACCGTTTCCCTGCTTGTGATACACTGAGGGAAAAAAGTCGCAACGCCAGAACATAATTAACACAGAGTAAAGAAGTTCTGGGAATACATTCATATTGGTAATATATACAAGTGATTAACATTGCAAGATCACAAGTTAATATACGTACCAGATAAGCCACTGCAAATACGAAATGCTGGTTCATTCATAACCGGTGTAACCACCAGAACGTTGAATGCGAGCACGGAAATGTGCATACACTGTGTTCTACAGGGGCCGTGTGTTAGTTTGGGGGATTGAGTTCCATGACTGTTGCACTTCGTTGGTCAATGCAGGGACAGCTAATGCTAATTGTGGATGAAGCTGGAGCAGTCGTTCGATGATATCCCATATGTACCCGACTAGAGACAGATCTACTGACCGAGCAGGCCAAGGCAGCATGTAGCTAGCTTGAAGAGCATGTTGGGTTAGAAGAGCGGTATGTGGGCGAGCGCTATCCTATTGGAAAACACACTAGCGTGCTGTTCATCAGTGGCAACACAACAGGTCGAAGCATCAGATTGAGGTAGAAATTAGCAGTCAGTGTGCGTGGGATAACCACGAATATACTTCTGCTGTTACACGAAATTGAACAACAGACCATACCTCCAGATGTAGGTCCAGTATGTCCAGCGCCCAGACAGGTTGGTTGCAGGCCCTCAGCTGGCCTCCTAACCAACACACGGCCATCACTGGCAGCGATGCAGAACCAGCTTTCATCAGGAAGCAGAACAGACTTCCACACTGTCCTCCACTGAGCTGTCACTTGACACCACCGAAGTCGCAAATGGGGGTGTTTTGGGGTCAGTGGAATGAACGCTAGATCGTCTGGCTCGGCCTTGAAATAATTGATTTGCAACTGTTCATTGTACGACCGTGGTGCCAACTGCTGCTCAAACGTCTGCTGCACATACGGTACAATGCACCAGAGCCGTACCCAGAACACGATGGTCTTCCATCTAAGTGGTGCCACATTGCCGTCCAGAACCCGACCTCCTTTCGACCGTACATTTCCGTGACCACCGCTACCAGCTATCATGTACAGTGGCTTCATTCCTGACTAGTCTTTCTGCAGTATCGCTGAGGGAACATCCTCCTTCTCGTAGCCCTATTACACGACCTCGTCCGAACTCACAGATAGTGAGGTGTTGATAATGGTGTCTTTGTCGCCTTGAAGGTATTCTTGAGTAATATAAACTCATCACGTCCAATATCAAAGGTAACTAACGCCTACTACGTTTACAGCGTGTATTTAAAGCAAAGCTGATTTGAATCCTCATAGTGGAACTACTATCGCCGCTCTTATGTGACAGACTTAGAATCCGAATGTACATCAGCTTTCAGATATAGAACCGCCCTTATCAACTTTCGTTTATGTTGCACAAGTCCTTTGTGTTGCGATCTTTTATTCTATCAATGTATGTTCAGGGAATTGGTCTGATACTGGTACGTGCCTCATCTGAAACATGATGTTGCCGTATTGGGACACAGTCATTCCACCTAAATTAAACGGTGTATGGGCCGTTTTATTGTTTTATAGTACGGGAGAAAGAGAACTGGCGTTCTACGGATCGGAACGTGGAATGTCAGATCCCTTAATTGGGAAGTTAGGTTAGAAAATTTAAAACGGGAAATGGATAGGTTAAAGTTAGATATAGTAGGAATTAGTGAAGTTCGGTGACAGGAGGAACAAGACTTTTGGTCTGGTGAATACAGGGTTATAAATACAAAATCAAATAGGGGTAATCCAGGAGTAGGTTTAATAATGAATTAAAAAAAATAGGAGTACGGGTAAGCTACTACAAACAGCATAGTGAAAGCATAATTGTGGCCAAGATAGACACGAAGCCCACGCCTACTACAGTAGTACAAGTTTATATGCCAACTAGCTCTGCAGATGACGAGGAAATTGATGAAATGTATTATGAGATAAAAGAAATTATTCAGGTAGTGAAGGGAGACGAAAATTTAATAGTCATGGGTCACTGGAATTCGAGAGTAGCAAAAGGGAGAGAAGGAAACATAGTAGGTGAATATGGATTGGGGCTAAGAAATGAAAGAGGAAGCCATGTAGTAGAATTTTGCGCAGAGCACAACATAATCATAACTAACAGTTGGTTCAAGAATCATGAAAGAAGGTTGTATACATGGAAGAACACTGGAGATATTAAAAGGTACCAGATTATATAATGGGCAGACAGATTTAGGAACCAGGTTTTAAATTGTAAGACATTTCCAGGGGCAGATGTGGACTCTGACCACAATCTATTGGTTATGAACTGTAGATTAAAACTGAAGAAACTGCAAAAAGGTGGGAATTTAAGGAGATGGAACCTGGGTGAACTGAAAACCAGAGGTTGTACAGAGTTTCAGGGAGAGCATAAGGGAGCAATTGACAGTAATGGGGCAAAGAAATACAGCAGAAAAAGAATGGGTAGCTTTGAGGGATGAAATAGTGAAGGCAGTAGAGGATCAAATAGGTAAAAAGACGAGGGCTAGTAGAAACCCTTGGATAAATGAGGAAATATTGAATTTAATTGATGAAAGGAGAAAATATAAAAATGCAGTAAATGAAGCAGGCAAAAAGGAATGCTAACGTCTCAAAAATGAGATCGACAGGAAGTGCAAAATGGCTAAGCAGGGATGGCTAGAGGACAAATGTAAGGATGTAGAGGCTTATCTCACTAGGGGTAAGATAGATACTGCCTACAGGACTATTAAAGAGACCTTTGGAGAAAGGAGAACCACTTGTATGAATATCAAGAGCTTTGATGGAAACCCAATTCTAAGCAAAGAAGGGAAAGCAGAAAGGTGGAAGGAGTATATAGAGGGTCTATACAAGGGCGATGTACTTGACAATATTATGAAAATGGAAGAAGATGTAGATAAAATGGGAGGTATGATACTGCGTGAAGAGTTTGACAGAACACTGAAGGACCTGAGTCAAAACAAGACCCCCGGAGTAGACAACATTCCATTAGAACTACTGACAGCCTTGGGAGAGCCAGTCCTGACAAAAGACTACCATCTAGTGAGCAATATTTATGAGACAGGCGAAATGCCCTCAAACTTCAAGAAGAATATAATAATTCCAATCCCAAAGAAAGCAGGTGTTGACCGATGTGAAAAATTACCGAGCTATCAGTTTAATAAGCCACGGCTGCAAAATGCTAACTCGAATTCTTTACAGACGAATGGAAAAACTGGTAGTAGCCGACCTCGGGGAGGATCAGTTTGAATTCCGTAGAAATGTTGGAACACTTGAGGCAATACTGACCCTATGACTTATCTTAGAAAATAGATTAAGGAAAGGCAAACCTACATTTCTAGCACTTGTAGACTTAGAGAAAGCTTTTGACAATGTTGACTGGAATACTCTCTTTCAAATTCTAAAGGTGGCAGGGGTAAAATACAGGGAGCGAAAGGCTATTTACAATTTGTACAGAAAGCAGATGGCCGTTATAAGAGTCGAGGGGTATGACAGGGAAGCAGTGGTTGGGATGGGAGTGAGACAGATTTGTAGCCTCGCCCCCATGTTATTCAACCTGTATATTGAGCAAGCAATAAAGGAAACAAAAGAAAATTTCGAAGTAGGTATTAAAATCCATTGAGAAGAAATGAAAACTTTGAGGTTCGCCGATGACATTGTAATTATGTCAGAGACAGCAAAGGACTAGGAAGAGCAGTTGAACGGAATGGACAGTGTCTTGAAAGGAGGGTATAAGATGAACATCAACAAAAGCAAAACAAGGATAATGGAATGAAGTCGAATTAAGTCGGGTGATGCTGAGGGAATTAGATTAGGAAATGAGACACTTAATGTAGTTAATGAGTTTTGCTATTTGGGGAGCAAAATAACTGCTGATGGATATAAAATGTAGACTGACAATGGCAAGGAAAGCGTTTCTGAAGAAGAGGAATTTGTCAACATCGAGTATAGATTTAAATGTCAGGAAGTCGTTTCTGAAAGTATTTGTATGGAGTGTAGCTATGTGTGGAAGTGAAACGTGGACGATAAATAGTTTGGACAAGAAGAGAGTAGAAGTTTTCGAAATGTGGTGCTACATGAGAATGCTGAAGATTAGATGGGTAAATCACATAACTAATGAGGAGGTATTGAATAGAATTGGGGTGAAGAGGAGCTTGTGGCACAATTTGACTGGAAGAAGGAATCGGTTGGTAGGACATGTTCTGAGACATCCAATTTAGTATTGGAGGGCAGCGTGGAGTGTGAAAATCGTAGATTGAGACCAAGAGACGAATACACTAAGCAGATTCAGAAGGATGTAGGCTGCAGTAGGTACTGGGAGATGAAGCAACTTGCACAGGATAGAGTAGCATGGAGAGCTGCATCAAACCAGTCTGAGGTCTGAAGACCACAACAACAACAGTACAGGATAAACTCAACTGGGCGGCGCCTATTGCGTCATGGTCATTCACTGGCGGCGTTTCGTTTTCTGGTCTCTAATTGGCTGAGATTCGAAAATAGAGGCTCTGGAACTCCCAGAGACCAAGGAGTACCTGCGCACTTGGAAGGAAACCGAGCGTTGAGAAAGACGTGCATAGTGTGGGCGGGTGCTGTAAATAGTTCTGAATTTAGTTATGTTTTATTAGAACAGACTAACATTCAGAGCGGTTGCGAATACGAGTGGTGGGCATCAGAGAAGGATAACTCTTGTAGTAAATAATAAGTATGTTGGATCCCTAAAAAATATTTGAATAGCGATGTCAATAGGCAAGCAGCCTATCAAAAATTTGTAGTACTCCTTATTGCGGGAAGGGTGAGTGCTACAAAGGAGCTATGATTTGGCGATGTCTTCTGCATTAGGTGTTACTTCTCAAAGAAGTGATGTCATTTGGCAACAATGGTTTAAGCAAATACGATTGCGTAGTGGTCAAGATAGTGCATCTAAAATCTAGCAATATAACAAATTCGTATCCTCAGATTGTCACAGTTGTAAATCTATCACGAAGAATTAGCTTGGTCATACCCCGTAACAAAACACACTACATAATTTTGCTCTCCACCATGGAGCTAGAAAACTGTATGGAGGAGACCAGTGTTATATTTGGTTACAAAACGAGAGTTCATCTTCCAGTATATTAAATTTTAGTCATCATCAGTAATAGATTCTATATATTATTGAATTTAGGAGGCCAAATGAAAATTGACTTCAACAGCAAGACACAAAGGCCTCTTGGGTTTAGATTAAAAGAAAAAAAAAGAAAACAGAAATGTGTTACACAGTACTAAATGTCGAAAAAATCGTCGGATATATTCTCTTAACATGCACAAAAAGATCCACAAATTACTTCTATGACATACTGGCCCAGAAATTAATTGACAAATATGTCTATCACCCACTTCAAATCAATGTTTCTTCTAGGCTTGCTGTTGACTGAAAGATTGAAGATGTAATTTCCAATCCACTCTCAAATTTTACTAGTAAGAACCTCCTAGTGCCTCACTCAAAGTTCATGTTGAGTTTAGCTGGAACTAATAAAGTTGTGCAATAGCCCACGTCTCAAACAATGAGCCCTACTCTTCTGAGTAGGGACTGAAGTTCAGAAAAAGCAGCGAAGACTTGATGAGAGACTGTCAAAACCATTCATGTACCATATCATGCGGAGTTTACTATCCACTGTTTGCTAGAGGCTTCATCTGGATATCTCATTCCCTCAGCTGTATGCATCCGTGTTGATCCTCTATACTTTCTACTGTCATTTCTACCTTCTAATATGTCAAGAACTAGGTCTCTTTAAATCTTGGAATCTAGTATATACTAGCTGAGGGCTTGGTAGTTTCCTGATATAATGGTTATTCCAACCTTATATCCGTTCATCTCCTTCTTCTGCCTCTTACTGAGCATCTCCTTCATACCCTCTGTCCATCTCTGCCACCCTGTCTCTCTGTCCACCTCTTCCATATCCCCCCCCCCCCCCTTGTCACTCACTGTCCATCTCCTCCTAGCCCATTCTCCGTCCATCTCCTCCTCCTCCTCATCTGCGTCCTTCTCCTTCCCACTACCCTGTCTGTTCATCTCCTGCGCCCTCCTTCTCTCTCCACATCATACGTCAACAGGAGGCTTGTGTTTCTTATCCCCATAGTGTACCTATCCAAATAGTAAGTAGCATGTGCACCAAATTTAGTTGATGTCATTCAGGGTTTCATAATCCGTTTTTTACCCATCGGTTTCCATCCAATCACACATATCAAACATATTTCACTTACATGTTACATATTTCACATGTACTTGTACGCGTATTTCACAAATATTTCTAGCAAATTTCGCAATGTGGTTCAATGATTATGATGTTGTATATCCTTAACTATGATATGTACAGTGATAATTTTGCAGGTACATCCAATGCTATGTGTGGCTAGTGTCTGCGAAATGCGTTGTGAGTTTATAAACTTTTGCATTATGCCGCAGTTTTCCACTCATCTTAGTGTTTATGACAATATATCTCGTACAGTGTCGTACAAAATATGTTTTTGTAAGTTTATTCAGTGTCATATGTGGATACTGTCTGTGAAATTGAGAGATTCCATGCCCTCTTTTGCATGTCTCCTCTCATTTTCATCAATTTTATTAATGCTCTATGTCATTGCACGGTAGTAACTGACCGAATAAGGTTATTGTAATGAGAGTATTTGTACTGAGAGCTCAAAAAATACTCTTCACTTGATACCTAAACATGTTTTACTTCATTGGGTGGCCTGTGCGAGGCGAGCATCGGACAACGCGACACACTGCGTTTCCGGTTGGAGGCTGCACTTCCCTGAATTCTGTGGGGTTCGTACAATAGGCTTAACCGCCTGGCGGAACGACTGACGTCGGTCGAGTTTCGCCTATTGTATGCAGGGTGAAACGACCTACGAGACGTCTGAGTGTCACCACCGTTTGTGTGTTTATCATTCCGGCGCGCCCGGAACGGAGATTCCTGGCACCGACTGACTGCATTGTCCTCTTGATTCGGAGAAAACTTGTGGTCTGTGCCCTGCTGAGTGCGACTGTCTGGCACCGGATGGCCGGTGGTTCAGGCAGGTTGTTTTCGTAGCCGGTCAAACAGCAAGTTCAATGCCCTCAGCTGAATAGCAGAGGCACGATTAGTCAACTGAAACTGAGGCAAGTTGACGTCATAAGGCACTGCTCGAAATTGGAGGGAACGGTCGCTATTGATGTTCTGAGACAGTGTGGGGGAATTTTGTAAATAGAACTGAATGCTGATTCGCGGTTTTTCGAGGAGAGTGGGGAGTAGAGCAATGTTGGTTTCACTCTTGCATTGCGCGGGCAGGGGGATTCGGGATCTGATCTACGTCGGAGTCAGACGGTCTTGCGATTTGGTCGCTCTTTTTCGGAAGAACTTATAATCCTCGGACAGCCCTCGAGGCCAGGTGTTGACACAGAGTTGCTGCACGGCAGAAGTCGGCACCTACATCATCAGGACGCTGCCTACAAACGACGTGCTGCAGATTTCAGTACTGGTACAGTATTTTGCGGCTCCGGCATTGTAGGACCTTATCTATTTTATACTGAATCCCTCAGTATCATGCGCACTCGCTTTGCTACAAGTCCACCTTGCTTATTTCTCCCTGTGATCCCATTTGAGCTCTCACTTCTAATTGCGATACTGCTATATAGTCGGGAGATTAATATTTGATTCATTAGGACCTCCAGTCATTATCGTCAATCGTTTACATCACAGAGAGTAAGAGCCCCTTGATATCGAGCCAATTCTTATTCTCATAAAATTTTAGCATAACCTGTCCTTTAACCCACTGTTTTTGTAGATAAGTATGTACATTTATGTTCTGATATATAATAAATCTCATTGTGATATTTAATCCGCATATCATTTCGTAGACATAGGCAGAATCCCATTTTGCTGCTTGTTATGATAAAGTTCTCTTTCTCTGAGTAGATTGCGATTTTTATTAAATTATTGTGAGTGTGCACTCTTTATTTTACTAACTAGCAGGGTCCACCATCATTTCCTTCCTTTACCGTTGCGCGCATAATTAATTAGCTGGTAGATGAGGGGGTCGAGTGCATGTCTCGTGTCTCGTTCTCATGCAAGATTCGTCTGAATTAAAGAGGTACAAACTCTACTCCACTACGGCACCTCGCAAAATATGTTGAATTGTATTTGTAGTAAAAAAAAAGTAATAAATTAGTATGTCGTACATGATGCCACAATTTTTTCACGCATCTGAGATTGGACTTCATATTTCCTGAAAAACGTGCAATATAATGATACATTTTTATTGGTGCATTCAGCGATTTTTTTTTGTTTTTTTGGTTTTTAGGGCGCAAAACTGCTATGGTCATTAGCGCCCGGTCCGTGACTTAGGAAACAGTAAAAAACGAAAATGGAAACCAGCGGCAATGGGAACGAAACTCAAAAAATTGGAGAAACTAAAAGCAGAAGGAAGGCTTGAACATCCACTACAGAAAGGGGTTGGTTGTCCCGAAAAATGGCTTCAAATGACTGACGTCATTTCACTGGCACTAATAAACTCGAGAACGGGATCGGCCGAGCGCGTGTCATCTGTTAAAATTTACGATATATCAGGCGACAGCTGTAGACGGGCGCGTAACGGAGTAAAATAGGGGCACTCAATTAAAAGGTGTCTTACCATCCACAGCTGAGAGCAGTGGGGATAGAGTGGGGGAGGATCGCCGCTTAAAAGATGTCGATGGCTAAAAAGACAGTGCCCTATCCGGAGTCTAGTTAAAATTACCTCCTCCCGACGACGCGTTCGGGAGGAAGAGGTCCAAGCACAAGGAAGAGCTTTCACGTCCCGCAATTTATTATGGGGAAGTGTCGACCAATGTGCGTGCCATAAAAGAACGACGACATAAAACGCTCCGTAGATCGGCGAAGGGAATCGATTGAATAGCTGGCCGAAGAAGAGAGACTGCAGCCTTGGCCGCTATATCGGCCGCCTCATTTCCACAGATACCAACGTGTCCCGGGAGCCAGAAGAACGCCACCGAGACGCCCCCCAGGTGGAGCAAGCGCAGACAGTCCTGAATCCGGTGGACCAGAGGGTGGACAGGGTAAAGAGCTTGGAGACTGAGGAGAGAGCTGAGAGAATCTGAACAGATAACATACTGTATCCGCTGATGGCGGCGGATGTAGTGGACAGCTTGGAGAACAGCGTAAAGCTCTGCAGTATAAACCGAACACTGGTCGGGAAGACGAAATTGATTTGGGGTGTCGATAACAATATAGGAACTCCCTACACCAAACGATGTTTTCGAGCCATCAGAGTAAATAAATGTGGCTTCCTTCATTTGTGCACATACAGCAGCAAATGCCCGACGATAAACAAGTGAAGGGGTACCATCCTTGGGAAATTGACAAAGGTCACGGAGCAGGCAGATCCGGAGACGGAGCCAAGGCAGTGCTGTACCCCAAGTTGTCAAGAAGGTTTTAGGAAAGTGGAAGGAAAGAGAATGGAGCAGTTGACAGAAGCGGACTCCCTGTGGTAGTAGGGAGGAAGGACGGCCTGCACACCCTACATCCAAGAAGGCTTTGAAAGAAATGTCATAGGCCGGATTAGTAGGCATGGAAGTCAGATGGCTAGCATAATGACTCAGAAGGACTGCTCGCCGATTGGACAGCGGAGGTTCAGCAGTCTCAGCATAAAGGCTTTCCACAGTGCTGGTGTAAAAAGCTCCAGACACTTAACGTAATCCATGGTGGTGGATAGAGTCGAGACGACAAAGAATAGACGGCCGAGCAGAGGAGTAAACTATGCTTCCATAGTCCAATTTCGAGCGCACTAAGGCGCGATAGAGGCGGAGAGGGACCACTCGGTCCGCTCCCCAGGAGGTACCATTCAGGACACGGAGGGTGTTGAGGGATCGCAGACAGCGAGCCGAAAGATAGGAAACGTGGGAGGACCAGCACAGTTTTCTGTCGAACGTAAGACCCAAGAATTTAGCGACGTCCGAAAACGGAAGGTTGACAGGTCCTAGATGTAAGGAGGGTGGAAGAAACTCCTTACGTCGCCAAAAATTAACACAAACGGTCTTACTGGGAAAAAAACGGAAGCCGGTTTCGGTGCTCCAAGAGTGGAGGCGATCGAGACATCCTTGAAGACGTCGTTCAAGAAGGCTGGTCCATTGAGAGCTGTAGTAGATCGCAAAATCGTCCACAAAGAGGGAGCCCGAGACATCAGTAAGGAGACAATCCATAATTGGATTTATGGCAATGGCAAACAGTACAACACTCAGCACGGAGCCCTGGGGTACCCCGTTTTCTTGGGAGAAAGTTGGTTGGTTGGTTGAGGTTTAAGGGTCCAAACAGCAAGGTCATCAGTCCCTTGTTTCAAATATGCGCCATTCCGCTAATGGGACAACTCAGTAAAGGCAGAACAATAAAACGGAAAAAGGGAAAAAACGTAAAAAGGCAGTCATGTTGTCATTGGTAAAAAACAAAGTGAGGGAAGTCGGCAAGAGAACGAAACCAACACTATGCTGAAGCAGCATAGGCAAGACCACCTGTGACTTAAAAGGTACAACTGCTATAATGTAGAAAGTACGTATGGGAATAGAAAGACTAACCAAGCCTTAAAAAAAAGGGTAAAAACAGAGTAAAAGGGGAAGAAAAGAGGAATTCGGTCAGGGAGGTGAATCAGGAATCTCCGATCACTGCTTACATTGGGAGACACCCAAACACTCACCGCCCTGCCCCAACACCAGAGAGAGATTAAAAACCTTAAAACTGAGAATAAAAACCACTTTCCCGGAGGAAACCGAGAACCAGACAGACCATCCAGTAATCGTCAGCCAACATCAAAGGTAAAGTGTGGGGGAGCCTGTACTTAGCACGCAGAGCCAAAAGAAGGGGGCATTCAACCAAAATGTGGGCTACTGACTGGAAGGCTCCACAACCACATCGTGGGGGTGGCTCATCACGCAAAAGAAAACCATGGGTCAACCGAGTATGGCCAATGCGGAGACGACACAGTGTGGTCGAGTCCTTTCGGGAGATGCGAAAGGAAGAACGCCACGGGCCTGGTGTCACCTTAATTGCACGAAGTTTATTAGACAGGGGAGTAGCCTCCCAAGAATTGGCCCATGACTGTGCGAAGTGGGATTTGATGTGAAGCCATAAATCCGCTGCAGGAGGGGCTGCAGAAAACGGGGGGTAAGTAACTGCTCCCCCAGCCAAACGATCAGCGAGCTCATTACCCGGGATACCCACATGGCCAGGGACCCAAAGGAAGTCAATAGAACAAGCAGCACGGTGAATATCAGCGAGATGGTCATGGATGGCAGAGACCAAGGGATGGCGCGAAAAACACCGGTCAATAGCAAGAAGGCCACTCATCGAGTCCGTGCATAACAAAACGCGGTTGTGTTGGGACTGTTTAATAAAGGTAAGGGCCTGGGAAATTGCCATCAATTCCGCAGTAAACACCCCACATGTAGGTGGCAGCAGATGACTTTCCTTTCCAACAGAGGACGTGAAGGCATACCCAACACGATCAGCAGATTTAGAGCCATCAGTGTAAAAAATAACAGCATCCCGAAACTCCCACAAAATTTGGCGGAAAAAGGAACGGAACACCACCGGGGGGATGGAATCTTTCGGGCCGCGGTGGAGATCCATCCGAAGTCGAGGCCGAGGAACCAACCAAGGAGGGGTGGAGGGGAGGGAGCGAGGAAGACAGGACAAAGAAGGAAGCTGAAAATCACGGCAAAGAGACGCAAGGCGCAGCCCCACTGGTAAACCCGCCCGAGGGCGGGACGGGTGGGCGACGTCCATGGTCTGGGAACAGGATAGAATAGGAAGGATGAGTGGGAGAGGAACGGATAGTGAGTGCATAAGACACCAGAAGCTGGGACCGCCGAACAGAAAGGGGGGGGGGGGAATCCTAGCTTCAACCAGGAGACTATCAACAGGGCTAGTAGGGAAGGCACCTGTGGCCAAACGGATACCACGATGGTGGACTGGATCCAGCACGTGCAGTGTGGAAGGAGCAGCTGAACCATAAACTTGACAACCATAGTCCAAGCGAGACAGAACTAGAGCACGATAAAGACGGAGGAGGAGGGAACGGTCCGCACCCCAAGAGGAGTGGGCAAGGAAGCGAAGGACATTGAGTTTATGGAAACATCCTACCTTCAGGAGTCTGATATGGGGCAGCCGAGTGAGCTTGTTATCGAAAAGAAGACCCAGGAAACGAAACTGTGGGACCACAGGCAATCGTTGTGCAGCGAGATAGAGCTCTGGATCAGGGTGGATCATAGTACGGCGACAGAAGTGGACCACTCGCGATTTTAAAGCAGAGAATTGAAACCCGTGTCAGAGGGTCCATGCAGAGGCATGCCGTATAGCTACCTGGAGCTGCCGCTCTGCAGATGCCATCGAGGAGGAACTAGCCCAAACGCAGAAATCATCCACATACAGGGCATGGGCGACCAAGGGACCGACAGAGGCCACAAGTCCATCGATAGCAATGAGGAAAAGGACACTCAAGACAGAACCCTGTGGGATGCCCGTCTCCTGGGTCCGTGGAGAACTAAAAGCAGTACCAACTCGAACTCTGAATGAGCGATGGATCAGGAACTGGCGGATAAAAATCCGTAGTGGGCCCCAAAGACCCCACTGATGAGGGGTAAGTAAGATGTGATGGCGCCAGGCCGTGTCATAGGCCTTGGGAAGGTAAAAAAAACACTGCAACCAAATGGCGGCGCTGGGAAAAAGCCTGCCGAACTGCGGATTCCAAGCGAAGTAAATGATCGATTGAACACCGTCCCTCTCGAAAGCCACACTGGTAAGGCGACAATAGATCCCGAGATTTGAGGACCCAATTGAGCCGACAGGCTACCATCCGTTCAAGTAACTTACAAACAACATTGGTCAAACTAATTGGCCGATAGCTGTCAACAGATAGGGGGTTCTTACCAGGCTTAAGGACAGGAACCACAATGCTATCCCTCCACTGAGAAGGGAAGTCACCCTGGAGCCAGATACGGTTAAACACCCGAAGAAGATGTTGCTGTTATGGAGCACTGAGATGTTGAAGCAGTTGGTTATGAATGGAATCTGGACCAGGGGCCGTATCATGAGAAGAAGATAGAGCAGCAAGAAATTCCCATTCAGCAAACGGTTCGTTGTAAGACTCTGACTCACAAGGGGTGAAACATAAGGTGGAAGCTTCAGCCAGCTGTTTTTGATTAAGGAAAGCAGCTGGATGGGAGGCTGACGCTGACGCTGACGCCACTGCAAAATGGGTCGCAAGATGTTCTGCAAGAACTAATGGGGAGGTGAAGGCCTGGGAGGGTGGACTGCCGATGGCAACCTTGGAGATAACGAAGTGTAGCCCATACCCGTGACAGAGGGGACAGTAGAACCAAGGGAAGAAACGAATCGTTCCCAACATATCCGCTTACCCTGTTTG
The DNA here is from genome assembly GCF_023864345.2 of Schistocerca serialis cubense. Classification (NCBI taxonomy): domain Eukaryota; kingdom Metazoa; phylum Arthropoda; class Insecta; order Orthoptera; family Acrididae; genus Schistocerca; species Schistocerca serialis. The sequence continues at coordinate 318,324,446 of NC_064646.1, forward strand.
ATTAAATAACGGGCCTTAGCACGTAGGCGTTTAAAGGTAGTAAGGCTGGCTACGGATGGGTGCCTCTTAAAGTGTTGCAAAGCTCGACGGCGATCACGCATCGGATGGTGCCTCTTAAAGTGTTGCAAAGCTCGACGGCGATCACGCATCGCAACGGCAATGGCCGTACTCCACCAGGGGACTTGCCGGCGACGAAATGGTCCAGATGAGCGCGGGACAGCAAGGCTAGCAGCGCGAGCAATCGCGTCAGATACATCACGTAGGACGTCATCAATACAACCCAACAAAGAGGGAGAAAACTCGACCTGTGCAGTTTATAGAGGCCAATCGGCGCGGTGGAAAGACCAACGAGGTAACCTGTCCATCGGGGAGCGGGAAGGGAGCGTGATAATCAACGGGAAATGGTCACTATCACAAAGGTCGTCGTGTGGCGACAAGTGTAATGAAGGGAGGAGAGAGGGAGAAGAAATAGAAAGATCAATGGCACTGAAACGAGTAGGGGAGCTATCATTAAGAAGGCACAGGTCGTGGTCTGCAAGAAATTGGTCTACAAGAAGACCTCGTCTAGATGGAAAGGCACTGCCCCACAAAGGATGATGAGCATTAAAATCCCCAAGGAGGAGGAAGGAAGGAGGAAGTTGCTAAAGAAGGGTGGTTAAGGCAGCAGGTGTAAGAGTCCTGTCAGGAGGGAGATAAAGATTGCAAACTGTGACTGCAGAGTCGAAATGGACCCTAAGAGCAACCGCTTCCAATGTAGTTTGGAGAGCAATCCACGTGCTAGCAATGTCTGTACGGACCAACGTACAAACGCCACCAGAAGCCCGCAAGGGTCCGACCCGATTTCGACAGAAAACACGGAACCCACGGAGGGTCGGTGAGTGAGCATCAGTAAAATGAGATTCCTGGAGAACCACACAAGCTGCAGAGTAGGACGAAAGAAGGGATTTCAATTCCGGAAGGTGACGACAGTATCCATTACAATTCCATTGGAGAACCACAGAACGATGGTTTAAATGAGGGCTGAACACGCTAAATCCAGTCATTCCGCTGGGTCCCCACCCGTCACCGACAAGGAGGGGGCGACATCCATGAACGACAGGTCAGAATCCGGTTGTGAAGTCGGGGAAGGGACCTCCGGTGACACCAGAGGCTCTTTGTCCCGGGACTTATGTTTCTTCTTCTTTTCAGGCTGAGATCGAGGAGGGCTGTGTGGCATAAAGGAGCCAGCTGCAGCAAGATCAGGAACAGAAAGAGACCGGGCGACCTGGGGGCCGACAGACCGCGGCTCTCGCGGTCGCCGCGCGGCAGCAGAACTTTGACCTGGAAGGAGCTGGGAAGGGGCATCCTGGGAGAGGTGCCCTTTACCGGCAGACGCCGAAGGAGTGGGACACTTCTCCAGCTGGGGAGGGGGAGCAGCGCCCATAGGAGAAGGTGTGGGAGCCGCAGGGGAGGGGGGGAGGAGAGGGGTCCGGGATGGGGGAAAGGAAGGGGGAGGAAGGGGTGAAGATGTAACCAAGGCGTAACTAGATGTCATGGACACAGGGTGCAGTCGTGCATATTTCTTACGGGCCTCTGTGTAGGTTAAACGATCGAGGGACTTATACTCCTGTATCTTTTTTTCTTTCTTATATACTGGGCAATCTGGTGAACGTGGAGAATGACTACCATGACAATTTACACATACAGGAGGGGGAACACAGGGACTCCCCTCATGGAGTGGACGTCCACAGTCACCACAGAGAGGGGCCTGGGAACAGCGAGAAGACATGTGGCCAAAACGCAAGCACTTAAAACACCTCATAGGAGGTGGGATGTACAGCGATAGACCATAATCTTAACTTTCTCAGGGAGGGTATCCCCTTCAAAGGCCAGGATAAAGGCACCAGTATCAATACTGTCGGCAAGACTCACCGGAGGAGGAATACCCCTCTGAAGATGTCCAGCGCAGCTCTGGACGAAACGTTAGGAGCTGAAGAGTTTCATGGACCACGACCTTACATCCCGGAAGGTTTACCAGAAGATAGTATCAATACTATTATCTTTAGGATCCTTCTGAACACGCCGAACAAAGTGAACACCTCGCCGTCCGAGAGTGTCCCGAAGTTCCTCATCAGTTTGAAGGATGAGGTCCCTGTGAAAAATCACATCTTGTACCATATTTAGAGACTGGTGAGGGGTAATGGACACAGGAATTGTGCCGAGATGGGTACAGGCACGAAGGGCCGCAGATTGGGCAGCTGAAGCAGTTTTTATCAGCTACGAAACCGACCGCATCTTGCTCAGGGAGTCCACTTCGCCAAACTTGTCTTCAATGTGTTCCACAAAGAATAAAAGTTTGACACTGGTGAAAGTATCTCCATCAGTCCTGGTGCAAACTAGATAATGGGGGAAAGGTTTTGCCCCTAGATGACGGGCCTGACCCTCCTCCCAGGGGGTAGTCATGGAAGGGAAGGCCGAAGGGGCAAGAGAAGCAGCACTTGAGGAATCAGTTCCACGCAGAGAGACGGCCGCAGAAGAATGGCCAGAGTTTTGGACCCGTATGCGTTTCATCTGCATAGCGTCCACCCTGATACCACCCACTCCGATCAGGGGCTCTCCTCATGGGCGCCACCCAGCCACAGCAAGGGCCGTCTGGCACGGCGGCCATTGCCAGGAGTTCTGATGCTCCAGGATGACGAGCAACCACTCCAAGGCATGCATGAGGAGGTCACAGCTCAGGTATCAGAAGTGTGATCCCTGTGTGTTCAGGGGGCTCAACCAAAAGGGTACATAGCGACCCCACCACGGGGGCTGGCTACCGTGCTGGCTATGCACCCTAGCATCAGACAACGACGTGAAAGAAAAGGTGGAATGTACTAGGAGGGCGCACGTCGGAGACACTAGGTAAGGTGCTCTTCCCCAAATGGCTCACACTACGGAGGGGAAAATTTGTAATGGAGGTCAAACCCCAGAGGGGGACCAAGGAATGCCAAAAGGAGGAGATGATTATGCAACAAAGCCGGAGTGTAAAACCAACAGAACCAGGAGGATAGCGGGGGCCAACATAAGCAAGGACACCAATAGATGGAGAGGAGAGGGCGAGGGGGAAGGAGCATGGAGGGGAAAGGAGGGGAAGGGAAAGGAAATGCAGCCCGGGAGAGAAAGAAGGCTGCAATGGCTCGGGGCCCCGTGCTCGCCACGCACGTATCCACAAAAGAGTTGTGGACCCCTGGGGGGTTGGGAGAAAGTACGGGAGAGTAGTGTTCACCCGCACTCTAAATGTGCGCTCTGCCATAAATTCGCAAAGAAAAAGGGGCAGCCGAACTCGAAAGCCCCAAGAGAACAGTATGCAGAGGATGGCTGTCCTCCAACAAGTATCGTATGCTCTCTCCAGATCAAAAAATATTGCTACTGTTTGGCCTTTCCAGAGAAAATTGTTCATGATATAAGTGGAGAGATCAACAAGATGGTCAACTGCAGAACGATGCTTTCGGAATCCGCATTGGGCAGGTGTTAGAAGACTTACTCATGAGAGAAATGGGGTGATAGCTAGAGGGGAGATGTTTGTCCAGGTTTCGGAACAGGAACGATGATAGCTTCCCGCCATCGTCTGGGAAAAGTACTGTCGGTCCAAATTCGATTATAAAGGCGAAGGAGGTAACGCAGACTATGGGTTGATAAATGCAGCAACGTTTGGACGTGGATACCATCCGGTCCTGGGGCGGAGGAGCGAGAAGAAGAGAGTGCATGTTGGAGTTCCCGCATGGAGAAAACAGTATTGTAGCTTTCGCGATTTTGAGAGGAGAAAGCAAGAGGTCGCACTTCCGCTGCACGTTTCTTCGGGAGAAACGCTGGCGGGTAATTTGAAGAGCTCGAAATCTCAGGAAATTGCTGACCCAGTGAGTTAGAAATCGCAACGGGGTCCACTAATGTATCATGCGCGACAGTGAGCCCAGAGACCAAGGGGAAACTAGGCGCGCCTGATAACTGTCGAAGCCGACTCCAAACTTCCGAGGAGGGAGTGAAGGTGTTAAATGAGCTAATAAAGAATTTCCAGCTTGCCTTCTTGCTGTCGCGGATGATGCGACGGCATTGCGCACAGAACTGCTTATAGCGGATACAGTTGGCCAAAGTAGGATGGAGGCGGAAAACGCGAAGAGCACGTCGCCGCTCCCGTATTGCGTCACGGCACGTCTCGTTCCACCAAGGAACTGGGAGGCGCCGGGGCAATTCGGAGGTGCGTGGTATTGAACGTTCCGCAGCTGTAAGAATAACGTTGGTAATATGTGTGACCTCATCGTCGACGCTGGGAAAGTGACGGTCACCGAATGTCGCTAGAGACGAAAAAAGTGTCCAATCGGCTTGGGCAAACTTCCAGCGTCGCGGGCGCATATATGGCAGTTGAGGCTGCAGTCTAAGGACACATGGAAAGTGGTCACTAGAGTGTGTATCATCAAGGGCGAACCATTCGAAGCGCCGAGCTAGCGGAACAGTACCGACCAAAAGGTCCAAATGAGAGAAATTTGTCGTGGAGGCAGACAAAATTGTAGGGACCCCAGTATTGAGGCAAACTAGATCCGCTTGGTGGAAGACGTCTAGCAATAGTGAGCCACGTGGACAAGGATGTGGAGATCCCCAAAGTGGTGGTGGGCATTGAAGTCCCCAACCAGCAAATAGGGGGGTGGAAGCTGACCAAGAAGATGAAGGGGATAAGCTTGTGCCATTAGTGTGGACGATGGAATGTATACAGTACAAAGAGAAAAAGTATATCCAGAAAGGGAAAGACGGACACCGACAGCTTGGAAGGAAGTGTTTAAGTGGATTGGGTGACAATGGAGAGTATCATGGAGAAGAAGCATGAGTCCTCCATAGGCTGTAATGCCTTCAACATAGGGGAGATCAAATCGGACAGACTGAAAATGGGGGAGAACAAAGTGGTCATGGGGACGCAGCTTTGTTTCCTGAAGACAGAAGATGACCGGCGAGTAGGATCGTAAGAGGATTGACAATTCATCCCGATTGGCTCGAATGCCGCGGATATTCCAGTGGATAATGGACATAGGTGAACAGAAAATGAAGGAATGTTACCAAGGTTGCCGTCAACTCAACGACTGCTCAGAGCTTGCGACCGACAACATGGAATGGCATTCAGCCGAAGGCAGAAGATCCTGATACATAGGTTGTTCAGGAGCAGCTCCTGCCACCAGCGAACGGCCGGTTGATCGGCTGCCAGCAGTGCGCCTCGGCGACACAGAAAACGGCCGAGGGCGATTTCCGCCAGGTGGTGCTGTAGATGGGACACGCCTTGGCGGAGAAGGAGATGAACTGGGTTTCTTAGTAGCCTTCTGGGATATAGGATGTTTAGATGAAAGAGGAACCAATGGTTGTGAAGTTGGGGTACGTAAAAAATCTTCACGAGTATGCTCTTTTTTCGAAGTCTTGGTGTCTGACTTTTGGGCTCGAGATTTAGCAGAACCTGATGAAGGGTGAGCCATAGAGTGGGCAGGTGAGAATGGTGAGGTTGAACGGGCGATCTTTACGCTGGCCGATCTGACGACCTTGGCACTAAAGGTGAGGTCGCAACTCTGCGTGGCCGCCTCCTTTGTTGGCCGAGGAGAAGCAAGGACAGTGCTGTATTTTCCTGTCTGAGGCACTGTGGGCTGTCGACTGGCGAATAATTTTCGAGCAGCAAATGTTGACACCTTTTCCGTCACTCTGATTTCCTGGATGAGCTTTTCATCTTTAAAAATGGGGCAATCTCGAGAGGAAGCAGCGTTGTCACCCATACAGTTGATGCAGCGAGGAGATGGAGGTGGATAAGCACCCTCATGGGCATCCTTGCCACACGTAACACATTTGGCCGGATTGGAACAGGACTGGCTGGTGTGATTGAACCGCTGACACCGATAGCAACGCTTAGGGTTTTGGACGTAAGGGCAAACGGAAATTATCTCATAGCCTGCTTTGATTATCGATGGGAGGTGAACTTTGTCAAATGTCAAGAAGACAGTGCAGGTTGGAATGATGTTCGTGTCAACCCTTTTAATAACTCTATGAACAGCCGTTACGCCCTGGTCAGGCAGGTAGTGCTGAATTTCTTCGTCAGACAATCAATCGAGGGAGCGTGTATAAACGACTCCACGCGAGGAATTTAAAGTGTGGTGCACTTCAACCTGGACAGGGAAGGTGTGGAGCAGTGAAGTATGCAGCAATTTTTGCGCCTGGATGGCACTGACTGTTTGTAACAACAAGGTGTCATTCCGTAATCTGGAACAAGACTTTACAGGACCTGCGATTGCGTTGACACCTTTCTGAATAATGAAAGGGTTGACCGTGGAGAAGTCGTGACCTTCGTCAGACCGAGAAACAACAAGGAACTGTGGAAGAACTGTCTGTGGCTGAGACTCAGTGAACTTATGCTTGTGAGCAGACATAGTGGAAGGTGAGGAAACCATTGCGGACGAATCCCCCATGATTACCGGCGTCTCCGATGGCGCGCTCCTCCCTGGTGGGGGCCCTCTCTGAGGGCACTCCAGCCTTAGCTGATTGTTCACACCTCAGGTCACACCACCTGACAAACGGACAGAGGGACCAATCGGCACTTTCGGAAGGTATCAGCTCGGGTAATCACCCCTCCCTGGGCCTGGCCGTTACCAGGAGGTATGTACGTGTCCTATCTGTCTACCTGGGGTGGGGAATTAATTACGCATTACCCCGTCACCGGCTACGCACAAAAATGCGTGGGTCGGCCTTCAGACACGCACAAGGAGGAAGAAAGAGAAAAACAAAGAAAGGGAAAGGAAAGAAGAGAGGTCTCAAACGCCACAGCGGAGAAAAGGGTAAAGAGAAGAGGTAAGGAAAAGAGAAGGACAAAGGAAGGATGAAGACATACAAGCAGAGAAGGCGAAGAATGCGTTACATTTACGAGCGTCCGTCTCCGGACGTAGGCACAAACCATACTCCCAGAGGGGGAGAAAGGGAAGGAAAGAGCCAGAGGTGAGGGGAGGAGGGGCAAAGATGGGGGATAGGGAAGGATGTGGAAAGGGAAGGTATACAGCCCGGAAAGGAAGGAAGGCCACATTAGCTTGGGGGCCCGTGCTCACTACGCACGTATCCCCCTGGGGGGATTCAGTGATATATGTGGATACTTCCTGCGAAAAAACATTGCGAATGGGATTAATGCCAATGAAGTAATAAATTTAAAACTTTTGAATGATGAGGCACTTTTCACGTATCTCATTGTTTATAACGTCGTAACTCCTGGTACATGTGTCGCACAATGACAATTTTCCTGGTGCATTCACTGCTATATGAAAATACTGTCTACAAAACGTCCCCACAAATATATTTAGAAGTAAAGCAACATTAAATTCAAACAGCATGCTGCCAGCAGCAGTTTTACTGCTTGGAGAGCAAAAATGTAATATATTGTATATACATTTACATCTACAACGATACTCTGCAAATCACATTTAAGCGCCTGCCAGAGTATATATGAATTTCTTGTGACATCTACCATCCAGTCGCCCAATTGCCTCTTGTGTGTCAAACCTTCATATGTCGATAATTGTAAGTGTAATTAGATATTACATTTTGGTCTCATCCCGCATCATATATTTGGAGATAAAATCACATGATAAACATGGAATATCTAAGAAATGTCTAAAGGGTCGCAAACCAAAAAAAAAAAACTCATGTATTATAGCAACTCAGTAGGAAAAAAATGTAACTCCCACTTATTCCCAATTCGGAATTCCATTGTTCAATTCATAGCATGCCAGGATTAGGGTGAGCAGGAAGGTAAATTACACAAAACCCATAGTGGATGCAAAACGAAAATGTAAATAAAAGCCGCGTGGAGTGGGTGCGTAGTTTGAGGCACCATGTCATGGACTGCGCTGCCTCTCCCGCCAGAGGTTTGGGTCCTCCCTCGGGCATGGGTGAGTGTGTTGTTCTTAGCATAAGTTAGTTTAAGTAGTGTGTAATTCTAGGGACCGCTGATCTGAGCAGTTTGGTCCCTTAGGAACACACATCTGAACATTTTGTAAATAAAAGAAACTAACATCACTTCCAAAAATTGATTTGGAATTCTCTCCAACTCTTCCACCTTGCTGTGATTTTACTGAACTAATGACACTCCCTCTCCTTTCTGTTTTCTAGGGCCAAACGCAAATCAGAAATCTTTGGAACAAACCGAAGAACAAATTACAGCATTAAACATGACAACTTCGATGCTAACCTTTATCTAGTGATCAAATCATCCAAACATCCTCATGTAACGTCGAATTCGCCGCTATACGGCAAACCTGACAGCGTGATAGGACGTGGATGGTGCTGTGTTGTCAGGGAAGAACCAGTATCACATGGATGTGTCAGTGACAGAAGCTTGGTCCTTCGAATGTGGACGAGCCGTCGGACGTCACCTGAGTTACAAACCCATAAGGTACATTTCAATCCTTTTAAAACTGCCCAAGTCCGTTGTTGTTGATGCGATTGCGAAGTGGAAACTCGAAGCAAAAACCCTAAATCTGTGTGACCTCATGTACTGATGGACGAAAACCTTCGAGCATTTCGGTGAGCGCTTGTAGAAAAATTGCATGATGTCAATGGAAGGAATACACTCTTGAGTTTCAGAGTGTTCCAGCTGTGCAGCTAACACAGTAAAGGTGCTTAGGGCGTCAAAATAATGGGGTACAATGGTTGAGCACATAGCGTCCCCAGTGAAATAATAAGAAAAGACTTAAAAAACAGTATTTATAAAGAAGAGACATTTAAAAATTGAATAATATACATTTTTCTCATGTATCCGTATTATAATAATTTCTCTGTGTAAGTTTCGAGGGCAAAGAAATATAACGAAATTATCTAAAGAGACGACAAGATACGCTCTTTTGTTAATTCTTTAGTCGTCTTCACTTCTCTTGTCTTGGTTGCGTGTAGACGGACATGTTGCGAGTGCTGGCAAATGTAAGCATACATGTACTAATTAAACAAATAATATATTGAGTTAATATTATTGTGCACTTTTAATTTGTAAGAGGTGATCCCGATTTCATGTCCGCCTTCCTTGAATTAACCTGCATTCGAGTAATTTACAGTTCAACAATCGCAGCGGCCGATGCAGCCAACGATGCCATTACATGGCGATATTAACTTATAAAAATTAACGGAAGCGAAAAACTCGCCCGCTATTAACATAACACACATTTTTCTCCACAGCCGCCCAACGCTGCAGAAAATACGTAGCTTTATGATTCTTATTTTCAGTCCAACAGCTGAGAGCCGGAGCCAGGACTCCGACTACAATGCAATGGTTAACGGGGTAAGAAAAAATATTCTCGCGCGTGTGTGGGCCACAATTGTAATTAATAACTAAAGATTTTTTGCTTTAAAGTGAACTGACTAACCGAGGAAATTAATATGAAAAGTTTATTCCATTGTTCAACTTACATGCTCATGTTTTAAGATTCAGCGAGTCTAACGTTCATTAACGTAAGAAATAATTTATACTCAAGTTTAATATTGTTAGAAAAGAGAACTTCACAAAAGCATTTAATTGTAAATCAAAATTGAATGAAATATTTTGATTAAGGCCCACCACGTAAGTCGGCAACAATCAACATTACCAATAAATATATTAAATTACGACGGCCGACGGACGCGAGAAGCAGCTCCTCATAAGCCCCACATTTCTGTACTCAATGCTTAGCGACGTTCGAGGTGATGTAAAGAGTGGCGACCCTGGACAATGGAAGGCAGATGCGCGAAATTTGGACTGATGAATAAAGCTGCAGGCCACACCCTGTTGCAATCAGGTGGGAGGATTCGGGTTTGGCCTAACCCTGGAGGAGATAACCTGCCATCATGTGAACTACCAACAGTGAAGTAGGAGGAGGTGGTGTTCCAGTATGGGGTATTTTTCAAGGTCAGTATTTGGTCTGCTTGTTGCCCTCAAGAAAACCTTACACGTGGCAGTATATGAAAATATTTTACGTAATTTGTACTATGTACAGAAGAAGAGTTCAGAGAGAATGATTCTACCAGCATGACAGTGCACCCTGTTATAAAGCAGTATCGATGAAGAAATGGTTTGTGATCACTAATATTCCTGCCCAGAGACACTACCTGAACCCAAAGGAACACCTTTGGGATGAGTTAGAGTGAAAACTTCTCTCGCGACAGCAGCATGTAACTGATGTGTCACGACAGCATGGAATTCAACTTTTACACAAGCTCAGCACAACAGGCTGTGGGGTGGTACGACTGGACAAAGTGACGAATCAGGCAATCACCATCGACAGTTGCACTGAACATTTATTTGGCACATTTAAAGAAGACAAATAACAAAACGATCAACACATTTTTAAAATTACCATTTAGGTGAGAGCAAGTTACTTCAAAACAAACATACGTAAACCACGGCACTTATGGCCTATTACACATTTAGTGAAAGGAGTAAAAAATTAGTAACTCAAATACTATGATCAACCTGAAGAACAATTTACTAAAATTTAACGAGGAAATGTAGTATTTAGTTACTGCAGTGATTGGTATTACCAAAGTAGTTCAGAGTACAGGCAACAACAAAATAGATACCATGGCACACAACCACGTTACTTAAATGGCAGGCACCCTACAATGTAGGATGTTGTTGTTGTTGTTGTTGTGGTCTTCAGTCCTGAGACTGGTTTGATGCAGCTCTCCATGCTACTCTATCCTGTGCAAGCTTTTTCATCTCCCAGTACCTACTGCAACCTACATCCTTCTGAATCTGCTTAGTGTATTCATCTCTTGGTCTCCCTCTACGATTTTTACCCTCCACGCTGCCCTCCAATACTAAATTGGTGATCCCTTGATGCCTCAGAACATGTCCTACCAACCGATCCCTTCTTCTGGTCAAGTTGTGCCACAAACTTCTCTTCTCCCCAATCCTATTCAATACTTCCTCATTAGTTATGTGATCTACCCATCTAATCTTCAGCATTCTTCTGTAGCACCACATTTCGAAAGCTTCTATTCTCTTCTTGTCCAAACTATTTATCGTCCATGTTTCACTTCCATACATGGCTACACTCCATACGAATACTTTCAGAAATGACTTCCTGACACTTAAATCAATACTGGATGTTAACAAATTCCTCTTCTTCAGAAACGCTTTCCTTGCCATTGCCAGCCTACATTTTATATCCTCTCTACTTCGACCACCATCAGTTATTTTGCTCCCCAAATAGCAAAACTCCTTTACTACTTTAAGTGCCTCATTTCCTAATCTAATTGCCTCAGCATCACCCGACTTAATTAGACTACATTCCATTATCCTTGTTTTGCTTTTGTTGATGTTCATCTTATATCCTCCTTTCAAGACACTGTCCATTCCATTCAACTGCTCTTCCAAGTCCTTTGCTGTCTCTGACAGAATTACAATGTCATCGGCGAACCTCAAAGTTTTTATTTCTTCTCCATGAATTTTAATACCTACTCCGAATTTTTCTTTTGTTTCCTTTACTGCTTGCTCAATATACAGATTGAACAACATCGGGGAGAGGCTACAACCCTGTCTTACTCCCTTCCCAACCACTGCTTCCCTTTCATGTCCCTCGACTCTTATAACTGCCATCTGGTTTCTGTACAAATTGTAAATAGCCTTTCGCTCCCTGTATTTTACCCCTGCCACCTTTAGAATTTGAAAAAGAGTATTCCAGTCAACATTGTCAAAAGCTTTCTCTAAGTCTACAAATGCTAGAAACGTAGGTTTGCCTTTCCTTAATCTTTCTTCTAAGATAAGTCGTAAGGTCAGTATTGCCTCACGTGTTCCAGTGTTTCTACGGAATCCAAACTGATCTTCCCCGAGGTTGGCTTCTACTAGTTTTTCCATTCGTCTGTAAAGAATTCGTGTTAGTATTTTGCAGCTGTGACTTATTAAGCTGACAGTTCGGTAATTTTCACAATGTAGGATATAAAACATAAAATGTCCTGTGACCAAGCAGCCTCGTGGGATTCAGCAAACTACGCCCAGAAGCGGACGCCCGTCCACTCAGCTGTTTCTTATACAAGCTCGGCATGGACCCCCAAAGTGGAGCAGCAACGTTCACGAATAGGCACGAAAAATCCCAGAACTAGTGGGTATCTACAGCAGACTGACATCTGCCTTAAGTAACTAGAAATACTATTCATTACAGCACATCATCTGTATAATTAATCAGCCTATAAATGAACATCAGCTAAACAGTACAAATCTATCATCAAATGTTCAAATGTGTGTGAAATCTTATGGGACATAATTGCTAAGGTCATTAGTCCCTAAGCTTGCACACTACAAAACCTAAATTATCCTAAGGACAGACATACACGCCCATGCCCGAAGGAGGACTCGAACCTCCGCCGGGACCAGCCGCACAGTCCATGACTGCAGCGCACTAGACCGCTCGGTTAATCCCGTGCGGCAATCTATTATCTTATGTGTGTAAGGCCAATTATACATTAAGCCGCGAGCGATCTAAAAAGACTGCCAGCCAGCACGCGAGGGCAAAGGGGACGGAAAATACACAACAGCACAAGCGGGACGCAACCCAGGACCCCGCACCCACTACAAACAGTAGAAGTCCAGATAAAATGAAATCAAATGCAAGTAACTAGCGTGCGGGCTAAAGGTACATCGAGACCGCCCCCCCTCCCCCCCCACCACCACCACCCATGCAAAACATAAGGCGATTTACAGCAAATAGCCACACTTAAATCAGAACTAATTACCATATCCACATACTGTCACTGAAGGAATTCTTGCACTTTCATTAATATAATTAATTTCAAATTATTTAAACACACAGTAACAAATGGCCTCTCAGTAACTTGTAAGAATTTATGAAACTGCTTATTTAGAGTTAGACACGTCTCTCTCAGGCACACCATCACTTCAGATAGAAAAGGCGGGAATATCGCTGATCGAGCACACGATTCATTAACATCAGTATGTACTCTTGTTCCGGCTCTTGAGGAAGAATGGACTACCATTTATCAAGAGACTCACACGCCTCTGTGAAAGTCCCCCAACAGAATTCAGGCCATTATAAAGATGAATCCCAAATTAACGTCCACTAGGAGGTATCCAGATAGTTTTGAACAGCTAATATAAGCAATGCTCTCCATTCGTTAAGGACGCAGTGATTTGCAAATACATTATCAGAACTATGAAGAAAGAAATAAGATTAGAAACGGAGAACAAGAAACTGAAAGCTTTTTCTACATGGTACTACAGAAAAATACTAAAAAATAAGTGAGAAAGGAAGTGTTAAGGAGAAACGACGAGAACTGTTTTGCAAATTCTCGTCGCCAGTTTTGTAAAAGCCTCGTGGCTACTGCTGTGGAGGTCGAGTTTGTGAGTTCGTGAAACGGCTACTGGTGAGTCGACCGCTAAGACAATTTCTCCCTGCCACTGTTACAAAGCTATGTCCCAGTGTCAGGTAACAGGATGGGAGAACGAAGGTTCTACTACACTCCAACGAATTAGTAACAAAGTCACCCAAATATTTTACAAAGGTTTACTTATATTTGTGACTTGTTGAATACTGAAGTCTGCAGCACTGCTTGTAATATAACACAAAAAGGCCCTCAACGGCTAAGTGCAAATAATCGTAGGTAAACTTCGCAGTACATAGCAAATGCAATTTACAACAGCTGTCTGTTCACGTCTAAGAGTCCTCTAAACGACGTTCCCTCTGTAAGTCAGCCCTGGACGATGGTCTATTACCAAGTGGGCGGGGGATGCTCTACTGTCTTCCGAGTAGGCTTCTGTCCGTTTTCGTCCGGTCACTGGCGGATTGTACTCGGCCAGCAATTGGCCGAGGCGAAGTCGATCTTTTCATTCTCAACGGCGCCCGTGCCGCTGCTGGAACTACCGCAAGTGGCGATTCTCTGACACTGACACCAGCTCGCTTCCTTGCACCTTTGGTGCTGTTGCCCCGGCTGTGTCTTGTTCGGACGACACAGAAAACAGATCTATTAAAACCCTTATCAGAATAAGGGACAGACTTTGATACATGTCTTGTGAATATATTTGGAGCGATGTTAGAAAAACTTGCAAAGGCTGACAAAAAGTTGGATATTGTAAAGGATGTCTGGTGTTTCACTGCGCAGTAAATTTGAATAATCATTTTTTTGGATCCCCGTGCCTCTATTTTTGGCGCGGAAGCTTAAAATTTGGCTCAAAGATGTCAATAACAGTTATCTGTAACGGCGCAGAAGGGTGACGCCGTGTAACGTCTCCTTCGGGCTAGGCTACGCTTCAAACAGCAATGTGTCGACATATGTGAAAAAAATCCCTTAGCTCAGAAGATTATAAGAGCTGTAAGATGGGTTAATGATGTCACTTAGCCACCAAACATAACCATAACTCATCCCAATGCATCTGTGGACGGATCACACGATGGGGACTTCGCAACATCGCGTCTTCTCTCATTTCACCCCTCCTTCTGACATCTCCGTGATGGAGGTCAGAACCGCAACGCCCAGCTTTGAAATCACGCGGTTTTAATATGGGCCGGCCGCGGTGGTCTAGCGGTTCTGGCGCTGCAGTCCGGAACCGTGGGACTGCTACGGTCGCAGGTTCGAATCCTGCCTCGGGCATGGGTGTGTGTGTTGTCCTTAGGTTAGTTAGGTTTAAGTAGTTCTAAGTTCTAGGGGACTTATGACCTAAGATGTTGAGTCCCATAGTACTCAGAGCCATTTGAACCATTTTTTTAATATGGGTGGCTGGGGAGAACATTTCAACAGTCACCCCTTCCCAGAGAGCATTATTTCCGACACATTTCGCGGTCTTAAACGACTATTCGTGACGATTGCGGTGTGCACGGAATGACGTTCTTCACGCCCTTTGAAACAGTTGACACGCTATGATCGATTAAACCTTTCCCTAATGTCTTGTAGCTGCAATCCCAGTGAGTGTAATCTGACGCCTTAGGTGTGTAGTGTGTTCGAAATTGTTGTTGTTGGAACCACTACGAGCCGTTCAAACCCATTAGACAAAATTTGGACGTGATCCAAAATAGCAACGGATTGCATCCCATCAGGCGTCAGAGAAATGGCAAAGCGCCATTCAGCTGAATGGTTGCTGAAGTCTCTGTTCACGTATGTTGTTGATAGCTCAACAAAGACGCACGGGTTGAACAGTTTCCGAACTACACGGCTTTAGAGGGACCCTTTGCCGTTTCATCGCGAATTTGTGAATGTTTCACAACCCTCTCCCTCACCCCATGATCAAGTCAGAGGTGAACTCGGAACAGGTGGGATGAAAAAGCAAAAGTACGCTATCCTGCCTTTACCAGAGTAAAAATTCCGACTGGGCTACACTACAAATGGGTTAGATAACGTTCATTGGGTTTCAGCTCCACGATGTCCTTATGAAGGGCTGAATTGACCACGGGAAGTTAGCTGTTTCCAAGGTTGTCAAGGACGTCGTTCTGTTGCATACCGCAATGCGAACTGTCAGTTTAGACCGCGAAATATGTGGGTTCAAATGGTTCAAATGGCTCTGAGCACTATGGGACTTAACATCTCAGGTCATCAGTCCCCTAGAACTTAGAACTACTTAAACCCAACTAACCTAAGGACATCACACACATCCATGCCCGAGGCAGGATTCGAACCTGCGACCGTAGCAGTCCCGCGGTTCCGGACTGCGCGCCTAGAACCACTAGACCACCGCGGCCGGCTGAAATATGTGAGAATGAATGTCCGAAGGAAAGGCCTGGATTCATTGACACTCTTTACGCCATCCTCTGAGGCCTCTTCTAAATGATACTTAACGGTGATGTGTCCGAAATGATTTCCCCGCTACCCATACGAAAACTCAATGCTCGGCGTTGCGGTTCTGACCTCCATCGCAGGGGCGTCAAAAGAATGGTTCAGATGTGACTAACATGGGGTGCGATGAATTTCCCATCGTGTGACTCATCCATGGTGGCGTCGGGCACATTTGTCGTGATATTTGGTGCCAGTCTGACGTAGTTAATCAATCTTACACAAACTTCTATACTCAGAGCTTTCTGTTGCAAGTGCCGACTTCTTGCTGGCGGAATCGCAGCCGAGACCGAGGGTGACGTCGCAGGGAGCCATGTTTTTACAGCATTATAGAGAAAGCTTGTAGGAGCCTTTGGGTCAAATTTTAAGCTTCTGTGCTACAGTCATGGGGTTCCAAAAAAGTGCTCCCCTAATTGTGTTGTGCAGTATAGTTACGCAATCACGAAAATATTAGCATATGGCAGATAAAATGCGGAGAACAATATCGGAAGGCAAATTAAAAAGAAAGAGAACGGAAACTGTAGTGTGTTCACGAAAGTACAAACTGATATTCCACTTCAGATTTCTGACGTGTTATGTAAATACGAGACGAATAGCTGCAACGCGTCTTTATGCATTTCACTAGGAGAGTAATATTCTGGTGAAATGCGCTTCAGGCTAAAAAAATTTATGCGCAGCTGTAACGGCTCATTTCGCCAAAGATTGATAGCAGTGAAGAAACTAGGGAGTTTTATTTTCATCGCTAAATCGACTTAGTGGAAAGTGGAATAACTAACAGGTAAATGAAACGCAATATATAAAAAACTTTATGTTTCTAATGGAAAACAGATTAAAATACAGAGGAAGAAATGAATGGAGTGTTTTAGCATGACACGGAGAAGTTTGGTAGAATTTAATAGCAGAAACTCAGGGAAATTTATGTTTTGAACAGTGTCATACATACTCAATGTAAGGGGGCAGTGTAGGTGACATGTTTCTTACGAAATGGAACAAGAATGGTGAACATAACGACCAAGACTCGCTGCCCTGCATTTCAAGATTTTATGTAATGGTAATGTACCTCTCTTGCTACATACGACAGATAGTGGCCCGGAAATGTAAACTCGCGGTTTTATAGCACTACTTTACACTATTGTTGTTTATTTTTGTTGTTAGTATTGTTGTTAAGTTGTTAATTAATATAAATATCATTGATAACAACATCTTCTGCATTCCTTTCATCTTCTACCAAGTCTCTCTATTTAGGACATTTTCCTGGTATAGGCACCACGAAGCTACATTCTTTCGTTGCTATCATCTTTCCAAGAACGTCGTGGGCTGCCATGCTTTCGTCTCAAAGGTGGTTTCCGCACAAAACTTGGGCAACCTTGGCCAACGTTGATCTGCCAATCTCAAATGATGTCCATGCCACATTAATGAGCTCGTTTCTGTCCTATTTATCACTGTTTCATTTTCTCTCATTGTAGCTCTAGCATCGCCATTAGTTTTCTTTTTCTTCGTTTTTCGTGTTCTAGCGTTCCTTCGTAAGTAATCCATTTCCACTTTCTTTTTAGGTCACCCTTTGGAAGTTCAGTTCTGATTCAAACCGTAGGGCACATTAAACCTTCAGCCTGACCACTCTTTCCTTATTGTTGTTAAAAAAGTTCTTGTCCCACCAAAAGGAAGTCATATACACAGTCTATTTTCTTCTATACTGTGTTCTATATTTTACTTCCGAGTTATCCAGACCGCTTTTGTCAATACGTGCCCCTAGTCATTTAAACTTTTCTACCTCTCTCATAATTGTTCTATCACTAATACATACTTTTAATCTAGTATCACTGTTCATTACCAGACATTGAGCATCGGTTTTGTGTTCTGAGCTGAGGGCCACCATTATACGAGGCCTGTTCAGAAAGTAAGCTCCGATTGATTGCCAAATTGAAACCACAGTGAACATCAGAAATGTTTTACTTGTAACAATTAGCTACACCTTTCAGCTACTTCTCTACGTAGTCGCCGTTCTGACTTAGACTTTTGTCATAGAGTTGCACCAACTTTTCAATAGCCTCATCATAGAAGGCAGCCGCCAGTGCTTTCCGCCAATTCTCCACGCTGGCCTACACCTCGTTGTCTGTGTCAAAATGTTGTCTTCAAAGACAGCGGTTCATGTGACCAGAGATGAAACTCAGGGGGAGACAATTGCGGACTCTATTGTGGGTAATCTAACATTTCCATTTGAAAACGATGCAGGAGCATCTTCATTGCCCCTGCAGAATGCGGCTGAGAATTGTCGTGAAGACGAAACAGCACGACAGTTATGTAATGTTAGCTGCATAGCTTCAGGCGAAATTTCTCACCAGGCCCTCGTACTTTGCGGCAGACACTATTTTCTAGACATCTTTACGCACTCACTGCGAGCTCAGAAATGAGAAGAGCGACGTGATGCTAACTGGGGTTATACTAGAGACACTACCCAACACATCTGTGCAAAGCTTTATCGGATTTTCATAGTCGTTTCCATTTCGCGACCGATCGGAGCTTACTTTCTGAACGCCCCTCGTACATTATCCAGGCACTGGGTCTGTGAAGTACATAAATACTCAACACCGAATTATTATCCTTCACCACTTTGTTTCCATAAGAACAGTTAGAATAACGCTCTCACTACGCCAATACGTCATAACTGTGTCTCACGTACGAGCACCAGATAAGATAGACTTATCGGAACTCCACTGTGAGCTTAAAAGGACATGTATTCCCCATCGAAACCACGCGCGTTGAAAACAATTCTGCTACTTGCACGTCACTAGTGAGGCGGCTCGACTACTGTGTGTGTGTGTGTGTGTGTGTGTGTGTGTGTGTGTGGCGGCGCTCCACAGCCGGCGTATACTGATACTGCAGCCTGCCAGCCTTCCAAGATAGAGCCAGTACGCGCTTACGTACCCACGAGATGGCTGCGTCCAAGTCTTTACACCTTACATCACACGCCCCAAACAAGATGAGTTACGAAATGTGGCTCAAGACGACCACCTGGGCGTTACGAATCTTTTTCGTCAGTTGCGGCATGAGAAGGCATTGCAGCATTTATCTCATTTGCAAAAGCCGAACCAGTTAGTATTGACGAGTGGGCTTTTAAAATCGCAACTTTGTACACGACATACACTGTAGTTACAAGAAAAATTAGTGAAAGTAAGAAGAATAGAATAGTGTCAGCTAAGCATGGATTAACAATACTGAACGATTCAAAAGACGTAATCCTATCCGCTACTTGAATGGAATTTAACTCATTCTTAGTAATTACATTTTCTTGGATATTCGTAATTGAATCATTACTCTAGGAGAAACTGAACAGGGAACAGTTTGCATACGTTAGTATGTGTGATCTGTTATAGTAAACTGGTGCTGGCCGATGTGGCCGAGCGGTTCTAGGCGCTTCAGTCTGGAACCGCGCGACCGCTACGGTAGCAGGTTCGAATCTTTCCTCAGGCATGGATGTGTGTGATGTCCTTAGGTTAGTTAGGTTTAAGTAGTTCTAAGTTCTAGGGGTTTGATGACCTCAGTCGTTAAGTTCCATAGTGCTCAGAGCCATTTGAACCATTTGAGTAAACTGGTAACTTTCTCGTTAAAGAAAGGTTTCCACCTGCATGAAAAGTAGGTGCCAATACCGGAGGCATACAAACAGATCACATGATAAATCACAGTGGGTGACATTTAAAATTAATCCACTACCATCTAACTAGAGTGTGAAAGGTATTTTAGGTCTATCAGAAGTATTACACATAAATGTAAGAACGTGAGTCAAATTGTTAGAGTACATTATATGTTCAGAACATCGTTTCAGTAATAGCTGATACAGGTGCATAAAATTCCTACAGCAGCCATCTCTGGAGGATTATTCATAAATAATTCTTTCCAACAGGTGTACACTTCACTATCTACGAATACTGCCGATTCTGGGCAAATTAACTCATGACTACTGTTACATATATGCAGATTGTGCTTATTCTGGCCGTGAGGTTCCTGGCGCTACAGTCTGGAGCCGAGCGACCACTATGATCGCAGGTTCGAATCCTGCCTCGGGCATGGATGTGTGTGATGTCCTTAGGTTAGTTAGGTTTAATTAGTTCTAAGTTCTAGGTGACTGACGACCTCAGCTGTTAAGTCCCATAGTGCTCAGAGCCATTTGAACCATTTTTTGCTCATTCAGAGACACAACATATTTTCGATCCTTGCTCATCAGTAAATAGTCCTTTAGCTGATACATCATAGGAATTCCAGCTTGTTGCTACATGTCAGGGTAAGTATAAAATTATACATTTCAAAATTATGCTTTGATGTAGCAACGGGTATAGCAACAATAGCAGTTAATTCATCTTCAATCATTAAAGACTGTGTGGTTGTTAATGTGTAGTAAGCACGTAAATCGTAGGACGTAACAGGGTAAATCATAGCAGTTGTTTAGCAATTGATCTGGATGCAATAATACACAGCTTAAACAATCATTTGAACTCCTTTCTAGAGCAGTTCTTAAGTTAGCAGCATCAGTTCCAGCATTTAAGACAGTGTGAGCAATTCTTAACATCAGTGTGTTTGAATATATGTGAACACTTACTGCAAAGAGTCCTTCAAACAACTCATAGTTGGCTACATTTATCTCACCAAGAATTATGTTGATATCTGTAATGAATTGCTTTATAATCTGTTCAATAAAACTGTTTTAGTAATGACTCTTTGCGAATTCCTTAATTAGGTTATTTCATTAGAGAGGTTAGGTATTAGCCTGTTGTTCAAGAGCTACAGTTTTGTTTTTAACGTCTACTAGATTGCAGCTCCTTAAAGTACCGGATAAAGTAGGAAGGACACTTCCTTAAAAATCAAACCAGGCATGTTTGCCCCTAATCAACGTCTTGTGTGTCAAAAGGTTTAAGAAACATTAATCTCTTGTTTGCAATTAGTGTATATAGACTCTACCTATATTTTGGCCATGATCCAGTGTTTGTACGTAGATGTTCCCATCTCCCAAACTGTTTCAGTATCGTGGCCTGAACGAATTAAATCAGTATGCTTCTGAACAGAATTGACTTGTTGTTGAAACTCTCTCAAATTTCATTTAAGTACAAGATTAGCATTATTTGTTGAAGCTGTCACGTCCGATTGTGGTTCAAACAACACACCTGTTGTTTGTGGAAGTGATACTACAGTATTAATGTTGTAGCGAAAATTAGAATTACAGTATATGTGGTTAATTATTCCTAAACACTATAGTTAAACATTTATCATAATACAAATGCTTATCTTGTGATAACCTGCACAATAATTTTTAGTTATAGTTGTGTAGTTTATGTAATAGCTACTGTCTACATTTGTACAACACAGTCACATATACAAATGGTTGAGGGATATACACGTGCTTTGCTCTCACTTGCATAAAACATGGCTGCAAAGACTACAGGATTGATCTATGTATGGTGACACCTCGGCCTCAATGTCTGGACTATGACCTCGCACTGTCGGTTTCCTGGGCTTTGGAACAGCTGGGCGGCCCCTCAACTGGTCCTTGTCGTTGTCTGTCGTCGTCTTATGAAATTACAAGAAGACTTCGGAAATGGCTCTACATGATTGACATGAACGACAATCAAACGGAAAGGCAGTTGGAGCTTAAGAGTGACTGATGACAATACCTCCAAAGTTGGGTACAGCCCTTTCCAAAACTTCTTAAACTTCATAGTATGACTCTTCTTCAACACTATGTTGCGCATATACACAAGGTCTACAACCAGATACTGTGACACGACTGCTTAGCGATCATGTTGTTTCACTTGCTGCAGAACAGATTGATGATTCCACTGTTTCATTCCCTTCCATGGTCCTTTAGTTTGTGTGCTAATTCTTTACATAATCATTGCTGATTCTAGCTGTCAGTCAGACAAAGGCCAAGGGTGAATGCATCCTTCTTCCATGCCCAACTTCATATGGACTTAGGGGAGTTGAGGTGTGCATTTTTGCGTTGTAAGCATTCTTGATGTGTGGAAGATAATCATCCAAGTTGTCACGTTTGCTGCCTACGTAATGGCTAAACATCTTAATGATTGTTCTGTGAATTCGCTCAACACATCCATTTTCTTCTGGATGTCCTGATATAATTCTTAGCTGTGTTATTTTCATTACCTCGAAATCCTGTTGAAGCAATTCACTCACGAAATTTGTTTCTTGGTCACTGATTATGGTCAATGGTAATCCAAACTTCAGAACCCACTCCTTTACACAAACTTTAGTCATGGTCTTGACATTGTGATCAAGTATTGAATAATGGGAAGATATGTAGAGAAATTATCTAACTTGCTCAGTATGTATTTATTCCCATCTTTACTCAGAGCCAACGGTCCAATAACATCCAGGCCGACTCTTTTAAAAAAATGGCTCTGAGCACTGTGGTACTTAACATCTGAGGTCATCAGTCCCCTAGAACTTAGAACTAGTTAAACGTAACTAACCTAAGGACATCACACACATCCATGCCCAAGGCAGGATTCGAACCTGCGACTGTAGCAGTCGCGCGGTTCCAGACTGAAGTGCCTAGAACCGCTCGGCTACTCTTTTGAATGGTTCATTAGTCTCTGGCATTTATTGTAATGGTGCCTCAGTTTTTCCCAAAGTTCTCCTCCATCTGTTGAAGTTACAGCAATCACATTGTGAAACACTCAAAAATGTCAGCCTTACAACTTGACCACCTACATATGTCAGCTACTTCAAGATTTGTTGCTTTCTCTACCGCAGTGTCCAGATAACAAATAATCATCTTGCTCCATCATGATTTGTTCTCTCATGCTTTGCAGATTAATTAGTGATTTTGTGCAGCAGTCCAACCACTTTGACAAAACACTGATTTTTCCCTCATACTGTGGCTACTCCTCTTAAGCTGATTTTAACCCTCCTTCAGGACTTGTATCACAAGGAGGAACCTTTTGGCTCATTGCATCATCTCATTATAGTCTACCAGTCGGTGAATAAGCTTAAACTGGAACTCACATAGTCTCAAAGACCGCCTCTCTAGTCTTTAACTTGGGTCTTTTAAGCTCAATAACCATCTTAATGCAGGATAATCTGTATTCACTGTAAATTCTCTTTCTCTGAAGAAACATCTGTCATGTGTTATACCGAAATACCAAAGCACAAAGCTTCTTTTCTCTTGCAGTATAGTTTTGTTTTGTTTTATTTAATTGTGTGGAAGCAAATGATATTGGTTGTTCATGGCTGTCAATATCATGTGATAAAATAGCACCAACAGCAACATTTTAAGCATCTGCCAAAGGACGAAAGGCTCGCTAAAATCTGGATAGGCTAACACTGAAGATGTGCTTAGGGTGGTTTCAAGTTCTTTCACTCCCTTTTAAAGTTTTATCAACCGGTTATACATAGTTCCTTTTCTCAGTAGCTGCATTACTAGATATGTTATACGTGGGTAAATGGCTATGAAATGTCTATAAAATTCCGTGATATCAAGAATGATTGTAATTCCTTTAAATTCTGTGTTTCAGGACAAGTAGTGACAGCTTCAGTTAATTTTGGATCACAATAAACACCCTCACCAGTTGTAATATGTCCATGATAGATCACTCCACTTTGTGAAAAATTACTTCAATCTACTGATAAAGGCAAAGTTTCACTTCTTGTACGCTTGATAACTGTTTGAGGTCTCTCAGTATGCTGCTTCATGTTTTCATTAAATATTTTAAGTCGTCGAGGTACACAAGAGCCTGTGTTGGTGGAAGCCCTTGGAAATCTCAATCCATCACGTGCTGAATAGTGACTCAGGATTGTGAAGTCCAAAAAGCAGACGCAAGTATTTATACACCCCTGTTGGTGTAACAAATGAAGCTTTCACTTCATCATCCTTATGTACGGTCCGTTATTCATATCCACTTGTTAGATAACAAACCTAAAATTTCAACATCTGCTAAAAAAAATCCAGGATTTCTATCAGGTTTGGAAAGGAGTAAATATCTGGAGTGATTACCGCATTCAGAGCCCCGTAATGGACTCAGAGATGGAACTGTGGTTCTCCAGAAACAGATTTCTTTTCAACAACCTCTGTTCTTGAAGAGTATTGCAGATCTGCAGGATGATCTTGGTTCTATGTAACCAGCTTCCAGTTGTCTTTTAACCATTTTTTCTGCTATCTCTCTTTGACTGAATGATATTCTGTCAGGTTTCTGTGTGATTAGTGCTGCATTTCCAGTATGTATTCAATGCTCAAGCAAAAGAGTGGCAGGTAAATTTGAACGCTCTTGGAAAAGATCAGTATTCTCTAACAAAACAAACACTAAAAACTTCTGCTCCTCAACTGTCGAATCTTCTACCTCCTGCCAAATATTGTTCTTTAATTCATTGTTAATTTAGACTCTTTGTTGCAATTTTTCGGTACCACTACAAAAATCTGTCTTTGTAACTGTGACATTTATACCTTCGTTTGGCATTTATATATCAGTTTTACTTATGCACGTCACTTCAGCAGCCTTCATTCCTCATAACAGTACAACGTCTTCGTTGCAAAGTAAGTGCGGCACAGATAGCCTTGCTGAGAGCAGCAGTCTACCAACAAGCTGATGCAAGGACGCACACAGACCGAGTGCCGAGCGAAGCCTGGAGAGTGCTGAGTAAGGGGAAGTGCGACCAGCACGCTAACGTCTTCGTTGCAAAGTAAGTGCGGCACAGATAGCCTTGCTCAGAGCAGCAAACAAGCTGATGCAAGGACGCACACAGACCGAGTGCCGAGCGAAGCCTGGAGAGTGCTGAGTAAGGGGAAGTGCGACCAGCACGCTAACGTCTTCGTTGCAAAGTAAGTGCGGCACAGATAGCCTTGCTCAGAGCAGCAAACAAGCTGATGCAAGGACGCACACAGACCGAGTGCCGAGCGAAGCCTGGAGAGTGCTGAGTAAGGGGAAGTGCGACCAGCACGCTAACGTCTTCGTTGCAAAGTAAGTGCGGCACAGATAGCCTTGCTCAGAGCAGCAAACAAGCTGATGCAAGGACGCACACAGACCGAGTGCCGAGCGAAGCCTGGAGAGTGCTGAGTAAGGGGAAGTGCGACCAGCACGCTAACGTCTTCGTTGCAAAGTAAGTGCGGCACAGATAGCCTTGCTCAGAGCAGCAAACAAGCTGATGCAAGGACGCACACAGACCGAGTGCCGAGCGAAGCCTGGAGAGTGCTGAGTAAGGGGAAGTGCGACCAGCACGCTAACGTCTTCGTTGCAAAGTAAGTGCGGCACAGATAGCCTTGCTCAGAGCAGCAAACAAGCTGATGCAAGGACGCACACAGACCGAGTGCCGAGCGAAGCCTGGAGAGTGCTGAGTAAGGGGAAGTGCGACCAGCACGCTAACGTCTTCGTTGCAAAGTAAGTGCGGCACAGATAGCCTTGCTCAGAGCAGCAAACAAGCTGATGCAAGGACGCACACAGACCGAGTGCCGAGCGAAGCCTGGAGAGTGCTGAGTAAGGGGAAGTGCGACCAGCACGCTAACGTCTTCGTTGCAAAGTAAGTGCGGCACAGATAGCCTTGCTCAGAGCAGCAAACAAGCTGATGCAAGGACGCACACAGACCGAGTGCCGAGCGAAGCCTGGAGAGTGCTGAGTAAGGGGAAGTGCGACCAGCACGCTAACGTCTTCGTTGCAAAGTAAGTGCGGCACAGATAGCCTTGCTGAGAGCAGCAAACAAGCTGATGCAAGGACGCACACAGACCGAGTGCCGAGCGAAGCCTGGAGAGTGCTGAGTAAGGGGAAGTGCGACCAGCACGCTAACGTCTTCGTTGCAAAGTAAGTGCGGCACAGATAGCCTTGCTCAGAGCAGCAAACAAGCTGATGCAAGGACGCACACAGACCGAGTGCCGAGCGAAGCCTGGAGAGTGCTGAGTAAGGGGAAGTGCGACCAGCACGCTAAGTTATGCTGCAATATACTGCAGGAGTAATAACAGAAGCTACCACCGAGGGTAGAAAACGTCCTCCTGCCGGATATAAATAGTGGAGCACATGCAGCAACAGACAGAAGCCATTAGGAAGCAGTTCAGATCTGAGGACGGACGTGGTCCGTGTCCGAATGTTCGATCTTCGTAGGTGACGATTCCGGAAGTCTGTTCCAGCTTGCAGGAGTGATCCGTTCGCCGCCAGATGTCAGCTTCAGCTCTGGAGGTCGGTCCGAGTCGGGTCGGCACCGTGGCTGACTAACTACAGCGAGAACTTCCAGCAGGACCGGCCGCAGCGCGGTCTTGGTAAAAGGCGCTGTCGAGGACTGACGCCCGGATTTCACGACAACCCGGCCCACGGAGCGTGGTCCGTCCATGATGGGACCTTACGGACATCGCAACTGACGGCTCCCCAGCCGCCAGTGCAGCAGGCGCCGGCAGCTGACCTCAAGGTGTCACGGCTCGAGCGGCGACAAGTTCATCTCAACCACAGGGCATCCCGGCTTCAGCGGAGCACTGGTGGCCTGAGGATTCCCAGTGCGATCAGCGGCGCGCGTTGC
This sequence comes from Schistocerca serialis cubense, assembly GCF_023864345.2. Classification (NCBI taxonomy): domain Eukaryota; kingdom Metazoa; phylum Arthropoda; class Insecta; order Orthoptera; family Acrididae; genus Schistocerca; species Schistocerca serialis. Next base: position 318,350,720 of record NC_064646.1, read on the forward strand.
GTGCATTGTCGGAGAATCTACACAGCAGCAGCCAGGCGGAGGGATCCGCAGGGCTGGGCAGCGATGACGAGGGAGAAATTGTAAAGAAAGGTCAATAAATAATTGTAAAACTCCACGCCGTCTCAGTCTTTGGCGCAGCCACTGTGTCTGCTGCTAACAAGTAGTGCAGAAGCCGTAACAGAAGGTTGGGGTAGGGTAGTCCACTCACATCTTCGGGCGCTTCAGAACGCCCGCGAGTGCCATGTGGTGCTTAAATCGTTTAATTTATACACTGACGCAAAAATCGCAACATCCATAAATAATTAGAGTAATCAAAATTCGGAACTACATTTGTTGAGGTATCATATTTAAGTGATTAACAATACAAACTCGCAGGTTAATATAAGTTCAAGATAAGCTGCTGCAAATGTGAAATACTGGTACATTAATAACCTGTGTAACCACCAGAATGTTGAATGCATGGGTGCAGATGTGTATGCGTTAAGTTGTACAGGTGCTGCATGTCAGTTTGTGGAATGGAACTCCACACTTATTGCACCTGGCCTGTCAATACAGGGACGGATAATGTTTGTGGATAATGATGGAGCTATCGTCCGATGATGTACCATATGTGCTCAATTGGACACTGATTTAATGATCGAGCAGACCAAGATAACATGTTGACACTCTGTAGAGCATGCTGCTTTACAACAGCGGATGTGGGTGAGCGTTATCCTGTTGGAAAACAACCCTGAAATGCTTTTCATGAGTGGCAGCACAGTAGGACGATTCACCACTAGAGTGCTCCTGTTGTCACAGGGAACCACACCCCAGACCATAACTCCAGGTGTATTTTCAGAGTGTCTAGCACTGACAGTTTGCTTACAAGCCCTCAATAACCCTGCTTCTAACCAATAAACGGTTATCACTGTCACCATGAAAGGACAAGTTTCCATCAGAAAACACAACAGACCTCCACCCTGCCCTTCAATGAGCTGTTGCTTGACACCACTTATTACAGATGGCAGTGGTTTGGGGTGAGTGGAATGGACTCTACAGGGCGTCTTGCTCGGAGCTGTTCTTGAAGTACCGATTTGTAACAGTTAGTTGTGTCACTGTGGTCCCAAATGAAGCTGCAGAGCCATACGACAAACACAATGGTGAAACTTCCTGGCAGATTAAAACTGTGTGCCCGACCGACACTCGAACTCTGGACCTTTGCCTTTTGCGGGCAAGTGCTCTACCATCTGAGCTACCGAAGCACGACTCACGCCCGGTCCTCACAGCTTTACTTCTGCCAGTATCTCGTCTCCTACCTTCCAAACTTTACAGAAGCTCTCCTGCGAACCTTGCAGAACTAGCACTCCTGAAAGAAAGGATACTGCGGAGACATGGCTTAGCCACAACCTGGGGGATGTTTCCAGAATGATATTTCCACTCTGCACCGTAATGTGCGCTGATATGAAACTTCCTGGCAGATTAAAACTGTGTGCCCGACCGAGACTCGAACTCGGGACCTTTGCCATTCGCGGGCAAGTGCTCTACCATCTGAGCTACCGAAGCACGACTCACGCCCGGTCCTCACAGCTTTACTTCTGCCAGTATCTCGTCTCCTACCAGGCTAAGCCATGTCTCCGCAGTATCCTTTCTTTCAGGAGTGCTATTTCTGCAATGTTCGCAGGAGAGCTTCTGTAATGTTTTAATCTGCCAGGAAGTTTCATATCGGCGCACACTCCGCTGCAGAGTGAAAATCTCACTTTGAAAAAACAATGGTCTTCGCTCTCGGTAGTGTCACGTGGCCGCCCAGTCTACTTTCGTGATCACCGCGGCCAGCAGTCAGTCTCCCAATTGCAGAAGGAACATCCAGTTTCTCGTAGCCCTATTACACGACCTCCAGCGTGTATTTAAAGCAAATATGATTTGCATCCTTATAGTGGCGCTACTAGCGGCATTATTTGCAAATGGCGTGAAATGTAGGAACACACATACCAACTTTTGTTTTTGCCACATAACTTCTTGGTTGCAATTTTTTTCTGGCAGTGTATGAAAGTGGTGGTATTCAATTAGCTAACTTTCTCCTCTGTATTTTAATCATAACTCTGCGCAGTGCCCTTCAAAAACAAAATACCGCTACGCCACAGAAGTCACACAGTAGTTAAGTGGTGCTACCATGCGATGCTGAGGAGGGTTGCTAATTGTATAATGGAAACTTACCTTTGGCTTGAATTTCTCAGTGATTTTCACCACATGGGTGTAGATAAAACTTAATTCACGCTTTTTACCCCAGTTTCAACATCTTTACATATTAATTAAACTAAGCATTAGACGTTAGTCTGCCAAACATTATGTGATCTCTATTATGTTAGAATCTTGAGATGAATATGTCCTTAGTATGTGACATCAATCATTCCTATAATATTCCCAAAACTTCACAGGGTAGACTAGGAAGCAGTTAAGGATGACGTTCTCGTCTACTATCTTCAGAGAGACAAGATCGATTATTTCTACAGGTAGAGACGCCCTCGTAGTTTTTCGCGCTACAAGGTCATGCTGGGAAAGGGAAAGCAGTGTTTTGTGACTGCCGAGGAGAAAGTCAATACCGTCCATTTGTTAACGCCGCTGCTCCGCGGAGGGCAGCAAAAAAACCGCGAACTCTCGTGATGGACGCCAAACGGGCATCTGTCTGAAGAAATGATGGCAGATGAAGATGAATGTGGCGTGACTAGTGGAAGGTGGAAGATGGAGCACATCGATTCGTTAGAGAGGCGGTCCATTAGGAGTGATCACTTTCTCTTATGTAGCAAGATCCATCCGCACGAAGAACATGGTTAGTAGCTGTACGTTTTCCCTACAGCATTAATTTCATCATCTTTGGCAAACAAAGAAATACTGATATGAAGAATTGCGTTAATGATAATTTTACTTTAAGATCGATAGTGCTAATTTACTTGGCTATGTTCAGTGTCCAAAATAATTTCAAGACTAACATCATACTAATATTGGTGAACTTAAGACATTGACAGAACAGAATCAGTGAAACCGGATTAACTTTCGTCTGTTTTCACTCATAGTCACTCTCTTATTCACTCTCATTCACTTTAGTATAAAATTTATTTATAAAGACAAATTTAATGTTCTCATGAAACAAATAAAGGATAAGCTTGAAATAATAGCTGAGGAAATTATAACTAGCTGATCACTCGCAGTCAATGTTCAACCCATTCACCCAAAACTCTCACTAAAGGCACACACAGCAACATTCAGATAGGTCAGACAGTACTATGCATTTTAAATCTAGTAAGCTTTCATCCGCTTCAGGTGGAGATCTTAATCGTCTCGCTTCCTAAAATGATGGGGTCAGTCATACGGTATACTCGTAATTGCAACGATATCTAATACACCGGTAGAAAAGGAAATAATACACACCCTTAACTACCGGCCTCGTTGGAATCAACTCATATTCACAATTTTGTGCAGCTCATAGTAGGCTCTACGCACTAGACAGATCGTCCCTTACAGCCTCCTCTACCTGCAGTACAGACCTTGGGATATGTTGTACTGGGGTAAAACATTACAATCTGTTAACAATTCACTGTCAGCAAACGTAAGGAAAGAACTTCGGCTGAAGAATGATGGCAATGACTGGCAGAGACTTGTTATGTGTCAGTGTCACAATACATTGCCCAGTATCCTCCCAGGATGCAGGCGAGACACAGTGATTTAACTTTCGATTCGGCATTTTGTTTCACTAGAGTACGTTCACAATCTGCTACTGATGAGGGCTTAATTGTGTATGTAGTGACTAATTATTACCGTTTGGCCGCTTAGAAGTACAATGACGAAAAGTTCGTCTCGTCACAATCCATCGGTGAGACGGCAGAATTAGACGAACAGGGTATGGGAATATCTACACGAAACAAGGGATGGGGCTTGTGGCTCTGAGCACTATGGGACTCAACTGCTGAGGTTATTAGTCCCCTAGAACTTAGAACTAGTTAATCCTAAGGACATCACAAACATCCATGCCCGAGGCAGGATTCGAACCTGCGACCGTAGCGGTCTTGCGGTTCCAGACTGCAGCGCCTTTAACCGCACGGCCACTTCGGCCGGCGATGGGGCTTGTCCATTAAATGACAACCAGTAACTAACGTATAGGAAATAGTGTTATTTTACTCGTCTTTGATTAATCCATAATTAGCATGAAGTAAACTTTGATCGTTTGACCGAGTGTACATTAATAGCCGATCAACAAACCCTAAAAGTAGTGTACTAGAGCTAGTAATTATTGGATTAACAAATATTGATTGCAAACAGATTTGCGCGCATGTAAGTGGAGGGTCCCGATCTCAGAGTGCTGATACAGCTTCGCCGAGGGTGTGATTTCTACAGTGTTATTCTGTTTGACAGCTAGCTGGTTCATTATTATTTAAACCACTAACGACTATATCTACTTTATGTATGGAGGGGTCGAGTAACGTAAATATTAATAACTCAGCCGGGTCAGTTTTCACAGGCAGCGGTAAGGGCATGTTTAAGGAAATATTCCAGACCAACCTGTCATGATTTAAAAGAGCTGCAAGAAACCAGAATCGCACATACGGTAGTAAACTTTGCAGTCTGTTACTGTTGATTACAGTTTAGAAGCTCACTGTAATTTACAAAAATAAAGGAATTCTTACCTGTTTGGCCATATTATACAAATTCTTATACACCGTATCGAGCGCCAAAAAATCATTTTGTTGGTTGTATCCTATCTAAAAAATTCTGATCTGATTATACATATTAAAAACGTAATTCACTCGAAGGAATGTTAAGGGGAGAGTGTTGTATATGGAGGATAGTGTACCGAGGAGAATATAAAGTTTCTTGGTCGGTACTTTGCTCTAATCTCCGATTTTGAAGCACACGAAGGAATGCTCACTAGAGACTACAATAAGAAGTTTCCGGCATTTTTCTACAGTTTTTGTTGTTCTGAGACATTATTCGTGTTTTGTGCAGCATTTGCAGCTACAGGGTGTCCAGAAAAGGACTCCCTGATTTCAAAATTAAATATCTCGAAAACAAAGATCGATAGAGGAATGCAGTAAACGGCATGTTTATTGTGAAAGCTGTAAGAAGTTTATACAGAAGTTTGAAATAATAGTTACAGAAGCTGCTAACCGATGGCGCTGTAATCGCCATACGTAATGCCTAGTATAAATAGTGATCCGAAGCCCAGAGCGATCATTTCCACTATTGAAACGTGAAAGGAGGTTAGCGTACCGAAGGAAGAGATTAAAACCATGTACTCCATTGAACAAAGCGTTTTTCTGGTGCTAGAGTACCACAGGTTAGAAGACAGTCCTACGGCAACAAGGCGAAGTTTTCAAGCACGATTTAATGTTCGAAAAGGACCCGATGCGAAAACCATTCGTACGCTCTTCGCAAAATTTCAACGAACAGGCAGCGCAACTGATGATCTAGTGGGGCATGTTGGCCGCAAGCAAACCGCAGTTACGCCTGAAAATATCGCTACAGTTTCTGGAATTATTCAGTGAAATCCAATGTCATCCGTCCATAGAATTGCATCTGAGACTGGTTTGAAGCGTTTCAGTACGCAGAAAATACTGAGAAAGAGCCTACACATGTTTCCATTCAAAATTCAAACGCACCAGGCCATACCCGTACGAGCTGTGCAACAAAGGGTTGCCTTTGCTAATCAGATGCTCACAATGATTGATAGTGAAGGATTTGATGTTGGCTGCATCTGATTTACAGATGACGCACACTTCCACCTGAATGGATACGTGAATAAGCAGAACTGGCGATTTTGGGGTTCCGAGCAGCCATATTGGTGTGAAGCGAAACCCCTGTATTCTCCTAAAGTTACTGCGTGGGCTGCAGTATGCAGCAGAGGCATTATTGGCCCTTTTTTCATTCGAGAAACGGTCACTGGTGCACGTTACGTTGCAATTTTGGAACAATTTGTCGCTACATAGCAAGCGTTAGAGGATCGACCAGGTACTGAATGGTGTATGCAAGATGGAGCCCGACCACATCGGACCGAACAAGTGTTTCGCTTTCTTGAGGAATACTTTGGGAATCGAGTCATTGCTTTGGAATATCCCAAATTTACTGGTGCAGGCATGGATTGGCCTCTATATTCGCCGGATTTGACTCCCTGTGACTTTTTTTGTGGGGCACAGTGAAAGACATGATCTACCCGAAGCATCCTGCCACGCTGGACAAGCTTGAATCGGCGATCTCTGTAGCATGTGAATCCATTTCGGTTGAGACACTAAGAAATGTGATGGCGAATTTCATTCTTCGTTTGCGCCACCTCTGTAGTGCTAATGGTGAACATTTTGAAAACATTGTGGTGTGATGTTTGCAAAGATTGTGTTCATACGATTATTTCACTTATGTATGCTGATATGTGCTGTACAGCGTACAGCGCCATCTGTTAGCAGCTTTTATAACTATTTTTTCAAACTGCTTTATAAACTTCTTACAGCTTTCACAATAAACATACCGTTTACTGCATTCCTCTATCGATCTTTGTTTTCGAGATATTTAATTTTGAAATCAGGGAGCCCTTTTCTGGACACCCTGTATCTGGAATACATTTTTAATTCTTCAGTTACAGAATTCTATTGCTACAAAACCCCATAAATTTTTAAAACTAGTTGTGTAACATGTGAATGGTAGTGCCATACTTCATCGGTCGTGCACCATGTTGTACCTGCAAAAATTACAAGGTTATTTACAATGTGTCATGGCATATTTGCAAATTAAGTGAGTTTTGTAAATGTGTTGACAGTTTTACCTGTCTTGAAAATGGAAATTTGTTTTAGTTTCCAGTGGCTTCAATTTCAAAATGTATTTAACCTGTAATTGGATTTTGATAAGACCACAGAATGCAGTACAGTCATTATTTTCTCTATTCCAACGCTTTTAAACTTCAATATAATATTTGCCCACATGTGCGCAACCATATGTTTTTACATTTGGACAAACTTTAATTCTGTGGAGTAAGATTTGTAATTTCAGATAAAGACTGCTGTACATACTAAGTAAATGCCGTCGTTTAAAAGTGGAATAGTAAAGTATACTAAACTTCTATATAGCTGGCTAGAGGGTTCCAAATTACAATACTCTCTCCTACTAACACAATTCAGTTCATTATACCGGACAGAGAGTTTGAGCAAAAACTTAAATGTTGTCAGTGGAGACGTAATAATAAAAGCTAATCTTACCAATATGCAAAAACGATTGGTCGTATGCAGGGCGGCGCCGACAAAAGTGGCCCGTATAAGTATAAAGAAAATGCAGAGAAATTACAGAAACGAAGAGCTGAAACGGACTTACCATTTATTTACAATTAGAAATGCAGTGAAAGGTACATTTATAAAACGTGTTGAGAGTGATCTCCTGCAGCATAAATATTCAGCTGTGCACGTCGAAATACATTCAGATACACCCGGCTTGAAGTTCGGATATCGATGCAACTTCAGTTCCTGTCTTGTGTGTGGATTTGTTTCAAAAACCTTGCTTTTCAAGTGTCCCAATAGTAAAAAGTCACACGTTGTTAGATATGACGAACGTGATGGCCATATATGTTTGCTGACAGTTCGTTTCTCAATGAAGACATCATGGTCTGGTTCGAGGGATACCTTAGATGTGTAGCATGTTGCTACATCTTTCTGGATGAATATTACTTTCATATTGAGTGAGTTGGGCACAATATGTATCAAACATTTCCGTATATGTAACCGTGTTGTGGGTAGTTTCAAAAAATATTGGTCCAATTATGCAACACCAAATCATCATGGAGTGGTTGCTGATGCACATTGTTAGGGTTCTCCGTTGCCCAGCACCTCTTTTTCTGTAAATTTACATGACCGGAAAGATGAAGCCATGCTTCATCACGCATTAAGTAATGTAAAGGGTCTAAAAAACCATCGATGTTAATCAAAAAATACATGCAGTAATCGACAGGTTTCTGGCTGCCAACGTCTGGGAAATGCTGCACAGTTGTCACACTATATAGCTTCAAATTAAGACTTTTCAATATCTATATACTTTCATGCCTCTGTTGGACCAATTTCCGTGTAGGCTTCTTTGGGCTCTGAGTAACTCTCTGGGAAATGTCTGCAATAGCTTCTGGCGTGCAAACTGAAGGAATTCTTTGTCGTTTTACATTTTGCACAGATCCGTAAGTGCGCCAGTTTTTATAGTCTCTTTTTTCGTTGTCCTCTGTTGAGACACTTGAGCTCGAAAATTTCGCAATTTTCCTTAATCGAATCTGTTCTCACATGCGCTTCCGCAGTTTCAATTCTTTCTTCTGTCGAGAAAGTGATTTTGCAGACTGCAGAGAGAAACATCTAACTCCGCCGATGAAATAAACCGAAATGCTGACAGAAGGATGATAATAATCGATTACTGCATAAAACTGTTTATTGTTGTAGCTCTTTACTCTATTTCAGAAGTCGGAATATTGCACTGTGATTCAAAGGTGACGTGGGCTACTTTTAACTGTGCCACTCTGTAGTTCAAAATGGCTCTGAGCACTATGGGACTTAACATCTATGGTCATCAGTCCCCTAGAACTTAGAACTAATTAAACCTAACTAACCTAAGGACAGCACACAACACCCAGCCATCACGAGGCAGAGAAAATCCCTGACCCCGCCGGGAATCGAACCCGGGAACCCGGGCGTGGGAAGCGAGAACGCTACCGCACGACCACGAGATGCGGGCCCACTCTGTAGTATCATCAGCATCCTAAGAATATATGTATCAGATGAAGGATATGGTATCACACTTCAGTACCACCACACAGGTGTATTGAAGTTAGAAATGGAACTGCAAGTTTCCGTCCGACGTCGGTAGTGGTCGCTGAAGATTTGGCGGACGCAGTGGTGCGCGCCTGCTGAGCCACAGCTCCAGCAGCTCGGTAATATGAGCGCCCTCTACTGCCAGGATACAGGACGGCTGGTGGTAGCTGCTGAGCCCACTCAACGCTTGTAACCTCTTCCTTGTGATATCAATGGCTGTACTTTGTTCCCTGCTGCAATATTTCTACTAAGTATTCATTCGCTTGGAGAGGTACAAGTCAAGTAATCTTTTGTTTACTTTGATTAATCTGTTCGCTAATCATTTGTGTTCCTGTAGAGACTTCCTACAATGACAGTTACCGCACCATGCATCTCTCCCTAATATTGTGTATGAAGTCGTGCACAACACAGTACTCTACATAAAACTATCAGTTTTGTACGATTCAGAGGGAAGATAGAATAGTAGGGTAGTATTTCTACTTGGTGTAGTCCATATCAGTTGTGTAAAGGTGAAACAATATTAGATAATGCACAGCCCTGTACAACTGGTTGGATAAGTCAACTCAAAGGATAGATGATAGTTACAGCATACCACCTAATACGGGACGATGCACAGTATAGTCGGTTGCAGCCAACCTTAAGGTTGATGACAGATTTACTTTTAATGTACGTAAGAAAGAAAATTAATTGAGCCATATGAGGAAGGAATATAGTGACAGTCATTTCGTCATCTCTTATGAAAAATATTTGGTAGTTTTATACAATAGGAGGAATGTGTGAAACCAGTCACAGTGCAAGTGAAGATTCTAGTGCAGTGGTTCCAAACCACTCTTATATTATTACCCACATTACTTACACCATTGCTTATACCATTACCCACATTGCCTCATTAAACAGTACATTGAAAGACTTTTCTTGGAATACTTTTATTTTTAAAATGACGAATGGGGAGTGCTATTTAGTTTGTGTGTGTACGTGTGTGTGTGTGTGTGTGTGTGTGTGTGTGTGTGTGTGTGTGTGTGTGTGTGTGTGTGTTTTAGAGTGAAAGACGAAGGGATTCGTTGTGCATCACAAGTGCTACTCTCAACTCTTTTTCAGATAAGAAAGTAAACTATCCACAGACACTTGTTGCGAAACATACTTCCCCTGTATTACTCCTCTCCATTGCGGCAGTTGCTTGGCCTAAACACTGCAACCTCATTTAAAAACCATCATGTTAAAATGTTTACACTAGACTTGCTGTTCGTAAATCACTTAATTGCTGCAATCTTTACTTCTGCACTGGCAGGTTGTTAATGCTTTGTGTCTAACAATAATAATACTGTGTACAGCCCTATAGTAGTCCTTATGTAGTTACTGCTGTGTGGTGCTGTCAATTATCTCTTTCGAAGCGAGTAATGAAGCAATCTATGAGCTACTGCAGGTATTATCTACAACCTTGAGAAGACATTTTCTTGAGATATTTAGCGTTTGCTGCGTACGTGTCTCACTTTTATCATCAGTGATGCTCAGGACAAAGCACAACATATGTGTGTATTGGGTGCACAACGTAATAAACCTGTGATCTCCACCGCAATAATGCTACTAAATAAGGAACAGTAATTATTGATAACTTATATAATCAATATTAGCGTTTTAGAAAATTCTGATTATAGTAAGGATCCTTTGCAAATAATTTATACTCATAATTGAAACAGAATGGAATCTTTAAGTTTTTATAGCTGTTTGGTTTTTAACCCTCAGGGGAAATACCTCCAGGTTGGGAACAACTAATTAGTGGAACATATTCAAGCACACTCTAGTGCTTATTAAACTGAGATGAAGAAAGATTTCGATGCAGTTCACAGATGATATGGTAGGATCATCACAGTTCGAAAGCGTAACAGAGTTTCCCACGATTTCAAAATGGGTATCTTTTGAAGGAAGGCAACGTTGTTCAAGCAAAATACATGCCGTTTTGTTATTATAGATATTCAACATTTACAATGTGGCGCAGCATTGTGGAACAACTAACTTTACTCTGTAGTATATATCACGTAATTATCATAATTTTATTATAAAACTATAGATCTTGTACTTCATACCGAACCAGAGTCGTATTTATCCTTACATGACGTTGATCCATACACATATTTATGATTACTTCATATGTAGATTAATCAGATCAGAGATTGAAAAATATTGGCACGAAGTACTTTTCACAATAGACTGTACTGTTGGTTGCTGACTATGTAGTACCTGAAAGTTTCCAGAGTTAATAGTGGACATTAGTATGGGGTGTTATCATCCTTTGCCTTTACGATGGCTTGAACTCTGCCTGGGAGCTCTTTAATGCTGCTTCTGACGGTCTGTGTTGGAATGGCATCACATTCCGCCCACGATCAGAAACCTGAGAAGGTAGTGATACTGAACGCTGTGGTCTGGAGTGAAGTCTACTTTCTGACTGGTTTCCATTGGTTTCAGGTGGGAACCCTGGGCAGATCAGACCATTTCAGGAATGTTGTTGTCCACAAATCAGTACCTCGCAGATACTGATTAATGACTGCACTGTCATACTGATACAGCCGTCAGCTCCTCAGCTGCATGCAATACGCAGTGTTCTAATTGCGTTCATATCCTTCGGAATTTTGAGTTTTCTTAAGCGCAATAAGAGGACCATACTGTATAACAAAAAATACATAAATACCGCAAGACTACTCATCCTTACTTCACTGTTGATACGACAGAAGATGGCAGGTAACCGCCTCCTTGCACTGGACAAACTTAAACTCTCCCTGTATCACTCGTTTCCAGTCATCGACTGTCCATTCCTCTACACTGTCCCAAGCGTCGCTTAGGACTGACTACGGAAATTTCGTAGTAAGCAGTTGTTCGATTATGGCACTCCAGTTTTTTTAAATCGGTAACTACTTTCTCGATATACTTTTCGCAACAGTAATTCTATATGTACAGCCATCTGTGTATTGATGGTTAAAGTAACGTTCTCTCTACTTCTCAGTAGGGCGTGAGGCTGGCTCAAATTGTGGGTGGGACAGTACAGCTTGCGTTAACAGAGAACCAAGGTCCCCGTCACGGAAGACTTCGCAGCCATTACGTATTATTACTTTTTACGTGTACTAACTTTACGTTACTAAAATGTAAACTTTCACGGCCGGAAATATCATGTCCATTATAATTATCCGGGCTGTTATGCCATGGTCGGTTGATGAATTCTGTGGTGATTCCCAACGTTTCGTCTCCGACTGCGGGAGACATCTTCAAGGAGGTCCGTAGCTTGATGGAAGGTCCAACACACACACTGGCTCGCTACTGACTACGGAGTAGAGTCGGAAACGAAACGTTGGGAATCACCACAGAATTCATCAACCGACCACGGCATAACCTCGTATAATGGACATGAATAACTTTACGTGTAACTAACATTACGTACCAAGGTCGAGAAGATGGTTAGGACATTACTTTTCTCTTTATTTTTGTTGTAGTTTAGTTTCATTTCATACATAACATTACGCTGCAGTACGATCTAATCTACTTATACCAGGTGTAGAAGTATGAAACCGGAATTTGGTTGCAGTAATTACACGTCTGTTGTTTCAAACTGGTAAATAATATTTTATTCAAAATAATGTCCATTGCTATTTATAGATTTCTGCCAATTCTCCGGCAGGTTATGAATGCCACGCCAAAAAAACAGTCCTTCTTTTGAAGCGAACCAGTCAGCGAGCCATTTTCGTACTTTTTCATAACAACTGAAGCGTTGTTCAGCGAGAGCGTGTGCCAGTGACTCAAGTAGGTGATAATGGGAATGAGCCAAGTCTGGAGAATAGGCTCCATGCCTTATTATTTCCAAACTGAACGCCTCGATCGTTTCCCTGACCCGTTTTGCTATGTGTGATGGGGCATTATCATGGAGCAATATGACTTTGTGTTGCTTTTTTTCCATATTCCGGTCGTTTTTCGCAGAATGTTGTATTTAAATCGATCATTTGCTGTTGGTAGCGATCAATGTTAACATTTTCACCAGGTTTTAGCAGCTCATAATAGATGACACTCTTCTGATCCCACCAAACACAAAGCGTTGTCTTCTCTCCAAAGCGATTTGGTCTGGCAGAGGATGTCGATGGCTTGCCTAGATTCATCCATAATTTTCAACGCTTAGGGTTCTTAAAATATATCCATGTTTCATCACCTGACATTGTTCGATGGAGAAACGACTTTTTTGTATCTGGCGAGCAGCATTTCACAGGTGGTCTGTCGAATTGCTTGCTGTCTATCATTGAGTTCATGCGGAATCCATTTTTCCACTTTCTGCACCTTTCGCAGAGCTTTCAACCGAAGACAAACGGCTTTCTGTTACATTCAATTGTTCCGCGAGTTCCTGTTGAGCTCGAGTATCATCTTCATCCCATAAGGCCTGCAATTCGTTGTCTTTGAACTTTTTTGGTGTTTTCCCGCGCTCGTCGTTACTCACGTGAGAATCACCACTTTTGAATTTTTTGAACCATTCGAAACACTGTGTTTCCCAAGAACATGTTCGTCGAAAGCTTCGACAAGCATTCGGTGCGATTCTGCTGCAGTTTACTTCAAATGATAATAGAATACCAGTACTGACCGTAAATCGTAGTTCGTAAGCACAAAACTCGACATGTTTATGGATTTGAAACAGATACCGATGTATGGAACTTGGGTTAATGTTTGTCGGCTTTCGTCGTCAACCGTTACTTGGAACCAGATGGCGCTACAGATGCGGTCTCACTCGCCCTACACTGACGGCTACCACCATCTATACAGAAATTCCGTTTTCATACTTTTGCACCTGCTAATTTCAGTAATTTATTTCCGTATCAACTGCCAGTCTAGAAAGCGAAGAAAAATTAACAGCCTATCAAGGATGATGAAGAATGATAAATGTATAAATTTGAGGTAAGGAATCCCAGGCTGCAAAAGTCGAGCCTACTGTTATGAAAATCGTTGTGATACCTCTGACTGGAATACATGTACCGGTACTGTTGTTGCTAAGGCTGTAGGTACTGGGTCGCTGCGTAGCGCTCAGCTCGGTGATCGCCATGTTAATCTTTGTTAAGGAGATGTTGCAGTAAGGGCGGGCCATCCAGCAGCAGAGTCGGCACTACGGATTAAAACAAGAAAAAAATGTCTAATAGAGATGGGCTCTAAAATGAATGCCTTAAGAGCTATGGGCACTTACAAGAACAGGAAATCTACCCGTCATCGCCGAATTCGTCCAAATTTATGGTGCATGTAGTGCGTGATGAGACAAGAAAGTGCCCCAACTCCAGATGGCCAAGCGTTTAAGAAATAAAAGAAATTTTGATACGGATCTATCACCATGTACACATTATCAATAATCCCTGTGAAAGTGTAATGTCGCGGAATAGTAAAGAGTTAGAAACGTGGAATATTGTCAAAGTCTCGTTGCCTATGCCGAGAGCCAGAGGCAGTAGGTTAGCCAAGAGGTAAGAGGGTTGTGCATATATTGGAATGTGTCGTCACGCAGGGGCAATGGCCTGGTTACACACAACAGGCGAGAGAGAATTGCTTAGCACACGGGTTTGTGTTAGACAGAGACTTTCGTAGAGTGCAAGGCAGAGGTATAGTGTCAGCTGTACTGCATTTCACAACTTCGCGCTAAGTCTGCCGTAACAACACGGAACTCTGTCGTAAGAACACTTAGGGGCGAGTACGGCAGATGAATCAGCAGTATAAGTGGAACGAATGCGGTCATTACAAACGACCATGACGTCAGGACGTCGCTCGTGCTTCCTTTAAATTCGCCAGTTTCGATAGCAACAAGGCACTCGCAGTTAGACTTGCCGTTAGATGTGTACTGGGTCGCTGCGTAGCGCTCAGCTCTGTGATCGCCATGTTAATCTTTATTAAGGAGATGTTGCAGTAAGGGCGGCCCATCCAGCAGCAGACGTGAGGGGACAGTACCATCTCTGGTCCCCTCTGCTGCCCAGGATTAGCAGACATCGCAGCAGACTCGCTCGCCGCCAATGCTGACCACATCAGTGAGCCGTCGTCGACATCGTGCGGGGCCTAGGCCCTTTGCATACGCCGTCACAACCGGGTGAGCCGACGACGCTGGGGGTATTGCAGCCCGTTCCGCCCGTCCACCGCAGACGAGCCACCAGGAGGAGCAGGGAAGAAGACGGGGTGGTATAGAGTACACTCCGCACTACGAGAACGCCTCTTGTGCCGACAGCGTCGGAACTCCAATCCGGAGCCTCTTACGCACAGCGACCTGCTGTCCGCAGACGAGCCGGCCGGCCAGCCGGGCGCCACCAGCCACGCGTGGCTGAAGTAAGGACATTCCTTCGCTACATCACAGCACGCGGCGGTGCGCTAGCAAAACTGTGCGACCCGGAGCTGGTGTCATCGCTACGAGTCAGCAAGGACTAGGGAAGGTCGTTTGTATCACCAAGCCACATTGTACTCGGTAGGAATAAAGATGTTACGAAGTAATAATGTTTCTTTGGCGTTTATGACGCGTCCACAGTCATTTCCTAGCATCCTGACAACTGGAGAGGTCATCACTCGGCCTCCAGTCCACCGCAGGCGACCAGGACCACTAGGGCGCCTATGTTAAGGAAGCGGTGTTTGACTGAGCGGTAAGAGATCGGATTCTACATTGAAAGGGTCGCAGGTTCGACTATGCCCGCTGGCAAATATTTTTGTGCTCCTTGGCAATGCGTGCACTATTGACATCACAAATAACCGCAGTATCTTATAGAATATTTTATTAATTTATACAAGCACAAAAAGTATAGGCATAGGATGAAATGCGGGAGTGCAAACGTGTACACGGGAACATCGTGTAGATAAATCGACGTTCCCGTGTACGCGTTAATTAATGTTCCTTTTTAAATGTTTGCAGTCCCGCATTCCATCCTATGCCTACACTTCTTGCACTTGCATAAATTAATAAAATAATCTATATGATGTTGCGGTTATTTGTGATGTTAGTACTGTAAGCACTGCCAAGGAGCACAAAAATATTTGCTACCTGGCGGCGTTGAACCTGCGACTCTCTCAATGTGAAATCCGATCTCTTATCGCTGAGCTAATCACCGCATCGTAAACACATTCTCACAGGGCTAATTGATGAGGTGCACTTTCTGATAGATCCGTATCAAATTTGCTTTTATTTCCTAAACGACTGGCCATCTGGAGTTTCCACTCGGGCACTTTCTTGTCTCACCATAAATTTGGACCAATTCGGAGATGACGAGTATTCCTGTCCTTGTTGGTAGAAGAGGTTTGTTTCACGGTAGCGTAGATGACTCAAGTGCCCATAGCTCTTAACGTATGTTTTAGAGCACATATGTAGCGAGACTTTTTGCTTCTGGTATCATGAACTTTCAACTGTGTGCACCTACGCCATTAATTATGATACACCTAGTATAGTGTACATTCTCCTACCATTATCTTCTGAAAGGGAAGTAAAATCACAGTACTAACGGTCGTCCGAGGTGATCTGTTACAAACGGAATATTTCTTGAAAACGCCAAAAGAAAAATTTTCATATGAAATAACTTGGCAGACGAAAACGCGGCATGGCAAGGCGTTCTTTGAAGGACCATGTCGGCGAGTTAACGAAGCATCGTGTTGTACGTCAGGAGGATGCCCTGAGTAGAAAGGCCTGGCTGAAGATAATAGAAACACAGCAAAATGTTGTTTTCAAATTGATCTTTGTATTAATTGATCCTGCATAATAACAATAAGAAGAACTCCGCTGTAAAGACGGTTGCAATGTCAGTTTCCATATTTTTGGTTTCAGTCTGATGCCACACCTTTAGCCCAAAACGATTTTGTGCATACAGGGCGGTCCATTGATACTGACCGGGCCAAATATGTCACGAAATAAACATCAAATGAAAAAACTACAAAGAACGAAATTCGTCTAGCTTGAAGGTGGAAACAAGATGGCGCTATGGTAGGCCCGCTAGATGGCGCTGCCATAGATCAAACGGATATCAACTGCATTTTTTTAAATGGGCACCCACATTTTTATTACATATAGTTGGACTACTTTTTTCGCTTTGTGATAGATGGTGCTGTAATAGTCACAAACGTATAAGTACGTGGTATCATGTAACATTCCGCCAGTGCGGACGGTATTTGTTTCGTGATACATTACCCGTACCAAAATGGACCGTTTACCAATTGCGGAAAAGGTCGATATCGTGTTGATGTATGGCTATTGTGATCAAAATGTCCAACGGGCGTGTGCTATGTATGCTGCTCGGTATCCTGGACGACATCATCCAAGTGTCCGGACCGTTCGCCAGATAGTTACGTTATTTAAGGGAACAGGAAGTGTTCAGCCACATGTGAAACGTCGACCACGACCTGCAACAAATGATGATGCGAAGGTGTTTTAGCTGCTGCCGCGGCTAATCCGCACATCAGTAGCAGACAAACTGCGCGAGAATCGGGAATCTCAAAAACGCCGGTGTTGAGAATGCTGCATCAACATCGATTGCATCCGTACCATATTTCTATGCACCAGGAATTGCATGGCGACGACTTTGAACGTCGTGTACAGTTCTGCCACTGGACACAAGAGAAATTACGGGACGATGACAGATTTTTTGCACGCATTCTATTTAGCGACGAAGCGTCATTCACCAACAGCGGTAACGCAAACCGGCATAATATGCACTATTGGGCAACGGAAAATCCACGATCGCTGCGACAAGTGGAACATCAGCGATCTTGGCGGGTTAATGTATGGTGTGGCATTATGGGAGGATGGAAGATTGGCCACCATTTTATTGATGGCAGTCTAAATGGTGCAATGTATGCTGATTCCCTACTTAATGTTTCACTGCATGACAGAATGGCGATGTACTTCCAACATGATGGATGTCCGGCACATAGCTCGCGTGTGGTTGAAGCGGTATTAAATAGCATATTTCATTACAGGTGGATTGGTCGTCGAAGCACGTTCGCCGGATCTGTCGTCGCCGGATTTCTTTCTGTGGGGAAAGTTGAAGGATATTTGCTATTGTGATCCGCGGATAACACCTGACAACATGCGTCAGTGAATTGTCAATCCATGTGCGAACATTACGGAAGGCGAACTACTAGCTGTTGAGAGGAATGTCGTTACACCTATTGCCAAATGCATTGAGGTTGACGGACGTCATTTTGAGCATTTATTGCATTAAAGTGGTATTTACAGGTAATCACGCTGTAACAGCATACGTTCTCAGAAATGATAAGTTCACAAAGGAACATGTATCACATTGGAACAACCAAAATTAAATGTTCAAACGTACATACGTTATGTATTTTAATTTAAAAAACCTACCTGTTACCAACTGTTCGTCTAAAATTGTGAGCCGTATGCTTGTGACTATTACAGCGCCATCTATCACAAAGCGAAAAAAGTGGTCCAACTAAAACATTCATATTTCTTTACCTACTACACGAATATGTAATTTAAAATGGGGGTTCCTCTTTTAAAAACCGCAGTTGATATCCGTTTGACCTATGGCAGCGCCACCTAGTGGGCCAACCATAGCACCATCTGGTTTCCCCCTTCAAATTACACAAGTGTCGTTCTTTGTAGTTTTTTCGTTTGACGCTTATTTCGTGAGGTATTTGGCCCGGTCACGATCAATGGACCACCCTGTATATTCGACAGTTTATGTACGAGGTGCATTCAAGTTCTAAGGCCTCCGATTTATTTTCTCCGGACTGGAAAGAGATAGAAACATCCACATTGTTTTAAAATGAGGCCGCGTTCATTGTCAATACGTCCCAGAGATGGCAGTACCATATGGCAGATGGAATTTTACCGCCAGCAGCGAGAATGAGAACTGTTTTAAATACTTAAAATGGCGACGTTTTCCTTACTGGAACAGCGTGCAATCATTCGTTTTCTGAATTTGCGTGGTGTGAAACCAATTGAAATTCATTGACAGTTGGAGGAGACATGTGGTGATGGAGTTACGGATGTGTCGGAAGTGCGTTCGTGGGTGTGACAGTTTAATGAAGGCAGAACATCGTGTGACAACAAACCAAAACAACCTCGGGCTCGCACAAGCCGGTCTGAGGACATGATCGAGAAAGTGGAGAGAATTGTTTTGGGGGATTGCCGAATGACTGTTGAACAGATCGCCTCCAGAGTTGGCATTTCTGTGGGTTCTGTGCACACAATCCTGCATGACGACCTGAAAATGCGAAAAGTGTCATCTAGGTGGGTGCCACGAATGCTGACGGACGACCACACGGCTGCCCGTGTGGCATTTTGCTGAGCAATGTTGACGCGCAACGACAGCATGAATGGGACTCTCTTTTCGTCGGTTGTAACAATGGATGAGACGTGGATGCCATTTTTCAATGCAGAAACAAATCGCCAGTCAGCTCAATGGAAGCACACAGATTCACCGCCACCAAAAAAATTTCGGATAACCGCCAGTGCTGAAAAAATGATGGTGTCCATGTTCTGGGACAACGAGGGTATAATCCTTACCCATTGCGTTCCAAAGGGCACTACGGTAACAGGTGCATCCTACTAAAATGTTTTGAAGAACAAATTCCTTCCTGCACTGCAACAAAAACGTCCGGGAAGGGCTGCGCGTGTGCTGTTTCACCAAGACAACGCACCAGCACATCGAGCTAAAGTTACGCAACAGTTTCTTCGTGATAACAACTTTGAAGTGATTCCTCATGCTCCCTACTCATCTGACCTGGCTCCTAGTAACTTTTGGCTTTTTCCAACAATGAAAGACACTCTCCGTGGCCGCACATTCACCAGCCGTGCTGCTATTGCCTCCGCGATTTTCCAGTGGTCAAAACAGACTCCTAAAGAAGCCTTCGCCGCTGCCATGGAATCATGGCGTCAGCGTTGTGAAAAATGTGTACGTCTGCAGGGCGATTACGTCGAGAAGTAACGCCAATTTCATCGATTTCGGGAGAGTAGTTAATTAGAAAAAAAATCGGAGGCCTTAGAACTTGAATGCACCTCGTAGTCACGGTCGTCGGCACCTCCCACCGTGCTCCAAGGTCACAGACTGAAGCGCGCAGTCTTGACGCGACGTGACGCCTGCAGGTAGGAGGGGGAGGAAGTTCCACCGCGGCGGCCGATGCCTTCTCCACGAAACGAGGCCCCGGGGTGCCGTTTAATTCGGGCTGCCTCCGCCCTCTTTACTGCAGGACCAGCCGGCCGTGGCCTGCCACTCTGCCACGATTGGCAGCCTGGGACTCCGAAATTCGGCAGGCGTCCACCGGCTGGCTGCCTGCCTCCTGCCCCAGGCTCCCCGCTGACGTCACGGTCCAGGCTGACGGTACGGTTAACTCAGACCAGGCTTGGAATAAATTTGCTAAATGACAAACAGGCTTTATTTCGCGTATCTGAATAGAACAGTGCGACGATTTAAATCTAGCTGTGGCTGTCGAAAAATTCTAACATCTGGCCCCCTCCTACCCGCAGGCGTCACGTCGCGTCAAGACGGCGCGCTTCACTCTGTGACCTTGGAGCACGGTGGGAGGTGCCGCATCAGCGAGGAGGAATTCTACGACTTAAACGAAAATTATTAGGCGTGTTTCTACATCTGAAGAATGTTACTTATTCAGATTTCCCTTCAGTCGCGTAAGAGTGTCGCTAGTAGTGGCGCTATGAGGATGCAAATCGGGTTTTCCTTAAATACGAACTGTAACGATCCTGAGAGTTAGTTACCTTTGAGACTGGACATGGTGAGTTGATGCCTTGGCAGAAATGCTTTTAACACAACTAAGACACCATTATCAACGCCTCGCCGAGTTAGGACGAGGTCGTGTAATAGAACTACGAGAAGCTGAATGCTCCTTCAGCAATGTAGCCACTGTACATGACGGTGGTCACGAGAATGTACAGTCGCAAGAAGACAGGGCTCCGGGCGCCCACGTGGCACTACCGAGAGGGATGCAGCAGCAATTAGGTCTGCAGGTAGCACCACAGTGACAAAACGAGCTGTTACAAATCGATTAATGCAAGGACAGCTCCGAGCCAGACCCCTGTAGTGTGCATGCCACTGACCCCAAACCACAGCCATCTACGATTTCAATAGTGTCAATCGAGAGCTCGTTGGAGGCCAAAGTGGTGATCTATTGTGTTTTCTGATGAAAGCTGGTTCTGCCTCGGTGCTACTGATGGCCGTGTTCTGGTTATAAGGAGGCTAGCTAAGGGCCTGCAACCAACCTGTCAGCATGCTACACACACTTGACCTACACCTTGACTTAATGGTCTGGGTTGCAATTTCGTATGACAGCAGGAGCACCGTCACGGCTATTCCACGCACAATGACTGGAAAACTGTACGTCAGTCTGGTGTTTCGATGTGATGTGCTGCCCTACATCAACAGCGTTCCAGGGCGTGTTTTCCAATAGGATACAGCTCGCCCAACTTGCACTCCATAGAGTGTCGACATGTTGCCTTGGATTCCTCGATCACGATATTTGTCTTGAACCGTTCACATATGGAACGACATTGGAGGACAACTCCAGCGCCATCCATAACGGGCATTAACAGTCTCTGACCAAGTGCAACAGGCATGAAACTCCTTCCCACAAACTGACATTTTGCACCTGTGCAACACGAAGCATAAACGTTTGCATGCTTGCATTCAATATTCTGGCTTTTACACCGGTTATTAATATGTCAGCATTTCACATTTGCAATGAGTTATATCGCGCTTATATTAACCTGTGGTCTTGCAGTGTTAATCACTTACGTATGTCACTTCGACTAATGTATTCCCGAAATTTCGTTACACTTCATCAATAATTTTTTGGTGTTATGATTCTTTTCCGTCAGTGTAGTTAAATTCATAGAAGAAAGACCAGAAACATTTCATTTCCATACCAAAATTTGCCAAGGAGATGGACTATGTCCACTTCTATTTCCTATAGTTCTGGAAAAACGTATGAGGATAAGGGAACAGGAAATTAAGGGAATTCAACTCGGGATTTGCAAAGAGTAGAGAATCAATTGAAAGTGTCTGCATTTCACAGACAATCTTGCCATTCTAACCATCAATAGAGAAGTAAGTAAACTTGCAATGTAGAAGCTTCACGAAATCTAGAAAAGTGTCCTACAAATTTCTTACCAGAAAACTCAATACATGGAAAAGCAAGCCTGTACATAATCTCCCCATTACATCTCGGTAAGGGAAAGTGGTATAAGTTATGCACTTCAAATGTCTAGGAGAGGCCATCGAACTGTCAGCACTTAAAACAGTAGCCAATCAATAAAGAATCCCACTTAAAATCAGTACCATGAAATGTCTATTTCTGTCAACGGAAAACTGAGGTATTACAGCACAGTAGTTCTATCAGAAGCACCGTACGCTGCAGAAACTACAGTGATTCATGGTTATACGAAATAAGGGAGACTGAAAAGCAGGAAAGGAAAAGCTTAGCGAAAATATTCGGACCAGCCTTTCTTGAAGCAATTTCGATAAAGAAGCCATCAAGAGAGATCTACAAAAAACAAAGGACACCGTAAAAAAGAAAAGGACGAAGTTTCGCGGAGATATCTACAGGATACGTGATTGTAATTCTGTCAGAGATAGCAAAGGACTTGGAAGAGAAGTTGAAAGGAATGGACACTGTCTTGAAAGTAGGATATAAGATACACAGCGACTAAAGCAAAACGAGGATAATGGAATGTGGTCGAATTAAATCAGGTGATGCTGAGGGAATTAGATTAGGGAATGAGACTCTTAAAGTAGTAGATTAGTTTAGCTATTTGGGTAACAAAATAACTGAAGACGGTCGAAGTAGAGGGTGTATAAAATGTAGATTGACAATGGCAAGAAAAGTGTTTCTGACGAAGAGAAATTTGTTAACATCAAGGATAAATTTAAGTGTCAGGAAGTCCGTTATGGAAGTATTTGTATGGAATGCAGCCATGTATGGAAGTGAAACAAGGACGATAAATAGTTTAGACAAGAGGAGAATAGAAGCTTTTGACATGTGGTGCTACAACAGAATGCTGAAGATTACATGGGTAGAGGTACTGAACAGAACTGGGCATAAAATAAATTTGTGGCACCAACCTGACAAGAAGGGATCGGTTGGTAGGAGACATTCTGAGACATCAAGGGATTACCAACTTAGCACTGGTGGGAGGTATGTGTGGGTGGGGGGGGGGGGGAGGGGGGTAAAAACTGTTGAGGGAGACTGAGAAATGATTGCAGTAAGCAGATTCAGAAGGATGTTGACTGCACTAGTTACTCGGAGATGAAGAGGTTTGCACAGGATAGAGTAGCATGGAGAGCTGCAACAAACCAGTCTTCGGACTGAAGATCAGAATAACATTAGTAGGATGAACAAGAACAGGCTCAGAAGGCAAATCTTTGTTACCGCAAACACTATCAAAAACAAGGCAAAATGCATCACTGAAAAAAACCGGAAATTACACAAAACAAAATAAACAATCGAGAACAGTTCAGAAACATCATAAACATAGAAACAAAAAACACCGCAAGAAAATTTGGGAAAAACACTAATATAATAGATACACACGTTCATGAGGCAGGATTGTGTATATAATTTATATATATTGTAAGGTGTATGCTTCGCCGGCGATGGGCGAGGCATGACAGAATCTCTGACCAGAGAGTAGTTTATTGTTAGTTGTTGCTTGTCGCTAGTCTGCGCTAGTCTGAGCGAGTCGACAGTAGAAGTCAGTCTGCAGTAGTAGTCAGTAGTCTACAGTAGTAGTCGGTCGGCTTTAGTAGCGAGTGGACGGTAGTAGTCTGCGCGAGTCGACAGTAGAAGTCAGTCTGCGCTTGTCTGCGCGAGTCTGCAGTAGTAGTCAGTCGGATACAGTAGTCGGTCGGCTTTAGTAGCGAATGGACAGGAGTAGTCTGCGGGAGTCGGCATGCGTCGGCTGTATGCTCTGGTCGCGACTCTGGCCAGGACTCTGCAGGATGAGTATTGTTGTAGAAGGTAAAGAAGCAGCCTTGCGCATATTTAATAATGTATGTTAATTGTAATTTAATTTGTTCAAAAGAAATGCCCCAATAATAATTTTTTTATAAAGTAACTCTTTTAAAGAAAAACATTCATTTCAGTTTAAAGAATTTTTCCACTCTTTTGAAGAAAAAGCATTCCTTTCAATTTAAAGAATATTCCCTATGCATTCCTTCCAAGAATCAAAAAATATATATATATATACGCCAGCGTTGCACGAAGCTGTGTCGATAAATAAGAGCAGAAATAGTTGCAGTTTTTATTGAGGTAAGAATTTTTCTTTTGTTATTCAGAATACAGGGCCGAAGGTCAGCGCTGCTGTCCTTATAAAATTTACCAGATATTATTATTTCTGTTGAGAGGTTACATTTGGTTCATAGATCATTATTTAATTCATATTATTGTGTGGTTTATGGTCAATTACCATTCCTTTTAATTCTGTGGGGAGTTTACGCTTGGCACCATTTTGCATTATTATTAAACATTATTTTTGTTGGGAGGTTACACTTGACTCCATTTTCATTTTTAACCAAATTTCGTGTGGAGAGGTTACAATATTTCGTGGAAATTGTCTGAATTACGATAAACTTTGTCCCCCACCACAGTAAAAACATTGCCACTGCCACGCAGTATTACAGCCGCCATAAATCTAGAGAGTAACAAAAGAAGTGGTCTAGTGGTAAAGTACGTGCCTGGAAAGAGAAAAGTTGCGGGATCGATTGTCTGCCGAACGATTGTTTTTCACGCTACCTTCTAACCTGGCATTCACCCCTCAACGATGTGGAGATTCGGCAGAAACGAAACGTTGTTAGAATTAGTCGCTATACTGTAGACTCTCCCCGATTGGATAATTGTGTAGTGACACTCACGTCGTCTAAGAGACGTTCAGCTGATTGGTATCGTTTAACATCATTTGCATAGCGAAGAAGCACATGGATCTATGTTTTATGCAAAAATAATACGTTTTCCAAAAAACATATTTACATAAGAAAGTTAGTGTTTGAATGGCGAAAAAGACTGCCTTAAAAATCTACGACAAAGGAGTGCGGTAATGAGTCTCAACAATGAGTCAGTGCATACTAACAAGGGAACCTCCCCATCGCACCCCCCTCAGATTTAGTTATAAGTTGGCACAGTGGATAGGTCTTGAAAAACTGAACACAGATCAATCGAGAAAACAGGAAGAAGTTGTGTGGAAATATGAAAAAATAAGCAAAATATACAAACTGAGTAGTCCATGCGAAGATAGGATGATCTGAGCTCAGGAGCGCCACGGCCCCGTGGTTAGCGTGAGCATCTGCGGAACGAGAGGTCCTTGGTTCAAGTCCTCCTTCGATCGTGAAATTTCATTTTCAGTCAATTATCGAAGTTCAGGCACTCACACATAATCAAGTTCGCTCTCCAAAATTCTAGGACATGTTCAGATTTGCTTGGACATATGCAGAATTTGACGGTCTAATATACGGAAAAATTTGAAAACGTTAAAAACATATGTTTTGACAGAGCACAGGGAAAACTGTGCGACTGTGAAACTGTTGCATTCATTTGATGCAGTTTATGTGACAAACTCTTATGTTTTCATCACTTTTTTGGGAGTAATTCTCACATCCACAAGAAAACCTAAATCGGGTAATGTAGAAGAATCTTTTTACCCATTCGCCAAGTGTACAAGTTAGGTGGGTCGACAACATATTCCTGTCATGTGACGCACATGCCCTCACCAGTGTCGTATAGAATATATCAGACGTGTTTTCCTGTGGAGGAATCGGTTGACCTATGACCTTGCGATCAAATGTTTTCGGTTCCCATTGGAGAGGCACATCCTTTCTTCTACTAATCGCACGGTTTTGCGGTGCGGTCGCTAAACAAAGTCACTAAACTTATTACAGTGAACAGAGACGTCAATGAACAAATGGACAGATCATAACTTTGCGAAAATAAAGAAAAATTTTTCACTTGCGGAGAGACCTGAACCAAGGACCTCTCGTTCCAGAGCTGCTCACGCTAGCCACGGGACCACGGCGCTGCTCAGTTCAGATCACCCTTGCTGTTGCCTATTTTCGCATGGACTACTCAGTTTGCATATTTGCTTACTTTTTCATAGTTCCACACAACGTCTTCCTGTTTTCTCGATTGATCTGTGTTCAGTTTTTCAAGATCTATCCACTGTGCCAACTTATAACTAAATCTGAGGGGGATGCGATGGGGAGGTTCCCTTGTAAGCTTCACGACATGAATGCCGTCATGGGCTACAGGCTACATACAGGGTGATAATTGTTAAACTGTATATAAAAATTTTAATTAGTTACAAACTATGGCGTGTACACACTTTATTCAACGTGTAAACGTCACTACGGATATTCAGATTTAGATTATGACATGTTCTATATCCCTGCCATCATTGGTGATGATGTGCAGACGAATAGCGAAATTCTGAATGACCCGCTGAAGTGTCGGAATGTCGATCCTGTCGATGACCTCTCGAATGGCTGTTTTCAGCTCAGCAATGGCTTTGAGGTTATTGCTCTGCGCCTTGTCTTTAATGTAGCCACACAAAAAGGAGTCGTATATGTTCAGATACGGAAATATGGCAATAAACCGAGGCCCATGCCAGTGGCCTCTGGGTACCCCAAAGCCGGAACACGGTCCCCAAAGTGCTCCTCCAGGACATCAAACAATCTCCTGCTTCGATGGGGTCGAGCTCCGTCTTGCAAGAACCACATATTGTCGAAATCAGGGTCACTTTGGATAAAGGGGAGGAAATCATCTTCCAAAACTTTCACATACCGTTCGGTAGTCATCATTCCATCAAGGAATATCGCACCAATTCTTCCGTCACTGAACATTGCACGCCACACAGTCACCTGCTGAGATTCTTCGATAGCGAAACGCAGATTCTCAGTCTCCCCAATGCGCTAATTTTTCTTATTGACGAACCCATACAAATGAACGTGGACTTCGTTGCTAAACCAAACCATGCATCACATACTAACTCCCATCATGTCCCGCGGCCAATCGTGGAGTTTGAACGCACTAACGCAAATCGTTCAGAAATTATGACGATTTTATTTCATATCGTTCAATAATTGTCATCCTGTATTTATATCAAGCGTGTTTCTACTTGTGTTTCTCATTTCATTTTCTTGTGGCCCTCAGACAAGATCTATTCAGCCAGCCTACGATACATGATATGTTGTTGTTGTTGTGGTCTTCAGTCCTGAGACTGGTTTGATGCAGCTCTCCATGCTACTCTATCCTGTGCAAGCTTTTTCATCTCCCAGTACCTACTGCAACCTACATCCTTCTGAATCTGCTTAGTGTATTCATCTCTTGGTCTCCCCCTACGATTTTTACCCTCCACGCTGCCCTCCAATACTAAATTGGTGATCCCTTGATGCCTCAGAACATGTCCTACCAACCGATCCCTTCTTCTGGTCAAGTTGTGCCACAAACTTCTCTTCTCCCCAATCCTATTCAATACTTCCTCATTAGTTATGTGATCTACCCATCTAATCTTCAGCATTCTTCTGTAGCACCACATTTCGAAAGCTTTTATTCTCTTCTTGTCCAAACTATTTATCGTCCATGTTTCACTTCCATACATGGCTAC
Organism: Schistocerca serialis cubense; assembly: GCF_023864345.2. Classification (NCBI taxonomy): domain Eukaryota; kingdom Metazoa; phylum Arthropoda; class Insecta; order Orthoptera; family Acrididae; genus Schistocerca; species Schistocerca serialis. The sequence continues at coordinate 318,378,110 of NC_064646.1, forward strand.
ACTCCATACGAATACTTTCAGAAATGACTTCCTGACACTTAAATCAATGCTGGATGTTAACAAATTTCTCTTCTTCAGAAACGCTTTCCTTGCCATTGCCAGCCTACATTTTATATCCTCTCTACTTCGACCATCATCAGTTATTTTGCTCCCCAAATAGCAAAACTCATTTACTACTTTAAGTGCCTCATTTCCTAATATAATTCCCTCAGCATCACCCGACTTAATTAGACTACATTCCATTATCCTTGTTTTGCTTTTGTTGATGTTCATCTTATATCCTCCTTTCAAGACACTGTCCATTCCATTCAACTGCTCTTCCAAGTCCTTTGCTGTCTCAGACAGAATTACAATGTCATCGGCGAACCTCAAAGTTTTTATTTCTTCTCCATGAATTTTAATACCTACTCCGAATTTTTCTTTTGTTTCCTTTACTGCTTGCTCAATATACAGATTGAACAACATCGGGGAGAGGCTACAACCCTGTCTTACTCCCTTCCCAACCACTGCTTCCCTTTCATGTCCCTCGACTCTTATAACTGCCATCTGGTTTCTGTACAAATTGTTAATAGCCTTTCGCTCCCTGTATTTTACCCCTGCCACCTTTAGAATTTGAAAGAGAGTATTCCAGTCAACATTGTCAAAAGCTTTCTCTAAGTCTACAAATGCTAGAAACGTAGGTTTGCCTTTCCTTAATCTTTCTTCTAAGATAAGTCGTAAGGTCAGTATTGCCTCACGTGTTCCAGTGTTTCTACAGAATCCAAACTGATCTTCCCCGAGGTTGGCTTCTACTAGTTTTTCCATTCGTCTGTAAAGAATTCGTGTTAGTATTTTGCAGCTGTGACTTATTAAGCTGATAGTTCGGTAATTTTCACATCTGTCAACACCTGCTTTCTTTGGGATTGGAATTATTATATTCTTCTTGAAGTCTGAGGGTATTTCGCCTGTTTCATGCATCTTGCTCACCAGATGGTAGAGTTTTGTCAGGACTGGCTCTCCCACGGCCGTCAGTAGTTCCAATGGAATATTGTCTACTCCGGGGGCCTTGTTTCGACTCAGGTCTTTCAGTGCTCTGTCAAACTCTTCACGCAGTATCGTATCTCCCATTTCATCTTCATCTACATCCTCTTCCATTTCCATAATATTGTCCTCAAGTACATCGCCCTTGTATAGACCCTCTATATACTCCTTCCACCTTTCTGCTTTCCCTTCTTTGCTTAGAACTGGGTTTCCATCTGAGCTCTTGATATTCATACAAGTTGTTCTCTTATCTCCAAAGGTCTCTTTAATTTTCCTGTAGGCGGTATCTATCTTACCCCTAGTGAGATAGGCCTCTACATCCTTACATTTGTCCTCTAGCCATCCCTGCTTAGCCATTTTGCACTTCCTGTCGATCTCATTTTTGAGACGTTTGTATTCCTTTTTGCCTGTTTCTCTTACTGCATTTTTATATTTTCTCCTTTCATCAATTAAATTCAATATTTCTTCTGTTACCCAAGGATTTCTACTAGCCCTCGTCTTTTTACCTACTTGATCCTCTGCTGCCTTCACTACTTCATCCCTCAAAGCTACCCATTCTTCTTCTACTGTATTTATTTCCCCCATTCCTGTCAATTGCTCCCTTATGCTCTCCCTGAACCTCTGTACAACCTCTGGTTCTTTTAGTTTATCCAGGTCCCATCTCCTTAAATTCCCACCTTTTTGCAGTTTCTTCAGTTTTAATCTACAGGTCATAACCAATAGATTGTGGTCAGAGTCCACATCTGCCCCTGGAAATGTCTTACAATTTAAAACCTGGTTCCTAAATCTCTGTCTTACCATTATATAATCTATCTGATACCTTTTAGTATCTCCAGGGTTCTTCCATGTATACAACCTTCTTTCATGATTCTTAAACCAAGTGTTAGTTATGATTATGTTGTGCTCTGTGCAAAATTCTACCAGGCGGCTTCCTCTTTCATTTCTGTCCCCCAATCCATATTCACCTACTATGTTTCCTTCTCTCCCTTTTCCTACACTCGAATTCCAGTCACCCATGAGTATTAAATTTTCGTCTCCCTTCACAATCTGAATAATTTCTTTTATTTCATCATACATTTCTTCAATTTCTTCGTCATCTGCAGAGCTAGTTGGCATATAAACTTGTACTACTGTAGTAGGTGTGGGCTTCGTATCTATCTTGGCCACAATAATGCGTTCACTATGCTGTTTATAGTAGCTTACCCGCATTCCTATTTTCCTATTCATTATTAAACCTACTCCTGCATTACCCCTATTTGATTTTGTGTTTATAACCCTGTAGTCGCCTGACCAGAAGTCTTGTTCCTCCTGCCACCGAACTTCACTAATTCCCACTATATCTAACTTCTACCTATTCATTTCCCTTTTTAAATTTTCTAACCTACCTGCCCGTTTAAGGGATCTGACATTCAACGCTCCGATCCGTAGAACGCCAGTTTTCTTTCTCCTGATAACGACATCCTCTTGAGTAGTCCCCGCCCGGAGATCCGAATGGGGGACTATATTACCTCCGGAATATTTTACCAAAGAGGACGCCATCATCATGTAATCATACAGTAAAGCTGCATGCCCTCGGGAAAAATTACGGCTGTAGTTCCCCCTTGCTTTCAGCCGTTCGCAGTACCAGCACAGCAAGGCCGTTTTGGTTATTGTTACAAGGCCAGATCAGTCAATCATCCAGACTGTTGCCCTTGCAACTACTGAAAAGGCTGCTGCCCCTCTTCAGGAACCACACGTTTGTCTGGCCTCTCAACAGATATCCCTCCGTTGTGGTTGCACCTACGGTACGGCTATCTGTATCGCTGAGACACGCAAGCCTCCCCACCAACGGCAAGGTCCATGGTTCATGGGGGGGAATACATGATATGCTGCAAATTAAAATCTAGCCTATAGTTAATCACACACACACACGCACACACACACGCATACACATACACATAGGACTCGCATAGAATATTTATATTTGTAGTAGACAGATTAATTACATCATGATGTATTCCCATAGTTGCCCAAGATACAAATAACGTTCATGCCTCCTGAGAAATTGTGTGGCGTGCGCTGCTTACAACATTTAAGTTAAATGCCACTATGCGGGACAAAGAAATGGTCCACCCGGCACGACGAACCCTAACATGAAATTTTTCGTACAAGAAGAGTACATTGTAAGAAATGTTCTATCGAAATTTTAGCTGCTAAGGCGCGTTGTGTTCACTTATTTACTTTCTTTTTTTTACGTTGAAGTTTTTCATTTCTGCAGCACGAATAACAGCTTATAAGAGCCTGGTGCACGAATCAGCGAACAAGCAGACGCAGTCATGACAAGGAAACGCAGCACCACGTAACGCGAAGTGCAAAGTGTGTACATGGGAATTTTAAGCACTTAAACGATACCAAAAAATCTCAAATCTTTAATTTTTTGTGTAACTTGTAGTTCATATCACAACTAAACTGTTGAAGAAGTAATTTTCACACAAGTGACTAGCAGAGAATGACTTTAATATGTTGATATGAAATATTTTATAACAATTTCTGTTGCACATCTTGTGATGAATTTTGTATAGTGTATATTTTACTACCAATGAAATAGTTTCTTGATTATTTCTGGTAATCATTACAAAAATGAAGAATGTGTATTGGACGACGAAACTAACCTCTTTTTCTTCATCAGGTACACACAGGAAAGAAAAAATTATTATATTTAGACGAGTCATAATAATTACTAGTTTTCTTAAGACAGAATGAGGATGGAGTAAGAAATGGTAGGGCAGTTTGCTTAGCATATTGTGCTACGAACCAGGCATATTTTGCCAAAATCGTAAACCACCCTGAGGTACAAGTTATTGAAGTTTAACAGAACTATTCCGTTGGTAAACCTGAAGTGACAAAAAAATACCATAATTTATATTCCCCTACAACACTTTAAAAATGACTTAGTGTGTCAAAAAACGTATTTATCGAGAAGCTCTATTTTTTCATCGTCTCCATGCAGGAAGATGTGATGTTATGTCCAGGCCAAAAGTACAACAGAAGCTATGAGTTATTTTCTTCAGCTGGTAAGAAGACGTTTCAAATGTAATATCGAAAACGTATGTTTCCAGATCTTACTGCGTCGAGTACCATATAATTGAACTAACAGCCTTTTTGCTTAAATTTTTGGTGCTAATTTGTCTTGAGGTTCCTGAAACCAGGTTTAAACCAGCGGAAACAGTAATCTACTGATAGTTACCACTGGCATTGTTTTATAATCATGTGTCACAGCATTCATCGACCGCAGAGGCGACTTTCTCTTTCTTTCGCCCGGAATGATAAAGTGCGGTTTGCTCGCAGTTCTTACACGAAACGTGACTGATTGGCTTTATGTACAGCATTTTAGGGGATAACAAGTAGCGTCGGCTTCACGTCAAATTCAAATTTCTCTATAGTTTCACCCATTAATCACATCTTCTCTACACGTTTACTTCGTAATTTTGTGTCTTGCTTTTCCGTACAACTTCCTGAATCTGTTGAACTAGGCCGAAGAAACCACGAAATCAATAATATTAAGCTCATTAGCGATTCAAATGGTCCAGCAATGTAGATTCTCTGAAATGGTGCATTGACTGCCACGAGCAGTTCTAAACTTTTCAAATAATTTTTCTTACACAATTATGCGAGTTTCATTTTAGGATGTATTTCGTGCGTCGTGTAAATCTTTGTCCCATTTACGGAACTCACGTACAGATAGTACAAAATGGAATCGGCTTTGTGTGTTACTTAAATTTAAGCCTTTTCTCCTTTTTTGGTTTAACCAACGGGCCTATAGCCTTACCTTTTACACAGAAAGCTATTACCGCACATGTTTTCTTTGGTACTGCGTTTTAGTTCTGGACTTTCATTAGCACAACAATCATTCTCGAACCACAATTACCGAGCGAGATGGCGCAGGGGTTAGCACACTGAACTCGCATTCGCGAGAACGACTGTTCAAATTCGCGTCCGACCATCCTGAAAATTGAAATTTGTGGTAAGGTCTTATGGGACCAAACTGCTGAGGTCATCGCTCAATAAGCTTACGCACTACTTGAATCTAACTTAAACTAGCTTATGCTAAGGACGACACACATATCCACGCCCGAGGGAGGACTCGAACCTCGCCGCCCTTTTGTGACCGAGCGGTTCTAGGCACTTCAGTCCGGAACCGCGCTACTGCTACGGTCTCAAGTTCGAATCCTGCCTGCGGCATGGATGTGTGTGATGTCCTTAGGTTAGTTATGATTAAGTAGTTCTATGTCTAAGGGTCTGATGACCTCAGATCTTAAGTCCCATAATGTTCAGAGCTATTTGAACCACTTGAATTCGAACCTCCGACGGGGGAAGCCGAGCGGACCGTGATAAGACGCCCTAGACCGCGCGGCTAACCCGCGCGCCCCGGCCATCCTGATTTAGGTTTTCCGTGATTTCCCTAAATCGCTTCAGGCAAATGCCGGGATGGTTCTTTTGAAAGGGCACGGCCGATTTCCTTCCCCATCCTTCCCTAAACAGAGCTTGCACTCCGTCTCTAACGACCTCATTATCGACGCTACACTAAACACTAACGTCCTCCTCCTCGACCCACAATTCACGGAATCACCAATTATTTCCTGTTTCTTCTAATGGTTTCATATTTTCTAACAAAATGTCATATCATTCTAATGAATGTCCAAGAAGTAAACTAATAAATAATACATATGTAGGTCTTTAGGAGAAGCAGATTATTGCATATCACTTTCTTCGTGTTTCATCATTGCAAAACTGAGAATATTATCTGAATCCCACGTTACGTGAAACTCTTGGACCGACGGAAAGAAAAATTCTATTAGGTAGTATATACGAAGGAACACAAAGAAAGTTAATTCAGTTTTATCGCCATTGTTAATACTTGGTGATACCGCAAATCCAACTGCTAATCATTGTGAATGTTGAATGGGTTACAAATTTAAGTAAATGGTAACTGCGAACCACTGTATCAGAGAAACTATCAAGGGAAACTGAAATTCACTTTCCAGATAAACGACGTTATATGCCGTATTATCTATTTACCGTTGTGCCGTTTTTTTTTTTTTTCTAAGATACTGCAATGAACGTTAGTAGCTATAATTTTGACGTTGTGTTTTGGTGTATTCTTTCCACACAAAATATTTCAGGATAGCTTTCGACATGTTGGATTGGAGAGTGGATTGTTCCCTTGTTAGTTCTACCATTGCGAATCCGAGGCGGTTTGCTAATTGCTCATATATGTAAGGATGCGCACTTTTGCGCCAGTATCTGTAGTATCATTATCGATGCTAAATAGGTAAGTATTTCATAGCATCGAACAAATATCAGAGTATCGGTGTGACAAGTATCTAATGGTCTATGGGCAAATAATAATTGTGCACTACTGCTGTCACGAGAGTGAAAACGTATGCAGAGTCTATCGTAACGATATAATTCTCCCTTCAATTAAATTATCTAGGCACTGGACTTTTTTTTTTCTGGTCTTGGTGGATGCCTCGAGCGTGTAGCGGTGTCATTTGCAGATCAGCACAACGCATAATCCCGGATTCTCGGAAATGACGACTCTGAAAGCCAGTATACTAGTGCGGACAGGCTTCCGCGAGCAGAAAGGGTGCCTAAGGGTTAAGCTTTCACTTTCCTAACTGGTCTCATGCATCGCATCACGACCAGTGTTAACAGTGTCAATATCTTAATCTCTGAGCAGCACTTACATCGAACGTCGTCAGTTATTTGTTGAATGCACTCCAGTCTCTGTCTTCCGTTACAGCTTTTACATTCTACAGCTCCCTCATATACCACAGAAATTGTTCTCTGATGCCTTAACAAATGTCCTTGTCTCTTCTTCTTGTAAGTGCTTCCCACATATTCCATTCTTCGTCGACTGCGCAGTGTACCTCTTCATTTCTTACATTATCAATTCACCTAACCTTTAACATCCTTCTAGAGCATCACATATCAGACGCTTCGATTCTCTCGTTTTTCCGGTTTTCCACAGTTCATTATCAACTTCCATAGAATGCTATATTCCTAACGCACATTCCCAGATCTGGCACGAATGCCCACTTTCTACGTCCTCATCTGCTTTCCGTGTCCTCCTTGACTCGCTTGTCATGTGTTATTTTGTTTCCAATGTAGCAGAATCCTTCGCTTCATTTTCTTCGTGGTAAGCAGTTCTGATGTGGAGTTATTGCTAGTATCATTTCTGCCACTCGTCATTTCTGTCATTGTTCTTCGTATAACTCTTAATATGTATCCTACACTCATTACACAGTTCATTCCATTTAAGAAGTCGCGTAATTCTTTGTCATTTTCACGTGAGGTAGCAATGACGTCATCGAATTATATCACTGCTATCCCTTCACCCAAAATATTAATCCCCTTCTTGAACTTTTCTCTCATTTCCATCATTTCTCCTTTGGTGTATAGATTGAAAAGTGTGGGCGAAAGATTGCATCTCTGTCTTGCACACTTTTTAATCCTATTGCTTCTCCCTTAGCCTTCCACTCTTGTTGTTCCTAATCAGTCTTTATAGATAGTGTACATTACCCGTATTTTCATATAGCTTACACCCATTTTTCGGAGAGTTTCTAACTTGAGACAACTAAATATCTCGAAAACAACATGTAGTACGAAAAAAAATGTTCTATATGAATAGCTAGTATTTATAAAGGAGACATCTGTCTGTATTACAATTGGCCACTTTCCAGCCACCCCTCCTGCGAGGGCGGGGTCTACTTCGTATTTTCAAATGGGGAACCCTCCACCTTTTTTTGCATATTCGGGTTCTGCGCCGAAAAACAAGTACGGTTTACTCAAACCATTGCTTTCCATTCGCAATGTATGACGTCGTAATCAAGTGTGCCTGTTTCCACAATTAAGAATCCACGCATTGGATTCTGCAGTAACTTATTTACAGTGTAAATGTCAACCTTTGTGTCTAACAGTTGATATTTATGTTTCAAATTTACTTTACTGTTGCAAATTTGACTGTAGAGTACAATATGGCTAGCCGTTTCACTGTCTGGTTAGAAGCAATGTTTGGCGTGATCCACCAGCATCGACGTGTGGTGTAATAGTTTTCTGTTTCCATCGGGATGCTTGAAATCGCTGAGTCCCCATGCCTGTCACCGGTGTGTTGCTTGATATCGGTAAATCCCCTTCCTTCTCAGCGTTGTGCTGATTGATGTCGGTGAGTATGCATGGCAACTGACACGTCACTATCAGTTCATGGACAAAAAAATGGCTCTGAGCACTATGGGACTCAACATCTTAGGTCATAAGTCCCCTAGAACTTAGAACTACTTAAACCTAACTAACCTAAGGACATCACACACACCCATGCCCGAGGCAGGATTCGAACCTGCGACCGTAGCAGTCCCGCGGTTCCGGACTGCAGCGCCAGAACCGCTAGACCACCGCGGCCGGCAGTTCATGGACATTTTACCTTATTACTATGGTTGTAGTTTGTATTCCGCCGGTATTCTACACTCATATTTGCAACACTAAAGCAAATTTTGTACGTCAGTTTCAACCATCAGAACGTCAGGATTTACATCGTAAATGAAATGTACAATCAAATGTATGAGCTTTTGATTACAAACATAGCGCCATCTGCCACTAATGAGAAACAATGGGTTCAGGAAATCGTGCTTTTTTTTTAAGCAGAATCCGAATGTGAAGTAAAGAGGGGGAGGGGAGTTCCTTTTTAAAAATGCATAGCTGACCCCGACCATGCAGGAGGGGTCTTTCGGAGGATGCCAGTTACAGCACGGACAGTTGTTCCCCTTATTAAAGTTAACTTTTCAAAATGGTTCAAATGGCTCTGAGCACTATGGGACTAACAGCTGAGGTCATAAGTCCCCTACCGTAGCAGTCGCACGCTTCCATACTGAAGCGCCTAGAACCGCTCGGCCACCATGGCCAGCAGTTAATTTTTCACTCAGAACATTTTTTTTTTTTTTTTTTTTTCGTGCGGTGCATCTTTTTCGAGATATTTAGTTGTCTGGAGTTAAAACAAACACCCTGCATAATGGAAAAACTGACCGAATATGCCAAAGAACCAGGATGAGGTTAGAGCAGCTTCATTTACGACATATTTCAGGAGCGGCATATTTAATCACATTGCACCTAAATTCTGAGGAGAGTAGTTACTGTCCCGATCACGCGAAGACGCGTCTGCCGGGGAGGGAAAACTATAGGTCGCACAAATGAGCATCGTCGTTTTGATTGCTGCTCTCTCGTGGCACTCATTAGCAAAATGTAATTTCCCGATGAGTGGAGGGGGAAGGGAGAGGCGGAGTTTCGGGCGATGAATTGGGCCACGCTGCGGCTGGAACAAAAGTGAATTCCCTCTGCTGCGGCGGGCATTCTTGACTTTTAATTGACCTTTTCCCGAGCGCCTACTGGGGTGGCATTGTGTGCGCCTGACAGTGCAGCGAGTGATGCTGACGTAATGGCGTGGAATCCTCGCGACAGGCCTGCCTCGCATGTGTAATTAGTAGCCGGCGGCGCAGCGTGTGTGCGTGTGCGTGTGCGTGCACGCAGGGCCGTGCGGGGGTGGGGAGGGTGGGCGGTGGTTGGCCCCCTGTGTGACGCGCCAGCCTCGACAATGAACTGTGCCCGCATTCCGCATACACGCCACGTACACACCACGTACGCTCACCACGTTCTGCTGCGATGTCTGTCCCACTTGGGGGTACGTGTCTCCACGTACAGTAACTTGCCTTGGAAGATCCGAATGATTTCGTGCACTATACCTGCTGTTGACATACTACTTCGGAGGATCGTTGTCACTTCACAATATCTCTAGTGTAGCGCCATCCATCGTGCTATGGACTACGTTCAAGTGCAGCAAGGATCATTATACAGTCCAACTCCTTATCTAAGTACTATTTTTTCCCTTCTCTCTTCCCAGTGAAATACGTAAATACCGGGTGATCAAAAAGTCAGTACAAATTTTAAAACTTAATAAACCACGGAATAATGTAGATAGGGAGGTAAAAACTGACACACGTGCTTGGAATGACATGGGTTTTTATTAGAACAAAAGAAAAAAAGAAAAAGAAAAAGTATTGCCAGACGTGTGAAAGATCTCTTGCGCGCATCGTTTGGTGATGATCGTGTGCTCAGCCGCCACTTCCGTCATGCTTGTCCTCCCAGATCCCCAGACCTCAGTCCGTGCCATTATTGGCTTTGGGGTTACCTGAAGTCGCAAGTGTATCGTGATCGACCGACATCTCTAGGGATGCTGAAAGACAATATCCGACGCCAATGCCTCACCATATCTCCGGAGAAGCTTTACAGTGCTGTTCACAACATTATTCCGCGACTACAGCTATTGCTGAGGAATGATGGTGGACATATTGAGCATTTCTTGTAAAGAACATCGTCTTTGCTTTGTCTCACTTTGTTATGCTAATTATTGCTATTCTGATCAGATGAAGCGCCATCTGTCGGACATTTTTTGAACTTTTGTATGTTTTTGGTTCTAATAAAACCCCATGTCATTCCAAGCTTGTTTGTCAATTTGTACCTCTCTATCTGCACTATTCCGTGATTTATTCTGTTTTCAAATTTATACTGACTTTTTGATCGCCCAGTACACTTAGGTGACAGAAATCATGGGACAGCGATATGCACGTATACAGATCACGATAGTATCGCGTACACAAGGTATAAAACGTCAGTGCATTAGTAGAGAAGTCATCTCTTCTCAGGTGATTCATGTGAAAAGGTTTCCGCCATGATTATGGCTGCACGACGGAAACTGACAGACTTTGAACGCGGAGTGGTAGTTGAAGCTGCAAGGGTGGGAAATTCCACTTCGGAGATCAGTTGGGGAATTCGATATTCTGTGATCCACAGTGTCAACAGCGCCGAGAATACTAGATTTCAGGCATTATCTCTCACCAAGGACAGCGCAGTGTCCGATAGCCTTCACTTATCGACCGAAAGCAGCGGCCTATATGTAGATTTGTCAGAGTTAACGGACAAGCAACACTGGATGAAACAACCACAGTAATCAATTTGGAACGTACGACGGACGTATACGTTGGATAGCGCAGTGATATTTGGTGTTAATGGGGTGAGGTTGAAAAAGCCCGATGCCAGTGCCTTTGCTGACAGTACCACATCGCCTGCAGCGTCTATCCTGGACTAGTGACCATGACGATTGGACCCAATACCATTGGAAAATCGTGGCCGGGACAAATGAGTCTCAGTTTGAGTTGGCAAGAGCTGATAGTAAGGTACTAGTGTGGCACAGACACCACGAAATGATAGACCAAATCTATAAGCAAGGCGCTGTGCAAACTGAAGGTGGTTCCAGAGCTGTGTGGGCAGTGTTCACAAGGAATGGACAAGATCTTCTGGTTCAGCTGAACCGGTCCTTGACTGGAAATTGTTATGTTCGGCTACTTGGAGATCATTTGCAGCCATTCATGGACTATACGACTATACGACGATGGAAGTTTTATGAATGATAGTGCGCGTTGTAACTGGGCCACGACAGTTCGCTATTCTGGACAGTTCTATCAAATGATTTGGCCACCCAGATTGCCCGACATGACTTCCATCGAACATTTATGGAACATAATCGAGAGGTCGGCTAGTGCACAAAATCCTGCACGGGCAACATTTTCGCAATTACGAACGGCTATAGAGGCAGTAAGGCTCATTATTTCTGCGGGGGTCTTCAACGACTTGTTGAGTCCATGCCACATCGAGTTGCTGCCGGGCGAAAGAACGTCCAGACAACTTACAGGAATGGAGCGCGTGACGTCGTCGACTACGATTAACATTTCGACAGGAGTACACCTGCCATTCTCAAGGCAAGACGGCAGCAAGTAAGCGCCGTGCAACCAAATGACCGGTGCTACGAGCAGACAGATGGAGCTGAAATGGGATGCCCATTATCACCTATTACTGCCAATTTGTTTATGGAGGATTTCGAGGAACGTGCCTTGGAGTCTGCTCTTTTGAAACCTGTCTTTTTCAGATATTTAGACGATCCTTTTCTTGTTTGGCTTCATGACAGTGAGATTTTGAGCGACTATTTACAATACCTGATTTCAATCCAGACGAATATTCGTTTCATGATGGGGTTGAATTGCTGTCTTCCCTTCCTCGATGTTTTGGTCAGGAGGAAGGTGGATGGTACGCTGGGATATTCCATTTATAGGAAGCCTACTGACACTGACTTGTATCTCCATGCTGATAGTTCTCACCATTCGGCTCAACGTGAAGGGGTACTTCATGCGTCAGTTCATGGGGCCCATGTTATCTAAGACTCTGAGAGTTTGTCAGCTGAGACAGCCCATCTCGAAATCACTCTTCGTCGGAATGGTTATAGTGAAAGAGAGATTAGAAGTGCTTTGCGCTATCGACCAACTGTGTACAGGATGAGTGATGATGATACGGAGGTGGCATCAAACTCTACGGCCTTTCTGTCTTACGCAGGGAGCATTGCGACCTGGATTGGTCATGTTTTGCGGATATATGATGCGAAGTCTGTGTTTCGTCCACCAACTAAGATCAGGGTTCTTTTAGGTTCCGTAAAGGATGATGTTGGTTTGCGTGAAGCGGGTGTCTACTGTATTCCTCGAGGTAGTTCAACTGGTTCAAATGGCTCTGAGCACTACGGGACTTAACTTCTGAGGTCATGAGTCCACCAGAACTTAGAACCACTTAAACCTAACTAACCTAAGGACATCACACACATCCGTGCCCAAGGCAGGATTCGAACCTGCGACCGTAGCGGTCGCGCGTTTCCAGACTGTAGCGCCTAGAACCGCTCGGCCACTCCGGCCGGCCCTTGAGTTAGTGGCACGTCATATAATGGGAAGACTATCGGGACTGTGGAGAACCGGTGTACTTGGCATAAGCTTACAAAAGTCACGTAAGAGTGCCATTGCAGAACATTGTCTTAGAACCGGTCATATTAAGGAATACAACAACACGGACATTCTGACCTGCGCCTCCAGCTATGAGGATAGTTTTATTAAGGAATCTGTTGAAATTAAATTGACAAATAACGTTACAAATAGAGACAGTCCGTTTTGTTTAAATTCTGCGTGGAAACCTTTTCTCGCACTTGTCAAAAAACAGGGGGACAGAGTTTACGCTACCTCACACGTTGATTATTAATTTCACTATCTACAATATCTGACGTTGGTTTGTCATGGTGCTAGTGTTTGCAGTCTGTGTGCGCGTGTGTATCTTTGCGGAGATCCTCTGAAAACCGAGGTTTTGTATTGGCCTGCACAACACTTCCTTGCTGCAGTTTTGTCTTGAAAATGGCATGGTGTACTCCTGTTGGAATAGCGGCAATTGCCAACGACGTCACTTCAAAATCGCTCTGAGCACGATGGGACTTAACATCTGAGGTCATCAGTCCCCTAGAACTTAGAACTACATAAACCTAACTAACCTAAGGACATCACACACATCCATGCCCGAGGCAGGATTCGAACCTGCGACCGTAGCGGTGGCGCGGTTCCAGATTGAAGCGCCTAGAACCGCTCGGTCACACCGGCCGGCAACGACGTCACTCGGCTGCATTCCCGTAAGTTGTCTGAACATTGTTTATGGCGGTATAAATTAAGGTCTCATATGTTAGGTGGTATCCCATGACTTTTATCACCTCAATGTATACCACGCGTACGTTAAATCCACAAACTCTTATACAAGCCGTTTGTTATTCAGTGTATAGTTTACGGCCAATTATTAACAACAGTGTAAGTAGGCTATGAAGGAATATTTTATTTTAAAAAATATTCAAAATATTCTATTCGTAAAATTCAGCCTTCCTCAAAATTCGACCCCACTAAATATTTTCTGTTTTTAGACTGACTTACCTTACTTGAAAGCCCTCATATTCCTACATGTAAAGAACATCTTGCGTTTTCGGTAACTGTTATTTTCTCTTCTTAAAGTACTCTCCCTCCAAAAATCTGTAGTTCTTGCATTTTAGCCTTCGTGTTGCTCGGTCGAAAAATAAACAATCTTCGTTCGTGAAATATTCCGATTAGAGAAACTGACTGGATAGAAAATCATTGATGGTCTTATGTAAACCATAGCATGAGCTCAAGCCTCTCTGGGGGGACATCACCTTGAAGTAGCACTGTCCGTGAGGGTGGGGAGGCTTGTGTGTTCGCATGAAGCTGAGGGCTATGCCGGCTGTGGGAACCTACGGTCGGTCAGGTCTTGGCTGATGGACCAGACTAGGTGTGTCCTACAAGGACCTGTCATCCCACACCCATTCCTTGTCCTTTCCGAACTCCTCAATACCTGACCCAATATGTCATTCGATCCACGTCGAGGGGCCTGTGCACATGGGAAGATGTGTCGTGAACGAAGCCTCAGGGATACAAGGCAACCTCCATGAGTTATTAGACTTGCACCACATGGGGTTTCCGTGGTGTGGACCGATTAGATCCCGAACTCCTGTGGGACCAAAATGGACCCGAAAGAAAACATCAATACTAAGGGGAAAGTTGAGAAACATTTGGGCTCGAACTGATGGAAAACATCCCCTCAGCTGAACAGGGGGACAGACCTGTCCAAGAAGTAGGAATGGTTACTAAAAAGTTGGACCCGATTAAGATCAAAGACTTGTCTGGGGATCAGAGGAAGAAACTTCTTAGAGAACACAGGCTATGTTTTTTTAGTATAAATAGTACATTTGACTTCCAATCAGAAAGCTTGATCACGAAAAACGAAAAGATTGGCTTCCTAAACAAAAGTGGAGGGAACTAAAAAGGTTCAAGCCAAAGACCTCCAAGAAAAGACTGACCCAGGGCGAAAGGGGTATGCAAACCTCTTCTACATCGAGGGCAGGCAGGAAGATAACAAGGAAGGAATCTAAGACTCCTACTTCTCAGGATAAGCGTATCCGGAAAAAGTCGAGGCAAGAAATAGGGAAACAGACCTATGGTACTGCATTCTCGGTTTTTAGGATGGCGGTTATCCAGCAAGGCTATCCACTGGTCAAGATCACCTCGCAGCAGGAGATCATGCAGATCTTCTCTTTGAGAACATTGTGGGGACGTTGGTCCAGGACCCAAATTCAGATGATCACTGTGCTCTTATCTTTGTCTGTGAGGGGATATGACAACCTGACTGCCTGAAGGAAAAGGTGCCCCTAATATCGCCGGAGCAGGATGCGAAGCTGCTGGTAAACACAGTGGCTGAGCTCTTCAAGACCGCAAATATATTAATCTGGGTGCCAAAACTCCTTAAGGATACTTCTCGAGACACTCTGATTGAGAAAATAGGGTCTCAAAACCCGAAAGTCTCGACAGAGGATTGAAAGGTAATCAACTGGTAGGTTGCACCCAACGGCCGAACCCTTGTGGTGAAAGTCAGAGAGAAGTCCCTGAAGGCAATGCAGGAACAGGACATGAGACTATTCTTTGGATTCTCGCAGGCTGCCATCAGGGTAATCAAAGACATCAGAAGCGACAATGTCAGCACAATGGAGACTGAATGTGCTGCAAGATAATTGTGCAGCATAGTAAAAGGACCGCTGCTGCCCTAGAGCCGGCCGCTGTGGCCGAGCTGTTCTAGGCGCATCAGTCTGGAACTGCGCTGCTGCTACAGTCGCAGGTTCGAATCATGCCTCGGACATGGATGTGTGTGATGTCCTTAGGTTAGTCAGGTTTAAGTAGTTCTAAGTCTACGGGACTGATGCCAACGTGTATTAATGTAAAAAATGGAATCCCCTTCATGCTGATGGCAGACTTTTGTTCTAGGGACTTCGTGACCATCAGGATGCCGCAACTTGAGGAAGTTATTACGAGGCAGTTTGTAATGGCCTTATGAGGACAGTGCTCCTCCTTTTCAGAAGGTGAGGAGACTGACAGAAGGCTGTTCACAACAGAGTGACCAACTATTTGTTGGATGCGATGCTAATACCCACAACTTAGTGTGGGGCAGCACCGACACCAGCAGTAGAGGTGCGTACCTTCTAGAATTTCTTCCAGCTAATAACTTAGAGCTCCTCAATAGGGGCAATGAACCTACATTTAGGAATATAAGAAGGGAAGAGATAATTGCTGTAACCTTCAGTTCCACTTTGATTGGAGTTATCTCAAACAATGGCATGCAGCTTTAGAGCCCTCTCAATCAGACCACATGTATATTAAGTTCGAGGTTGAAATGGGCATTAGACAAACCATGTCCTATAGGAATCCCAGGAAAACGGACTGGGAGGTGTATAGGAGGGACCTCGACAAGCCTATTGGAAGTCAATAATTCGATAAGGAATCCAGTAGAGCTTGAGGAGGTAGGAAATGCAGTGACCTTTGCCATCATGACCTCATACCATGACAACAGCTCAATCACCAAGAAGTGTACGAATAGGAATGTATTTTGGTGGAACAATAACCTGGAATCACAGACGAAACAGGTACGAAGACTGTTTAACCTTGTGAGAAGGAAAGGACAATGGGCAGAATATCGGGAGGCTTGTCAAATACAATGGTGCAATTAAACAAGCAAAGCAGGCGTCCTGGAAGGTATTCTGTGAGAAGTTAGAGGATACAGCTGTTGAGGTCACATTTCACAAAATCCTTATTAGGATACCGACTAATCAAGGAGGAACCTTAAGGAAAGAGGATGGGGAGTATACAAGGACAGCACATAAAACGCTGGAGCTACTCCTCAAGACCCATTTTCCTTCATGTAATCTGGCAGACAACACAGACCAGGACGAGATCCCTGTGAGATATCGGTTCCCAGGTATTCTAAGGGCGAATTGGAAGTCTGACAGAAAATGTGTTAACCATAGTAAAATCCAATGGGTGGTGGGAACTTTCCATCCATTCAGTTCACTTGGTCCAGATGGAATATTTCCAGCTCTCCTGCAACAAGCAGTAGTGCACTTAATAAGATTCCTATGCGGGTTATTTAGGCTTAGCTTAGTAGTAGGAATCATTACTAACATATGGAGGGCAGTGAAGGTCGTCTTCATTCCAAAACCAGGGAGAATTGATCATGGCATGGCCAAGGATATGAGACCAATCTGTCTGTCCTCCTTTCTTCTTAAAACATTAGGACAACTTGTCAAAGTGCCTATTAGTGAGGGGAGATTAACTAGGGTCCCTCTACACATAATCCAACATGCATGCCAACCAGAAAAATCGTGTGAAACTGCAATGGACCAACTTGTTGGGAAGGTGAAGAAAGCACTACACTTTCAGGAAACAGCCCTCTGCATCTTCTTGGACATGGAAGGGGCCTTTAGCGACACGACCGTCGAATCCATGGTTAAGGCAGCAGAGGTGTGTGGCTTGGATACCACCATTTGCAGTTGGATTACAGCCATCCTTAGTGGCAGAAAAGTAGAAACCACCATGATGCAAGGAAAAATGGTAGTCAACACCACCAGAGGCTGTCCACAAGGAAGAGTCCTGTCCCCTCTACTGTGGAACATTGTGGTGGATGCACTCATTGTAGAATTAAACTCTAGACAGTACTTTTGCTGGGGATACGCAGACGATCTTATCACAGTAATACTTGGCAAATTTTCAAGTACAGTCAGAGCTATTGCACAAGGAGCGTTGAATATTGTGCAAAATTGGTGCAGGAAACAGGATCTAACGGTCATTCCTAAGAAAACTGTTGTAGTACCCTTTATGAGAAAGCAGATCAAACTTGTTGGAATCTCAAGTTTTTGATGAAGCTCTACCAGTGAAGGGGATAAATATCTAGGGGTCACCCTGAATGAGAAACTATCATGGACCCATCACGTAAGGAGCACCTGTTCCCAGGCGAAACGTACACTAATGAGTACCAGGAGAGCTTGTTATAAAAACTGGGGCTTAAGCCCCAGGAGTATGTACTGGATATATACCATGGTAGTAAGGCCTTTGATCTTAGGGGGCTACAGAGTGGTGGAAAAAGATAGAACACCAGGAAGCTGCTAAGGAGCTTGCTAAGATGCAATTATTCGTCTGCTTATCCATTACAGGCGGAATTAGCAGCACACCCACTGCTGGGATGAAGAACGTGCAGGACATGCCTGCATTATACCTGTGGGTAAAGATGGAGCCAACAGATGTCGCACATAGGTTAATGACTGGCAAAAACTATAACTCATTGGGGTATCCAGGATCTCGCACTAAAATACTGAGTGAGATAGACATAGGTATGGTTGGGGAAATGCCTGCCAACTATATAATAACTCCCAGCTGCTTTAACAAATCTTTCAATGTAGTAAACATGGTTCAAATGGCTCTGAGCACTATGGGACTTAACATCTATCGTCATCAGTCCCCTAGAACTTAGAACTACTTAAACCTAACTAACCTAAGGACATCACACAACACCCAGTCATCACAAGGCAGAGAAAATCCCTGACCCCGCCGGGAATCGAACCCGGGAACCCGGGCGCGGGATTCAGTGTAGTAATTGGAAGTACAGAGTTCTGGGAGAACAAATCTCGACACCAAATTGGGGACATAGTCTGGTCATTGACAGTTTGAAAACAGACCAAGATGTTGGGACAGGGGTACACGTGGTGCAGCCAAGGCTGGAGAGTGCAATCTCTCTATGGAAGGTGGCCGCTGTGTTTCAAGCAAAAATATCTGCTATCAGGGTGTGCGTGGAGGAGAATTTGCGGAGGTGCTACAGAGGTCGTAGCATTTACATTTATTCAGACAGCCAAGCAGCCCTGAAAACACTGGCAGCCTCTGCAACAAGATCAAAGATCGTGGCAGAATGCCACAAAGTCCTTGTGGAGCTCAGGAAAAGCTATAGGGTAAACCTGTTGTGGGTCCCTGGTCACTCAGGGATTAGTGGTAATGAGTAAGCCGATAGGTTGGTCAGGATAGAGGCGATGACACCATTTATTGGACCGGAACCTGTCCTAACAATCACCAAGGCTACGAGACTGGACAAGGAGACAGCATGTAGAATATTGGACTAAGGTCCAAAACCAAAAACATGGCAAGGTATTGATGCTGAAGCCAAGTTCTAAGAAAAGTCTCTTAATCTAGGGCTTGAACAGGAGAGAACTGAAGCTCATGGTTGGACTACTGACAGGCCATGGGAATTTCAAAAAACACCTACATACAGTGAGGATAGAAGAAGAAGACCCCAGAACTAGGATGTGTGGTGCGGACGAGGAAAACGTATCACATTTGATCTTCGAATGCGAGGCATTGGAAATTAAAAGACGCAGAATATTCTGATCAACCAGACCTGAAGAAATTGTCTCTATCAAAGCACTGGTAAAGGATTTCCTTACTGTTCAAGGTCATTGGTTGACTTTACTAGAGACACAGGAAACGATCCCACACAATAAACTCTGTTTCGGTGCGGTCAGCAGCGGGCTTGACCATTGTTGTTTCTGCTTCCTTGATAAAATCAAATCAAATCAAGGACATTAAGCAAACTATTAATTGAAGTAATTTCACTAATGCCTAATTGTATTCTCTATTTTTTTCTGTCGTATATGTTACTACCGAAAATATAGTAACTGTGTAATTTAGCAGTAGTCATCAGATAAAGTAGTATTTTTATTTCAATGAGCCTGCATTAAGAAATCATCCGTAATTTGCAAACAGTCATTCACTGTTTTGCATTAAGTCACGTAAAGTTCCATGTCTACGCGCGAGATTGGACAAATACGTATATAGAGCCACCACCATGGGACAATTATTATACGTAGACGAACTTGAGTTGCTGCTTGTACGTGAGGTCATTTTTTCTGTTGTGTGGCAAGTATGAAGATCACTAAGCAGCTGACCATCGTCGTGGTCGTGAGAATAAATACGCACAAACGCGAATACTTACTCCGTCGATGTAGTGTACGATTGCTTAAAAATCACTCTAAGCCCTTCTAACTTATGAATGAAATCTGTGAAACATTCAATTTACATGCAACTGATATAGTGCTCTTTCCAGGCGCCTCACATAGTCGAGTAAGCGCTCAAATCTCTAAGCTGGGAGTCCTCGGACGTTGTACTGTGATACAAATTCTCTCGTTTCATTTAATCATTAGATCAATTTTGGGAACATAGTGTGAGACGGATGTTTATTACGCGGATACTTGCTCCTGTACAACCTTATCACTTCTGTGATACTTCCATTTACTTGGCTTCAAATGGCTCTGAGCACTATGGGATTTAACATCTGAGTTCATCAGTCCCATAGAACATACAACTACTTAAACATAACTAACCTAAGGACGTCACACACATCCATGCCCGAGGCAGAATTCGAACCTGCGACCGTAGCGGTCGCGCTGTTCCAGACTGAAGTGCATAGAACCGTTCGGCCACACCGGCCGGCTCCATTTGCTTGCCTATACAAGAAAATCATGTCTTCAGGTTCCTCCATCGGCTACAACTTTACTTGGTTAGGGTTTATCGACGTTACTACTTCTACTTGTAAATATGGACTGCAGTCTGCTACAGTATAG
This sequence comes from Schistocerca serialis cubense, assembly GCF_023864345.2. Lineage (NCBI taxonomy): Eukaryota > Metazoa > Arthropoda > Insecta > Orthoptera > Acrididae > Schistocerca > Schistocerca serialis. The sequence continues at coordinate 318,398,568 of NC_064646.1, forward strand.
ACATTGTGCACCTGGATTTCTCGTGCCAGTACACAGCACGCGAAGTGCATTATTTGAGTTACTACCCCAACCTGAACCTTACAATTAATAAAAGAGTAAAGTTTATTTAATAGCATCGTAGTGCAACTCATTGGGAAAAAATAAGGCTAAAACCGTTTGGACAGTTACCAAGAGCACCCATCCATTTTTTCATAAAATCAGTGTATCATAAGAAGTATTATTTGTTTTTAATTTTTCAAAAACATACTTGTTTGAATAACTACAGTCTATACCTATGGTAAATAGAAAATATGGGAACTTGAACGTTACCGACTTATGGAGAAGCCGATTGTAACCCTTTGTTTGTGCACCTCGAAACGTCGGAAAGTAATCGATACTTGAAAAAATGCAGTCGATAGATCTTTTTAAACCGGACAACGTTCTCCCTTAACATTCTTCAGTCGGAAAAATTATTTTTTGCAACTTCGGGGATTGTTTTGGCCATTTCACCATCTTGGGTCGAGTTTCATGGAAAATAACCTCAATTTAAAATTTCCTATGCTCGTATGTTTTGATTTCTGGTAATAATTTTTTAAATCACTTCTCCATAATCCTAGGACGACCAGACAGGGTTCAGCTTTCCGAAACTACAGAATGGCTGCTGAAAGGGGTGGTTGAAACTTCTGTTTCACTACTGGTAAAGAATGCAACTGGCTCTTTGCCATGTGAGATGCTGGTTCCACGTCATCTGGAACACTTGATACGTCAACAGGATGTGCATTTGAAGACAGTCTTCCGTCAAAACGGTTATTCTGAGAGACAGATACGTAATGCATTCAGGTCCAAGCGAGTTCAATCTATGGAGCAGAATGAAGATACGAAGACACCCACCACCTTGGCCTTCTTGCCGTACTTTGGTGCCATGTCGTCAAGAATCGGAAGATTCCTCGAAAGATATGACATCAAGTGTGTTTTCCGACCATCTGCAAAAGTGAGGAACCTGTTAGGTTCGGTTAAGGATGATCTCGGTCTGAGGAAACGTGGTGTGTACAAGATTCCTTGTCAGTGTGGGGCGGCATATATAGGTCAGACAAGTCGCACAGTACAAGAACGTTGCGATGAACATCAGCGTCATACACGCCTACGCCAACCGGAGACGTCGGCAAATACAGAACACTGTCTGAACGCAGGACATCACATGATTTATGAAAAGACGGAAGTTTTGTCCCCAGCATCCTCTTTCTGGGATTGCGTCATTAAGGAAGCAATGCATATCTGTACAGCTGATAACCGTATCAACAGGGATGCGGGATTTCAATTGAGTACAGCCTGGAACCCTGCATTGGCTGCTGTTAAATCACGACGAGAAAGCAAAGGGCTTTCGATAATAGACCCGTCATAACTATGGCAGCATGTTAGTAAACACAGCGTCAGCGCACGCGCAGAACGGCCGCTCTGCGTTTCCCGGCAGAGGGCGTTTGAGTCTGGTGCCGTCTATCTGCAAATTTTTGCGCATGCTTGGTTCCCGCGCCTGCACAATCTTTACGCTCGTGCTCTATATACAGCAGCGTCGACATGCGGAACTTGTCAGTCGTACCTAGCCACCAGCGAGGTTCAACCACCTGATGATGTCGGATAGTTGCTCCGAAGAAATATTGTGGAATTTGCACGTCATCCGGCGGCATACTCGTGAAGACTATTTACAGCATATCCGCCGGGAAAGCCTGAAGAGTCACATCAGGATGTGCTATAGTCTGTCAGCGCACCTCAAAGAGCTACACAATGATGCCGTCACTAGCTGCACGAAAAACTTTGAAGTAGATGGCCAACCGCCACTTTGTTCGGGTCGTAGAATCCACGGTGCTCTTTAGCCGTTCCTAGCGTGATTCAGAAGATATCACTCCGCACTTGATAACCTGATAAACAGTGGCCTTTCGTGGGCCATCAACACCTCAGGAATGTACTTTTTTGACATTGGCAAGGCCTACGATAGTACTCGGGTGCATAGTACCCTCTGATAGCTCCGTAAATGGAGTTTTTGAGGATATCGTCTCAACTTTATACGGTTCTTCCACTCAACAAGCTGTTTTACATATCGAAACGGTGACGTCCTTACGGATGGTGTCCCTCGAGACAGTGTTTTAAGTGTGACTGTCTTTGCCACAGCTATTAATAGTATAACGTCGACTGTTAAACGTCCTGTCCTATTCTATGCGTGGTGACGACGTCTCTGTCTATGAAAAAGCGGTCCCTTAAGTTATTCAGTGATTCAAAATGTATCAGCCGCATAGGTCGCAGACCAAACTTGTCTATTCAATTTTCACAGCGATTTAGTACACTCTCGGTTTGATTAAGTGGTGCACGATATATTGGTCGTCATGACTCTCATATTTAAAAATGCTGAAGGAGTTTCAGCACAAAGTAATTTGGCTAGCTACCTTAGCCTCTGCAACCGGCCCCATACTGAGCTTCTGCACTGAGGCTAATAAGACGCAGCCCCACTTCTGGCGGCGACACCTCATGGTACGACTGGCCTATAAAACGATATCCACGCAAAATATACCTTTATTTTATTTTATAGCATTTATGCAACGCCAATGGAAAGACAGTTTTGTAACAGACAAAGAGCAATGAGGTCCTACACGATTTGTGCAAAGCATTGTCATTTAGAGATGGATGTTACAGGTTTTAATGTTTTATGCCAAAGTTGGAACACATCTTCATCCTGACCCTTACAAGAGACTGAGAATTATTTTAGACTTATCGAATTATCATAAGGCGATTCTTGCGTATGGCAGGCAGACCGTGCGGGTTGCTGCCTCACCAGGAACACGTGTGTAATCGGCTCTCATCTACGTTCTATGGTCCGGTCTGTTTACCACGGAGTTATACGTCACATCCACGGGATCTGGGGCACCAACCTCGCCGACAGGCAGGGTACTTGTGGCAGCAGAAAGCACTGACGACAGGGCACAATTTCGCTACGTCGAGTCATCTGCTCTCACACCTTCACGCTGATATCCATCCGTGCCCGACAAACTAGGCCACCGATGGACCATGCGAAGTCAGTTACTCAAGTCTGCACTACCAGCAGCTCCGTCCGTCTGCACCAGCTGTTCAGTCCGAGCGCTATAAGTTGGCAGTACCAGCACAGTTTCGTTCCAGCGATGTGCAGATGCGCCCCTGTCCGTCGTGGTCTCTGAGCCCACGCTCCATCGTTCACGTGTGTTGTCTCAATTGCAAAATTACCGCTGCCAGCCCACCTTGTGTAAGGTGTAAAAAGACAATAAAGGAAAAAAAACACTCGCCAGTCGGTCAGTGTCTCGTCCCCAGCTTGCTAGTCTGTCTCTCGTGCGCATTTGTTAGGCAGTTAGTGTCTGTCTGTCGTTCGGAGTGCTAGTATGTCTGTCGTTCGTATCAACCTTTAAAGCCGGCAAGATGAGAGTCTTTCCACTCCGCTAGTAAGAGAACTCAACGAGTGGTCGCCCGGGTGGGGCTTGGTTCCTAGCACCGGCTAGAGGCCTCCCCCCCCCCCCCCCACACTTTCTGGTACATGTGGTGTGCAATCAATGTGAGCGAGTTTTCGGTCGAGTGCATTACATTTGTGATAAGCGTGTAGCTGATGATAATATGCAAAATTATGTAAAGGGTCAGCATGTTACGGAATGGTCAACCATTTTTAACTACCTGCACCATTACTTTTCACTGCTTTTTCCCTTTTTAATGTACGTTTACCTGACAACGTGGTTTTCGATGATTTGTGGCTCTGTGTGTGTGAGTGTCGGTGGGGGGGGGGGGGGGGGGAGGCGGGTTGGGGCGCCCGCGCCTGTGTGTGTGCGTGTGTGTGTGTGTGTGTGTGTGTGGATGTGTGTGTGCTTGTTTCTACGTCTCAACATTCATTTCCCAAAATTATAGCGCGAGTGCTAAATACCTTGGTGTCGAGAACTCATACCACCATATAAACACTGTAATTTGTTTAATTTTATCTGATTGCCTGCTTCGGAAGCGATACGTCGGTGCCTGTAGTTTGTGTCAGGGAACTTCTTGGAATGTTGTAGTATAGTGTAGTTGCTCTGTTAATCCTCAGTAAAATTATATTCTTGATTTTTAGGTTAGGACAGTGTATAGGCGTTGAATAAAGGCAGTGTTTATACAAATGCGTGGTGTCTGTGCTTTCGGGCGTGTCCGGAAGAGCAGGTACTACACATTCATATAATTAACTCGCCGACATTTCTAATGTATCACCTTCTTCAGTGCGAATGATTTAGTACATCCTGAGATTCTCAGATTAGCAAGCATGTAGGTAATGGACAGGGACTGCGGAAAGATGGCACTCAATGGGAGTGTGGATGGGCTGTGAGGCCTACTGAGATAGTGTGCCTAGTGGCGGTAAACGCTGTTTCCTGGGTGGCGCAGTGGTTAATGCACCTGCAGCAGATCCTGGGGTCGACTCCCGGTCTGGCATACACTTTCACTCGTCGCCGCTGATGCCACACAAAATCCTAATGCAGCTGATGCCACTAATCCCTTCCCTTTCCGTTCCTTTCTCCTCCTTCAATTAAATCAACAGTCAGTGTTTGTTTACGAAATTCGTATCATGTTATTTTACTGAAGCGTTATCAGTATCCTGAAATATACAGTGTGGTCAGAAACAGTCTGCAAAGACTGTATGGATAGTGCAGGGGCAGTTGTGCTGAAAATTAATTACTATAAAGAAAACAATTCGGTAAGAAGCATCGTTTCCGAGTTAATTAGCATTGAAGTTAGCCAATCAGGTCACTGCGCGTGCAGGTTGACCGGACCTGCCAGATACAATTACTGGCAACTGTTCTCATAGCGTAGATGTTAGCGCACCATAATGCTAAATATTTGATCCGGGTTCAGTCCTTACTACTGTCCGACGTCCCATTTTTGTATTACTCTCTCGCTCACTTTCAGGAAACCAAACGAACGACACGTTTGGCGACACCAACTCTGGCAGGCCACCTGTATTCCCGCGCAACGGCCTGATCGATTAACTTCAATTCTAATTGACTCGGAAACGGCACAAAGTATATAATTTTTTTTTCTTAACTATTATTTTTAAGGCTGGCCCACTCAATAACATCCTTCTAAGCTTCTCAGGCTGTTTGTGAACACCCCGTATATACGTTTCCATTTGCACCTAACAGTTTCAACTTACATATTTTCCTATTAAATATATAAATTACAAACAGTTCTGATATGCTCGAACAGTCTACGGGTATACTGCCGGTTCATAGTGTCCAACGGGCACAATATTTCGGCGATCAGACATGTCGCCATCGTCAGGTGCGCTGACGAACTGAGCTCCTGAGGGCGGGCGGCCGATTTAAATCCCCCCCCCTCTCCCCCCCACGGGCCGCTCTCAACGCCGTCCGCGCCCGCTCGCCGGCGGTCGAAAAGACGTGGGCGTCGGAATCTGTCGTAGCGTCGATGTGCTTGCTACGTCCGCCTTGGTCGCCAGTTCGTACTTCTTGCTGAGAGTCTTCTTAATTACATTCAATGCCGGGTCCCAAGCCTTGCTGAGATTGTAACCGCAATCTCGGCTGATATGATCTTCCCTGGTGCGCTACGACAGATTCCGACGCCCACGTCTTCGTGACCATCGGCGCGCGGGCGCGGACGGCGAAGAGAGCGGCCCGCGGGGGGAGGGGATTTAAATCGGCCGCCCGCCCTCAGGAGCTCAGTTCGTCAGCGCACCTGACGATGGCGACATGTCTGATCGCCGAAATATTGTGCCCGTTGGACACTATGAACCGGCAGTATACCCGTGGACTGTTCGAGCAACAAGTACGCCGGGAGAAACTGAAGAATCACAATTCTGATATGGACTCCCTTTGTTTAATGCATGTTTTATTATTTACTGACTGTGTCACCATTGTGTCCTGTGCCGAAAACTGTTTTTAGTACCACGGGCAGAACAATAGCTTCACCAGCAATGCAGTGAAAGTGCGGTAAGATTGAAACATGTACTGAGTAACCAGTGCCTCCATCAAGACTGTAACCTACATTTACAACAGTAGAACATGTATGTTGAAAGTACTGGAGACAAATGAAAAAGTTGTACAATGTGTATGTCACCGACAAACAGAAGTGAGAGTATTTTCAATAGCACTTGCAACTGAAGGAAGAATAATAAAATAGGTGACACAATAATATGGTCATATGAGAAGGCCGTAATGGCGTTATAAAGAAATCACTGCGAAGTAAAGCGAAACGAAGTGGTGTGCGCACTGGTGAAGGTATAATTTCGCAACAGTACAAAGAAAGAGGACCATTTTCCGTACGTAATTTAGTTCCAGCCTATGAGGCTGGAAATTAGAACCAGAAGAAACAATAAGGCGAATCTTTTACAACAACATAAAGCCGTCCTCTCACGGGACGCGAAAACGCATGTGGACGAGAAGCTGGTGACGTCATAGTGTAAAATTCCAAATTACACTGCAATGCGGAGCATATAATGAAGAATGTGACACTTTAGATTTTTGCTTCCTGGAGAGGAATATGGCCATTATAGGCGACATCGTTTTGCGTCACAAGCAGAGCATAGCAGAGACCATGTTGCGTGGCGTTAAACATAGGATTTGGTGGGTTTTCTTTCTCATAGAGTACGTGGTATGAATGTAAGCTGTTTTCAAGCGCCAGCAAATTGAGAATATCTCGAAAACGCGTCGCTTTAGCAACGGTATTTACAATAAAATGACGGGAAACTACATGTTGGTAATTAACGTACATCTGTAGTTGAGGCTTTAAGTGCAATAACGTCTGTACTACGAAAGTACACCGTTTAAATGCTACGTCACAATGATGAGCTATCAAAAACTCGTCTGTTTGGTATAATTTGCGTACTAAATACCAAATAACGATATGTGTAAATACAGTCATTTGATTATGTATATCATGTTGAATCCTCTGTACATGCGTTGAAACTTGAGCGTAACTGATAGCGTCGCGCACTGATAAGGTAACAAACGAAAGGTAGAAGGTTCGTATCCATTATTTTCCGAAATTTTTTTGTCACAATTTTTCTAAAAGTGTCTGCATTTTTCTTATTCATTTAATAGAAATATTATATCAAAAGTCGATATTATTTGTTACACATAAAGTATTTGGTGCAATTCTTGTTGAAAAGTCCAAGGACTGGAACTTTTCCCCTGCGGCCACAAATCTTAACTTGACTGCTCAAAAAATGGTTCAAATGGCTCTGAGCACTATGGGACAACTTCTGAGGTCATCAGTCCCCTAGAACTTAGAACTACTTAAACCTAACTAACCTGAGGACATGACACAAATCCATACAAGAGGCAGGATTCGAACCTGCGAACGTAGCGGTCGCGCGGTTCCAAACTGTAGCGCCTAGAACCACTCGGCCACTCCGGCCGGCACATGGTTGCCTCTCTACTTCTTTAAGTTACATACTGTAAGTTTTTGCTGTTATGAAGCTTTCTGTGTCTGGGTTTATGGGCTGGTTCATGTTTGTATATCGGCAGTAAGTATGATTTTCAGTTATCCTTCTCCGTCTGAGTGAAGTTACGAAACGTTTCTCGATCTTGAAATTAATTGGATGAAATACTTCCGATTGATGGTAGTCAATGCGACACCGAGAATATGGGTATTGTGCATGCGCAAATTGATATTAGACATTGTAACTACACTCCTGGAAATTGAAATAAGAACACCGTGAATTCATTGTCCCAGGAAGGGGAAACTTTATTGACACATTCCTGGGGTCAGATACATCACATGATCACACTGACAGAACCACAGGCACATAGACACAGGCAACAGAGCATGCACAATGTCGGCACTAGTACAGTGTATATCCACCTTTCGCAGCAATGCAGGCTGCTATTCTCCCATGGAGACGATCGTAGAGATGCTGGATGTAGTCCTGTGGAACGGCTTGCCATGCCATTTCCACCTGGCGCCTCAGTTGGACCAGCGTTCGTGCTGGACGTGCAGACCGCATGAGACGACGCTTCATCCAGTCCCAAACATGCTCAATGGGGGACAGATCCGGAGATCTTGCTGGCCAGGGTAGTTGACGTACACCTTCTAGAGCACGTTGGGTGGCACGGGATACATGCGGACGTGCATTGTCCTGTTGGAACAGCAAGTTCCCTTGCCGGTCTAGGAATGGTAGAACGATGGGTTCGATGACGGTTTGGATGTACCGTGCACTATTCAGTGTCCCCTCGACGATCACCAGTGGTGTACGGCCAGTGTAGGAGATCGCTCCCCACACCATGATGCCGGGTGTTGGCCCTGTGTGCCTCGGTCGTATGCAGTCCTGATTGTGGCGCTCACCTGCACGGCGCCAAACACGCATACGACCATCATTGGCACCAAGGCAGAAGCGACTCTCATCGCTGAAGACGACACGTCTCCATTCGTTCCTCCATTCACGCCTGTCGCGACACCACTGGAGGCGGGCTGCACGACGTTGGGGCGTGAGCGGAAGACGGCCTAACGGTGTGCGGGACCGTAGCCCAGCTTCATGGAGACGGTTGCGAATGGTCCTCGCCGATACCCCAGGAGCAACAGTGTCCCCAATTTGCTGGGAAGTGGCGGTGCGGTCCCCTACGGCACTGCGTAGGATCCTACGGTCTTGGCGTGCATCCGTGCGTCGCTGCGGTCCGGTCCCAGGTCGACGGGCACGTGCACCTTCCGCCGACCACTGGCGACAACATCGATGTACTGTGGAGACCTCACGCCCCACGTGTTGAGCAATTCGGCGGTACGTCCACCCGGCCTCCCGCATGCCCACTATACGCCCTCGCTCAAAGTCCGTCAACTGCACATACGGTTCACGTCCACGCTGTCGCGGCATGCTACCAGTGTTAAAGACTGCGATGGAGCTCCGTATGCCACGGCAAACTGGCTGACACTGACGGCGGCGGTGCACAAATGCTGCGCAGCTAGCGCCATTCGACGGCCAACACCGCGGTTCCTGGTGTGTCCGCTGTGCCGTGCGTGTGATCATTGCTTGTACAGCCCTCTCGCAGTGTCCGGAGCAAGTATGGTGGGTCTGACACACCGGTGTCAATGTGTTCTTTTTTCCGTTTTCATGAGTGTATATTCAATTTAAAACTGAGAATAGGACATAAAGGCAACTGAGTTAATGAACAGCTTCTTATAGCCTCAGATAGTTGTACGGCATTATGAAATGTTCTGTACGAGCAATTGTCTGCTGAAGGCATCGAAGAGTCCAGAATCTTCTTCGATATTTTTTCCGCTCTCCTTTGACAATCGCTAACAAAGTTAACGCAGCTATTTTCTGAGCGTACATTTTCTTTAGTAAACTGTTGTGGTCTGCGAGCCAAATAAAGCCGACAGCGGGCACTGCGGAGCGCTGTGAGCGCAGATCGCGATAACCAGCTGGACCCGCGCGCCGGCGGCGCCGTCTCTAGTGACGTCGATATTCCCGTCCACGTACATTCCGACACCTGCCGCCTCGTCCCGTGGGAGGACGGCTTAAAGGACAACACCACGCAGCATTTGGTGTCGCTTACCCACCATTACGAACGGGGTACGTGTCTGTCGTGTGTCACAGAGACATTCTTATGGTAATGTTCCACCTTCTCAGTGATAGCTGAGGTCATAGGCAGCACGTACATCAATTACAATGACAGATGCCCACACCGTGAATGAAGCTGTCATCTTAATTTATGTACAAACGTGGACTGTCCGACGTGTCTACTACGAATGGTGTACCACCCGCAAGTATGTACAGCAAGTATGTGTCGTAAAAAGATGTTACATGTAAACATGAAATGAAGGAAGGATGAGGATAGGGAGAGGATGGGTGGAAAATCGCGACGGCTGGCCGCTCAGCGCACTGTGGTAATGCAATGGCAACCGGATTTACAGCTTCTCATCAGCGATTTCCTTAACCGCCTCGGCCACGCGGACACGGTCTTTGACCGACTCTAATTTTCAACTTATCGCACTCTACAACCCAGTGTTTTCCTACTTCATTCCTTATTCCTGTAGGAGCTCAGACGATACTTGTGCATTTGCACTGAAACAAACGTCGAGGAGCCGTCTCCCTCTTTCTGTTCTGCCGGACAGGTCCGACCACTAAGATACACATGGTGTCTCAAACCTTTTGGGTCAAATTGAAACAGGTGATAGTGGGACCAAACCCGCATGTATTGAGATAGGGAATCAACGGTCGGCAATGCATTTTTGCTGTGTTAGAGCACAGGATGAATGTCGGGTTGGGATTTCGGATTTGATCCCAGTTAGCGGCTTCCGGCTCCTCATGCCACGCAGATTCCTGCCTGCACCCCACCCCCCCCCCCACCCCCCCCCCACCCCCTCGACGTCCCCTCCCATTGTCGTAAGATGACTCCCTACAGCACAACGGTACGCAGGAATGTGCAGTCCTAAAGGATCGACTGCACGGTCGAGTTCGGTCGCAGACATCGACAGCGTCAGTAGTGAGCATTAGGAAGACTTTACTTTGGGGAAGAAGGAGCTTGTAAGTAGACTGTTTAGGTTTTTATGTTGGTAACGCCACGTAGCGCTCTGTATGAAAATCACTGACGGTGCTGTGTGCAGTCTGTGGTTGATTTGCATTGTTGGAATTTGCTATTGTAGTGTTGGGCAGTTGGCTGTTAACAGCGCGTAGCGTTGCGCAGTTGGAGGTGAGCCCCCAGCAGTGGTGGATGTGGGGAGAGAGATGCCGGAGTTTTGAGAGCCGATGATCTGGGCTTGTGTCCATCAGAGACAGTAAATTTGTAAGACTGGATAGCATGAACTTATATATATATATATATATATATATATATATATATATATATATATATAATGACTTTTGAACACTATTAAGGTAAATACATTGTTTGTTCTGTATCAAAATCTTTCATTTGCTAACTATACCTATCAGTAGTTAGTGACTTCGGTGGTTAGAATCTTTTATTTAGCTGGCAGTATTGACGCTCGCTGTATTGCAGTAGTTCGAGTAATGAAGATTTTTGTGAGGTAAGTGATTCATGAAAGGTATAGGTTATTGTTAGCCAGGGCCATTCTTTTGTAGGGATCATTGAAAGTCAGATTGCGTTGCGCTAAAAATATTGTGTGTCAGTTTAGTGTTGATCAGAATAGGTAAAGAGCGCAATGTCTGAGTACGTTCAGTTCTGCTCAGCTGTTTGAAAATCGAATAATGTAAGAGGTTTATCAGCACAGTAATTCATTAATTTTTCTAAGGGGACGTTTCATAGCTGACCTGCACGCCAGTGGAAGGAGTGATCGGCGCCACACCTTCAGGAAGACAGAATTCACCGCCCCATGTCAGCGCTGATTTAACCAGCAGCCCACAGCTGGTCGGTCGAGTTCGGTCGTGGACATCGACGGCATGAGTAGTGAGCAACAGGAAGACGTTATTTATCCTTCGTTCTGCAAGTAGTAATAGGCTGTCAATGTAATAGCATGTAGGAGGCACAGGACCCACAGGTGGTTAACTATTGTTTCTTTCCTTAGTAGAAATAAGGTTTTCTAATAATTATAAAGTGTTTTATACAGACGATTTTTCATTCTTACCACGGCCATCGCAACTTCTCTCTTTTCTTGTTTTTGTCGCTGCTGACTCCCGCGGTAGCCGACACAAAATAATCAAAAACGGGTCAGAAAGTGTCAATAACTCTGGCTCCCTGTTGTTTGACGAGTAAGTGAGCAGGATTCCACGCAGAGTTAAAGCAAAACCCTTCGTCTCCAGTTGTACAGTATGCCGCTGCTGGTGTAAGCCTGTCCGGTGTTTGTGCTCTGTACATTAGTCCTCCCTTGTCCTGATGGTCTGATCGACATGTGATGTGCTGCAACTACATGGGGTGCGCTAGACACCCGCTTTACGTAAACCAAGATTAATCGTTACAGTCCGAAAAACGGCCCTAGTGTTACATGGTGTTCGAAAAGCAGAACTCACACCGTATCTACTCTGAATGCCACCCAACATGTAGTAAACGCCTGCGCAAAGCAAGAAAACTGTAGCCTTGGTTACCAATTCATTACTCTCTTCAGTCACTGAATTCGCAGATGTTTTATATCACAAATCGTATCTGATGTGTCTTTTCATGTACTCGTTATGATGCAACGTGACTTCGTGATGGATGGCAGGATAACTCAGCTGACAAACTTTCCGATTCTGATTGACTGCGCCCTATGAGCCAAGGTACAACCTACTCTTCACGCTGAGCCGAATGCTGACAACTATTATCCTGAGAATACAATTAAGTGTAAGTTGGCTACCTATAAGCTGCATGTCCCGACGTACGATCACCCTTCTTCCTCGCCAACTCGTCAAGTCAGGGAAGAAAACTTTTTTTTCCATCTCCGTAATGTGGTGAACATCCGATTGACTGAACTGTGATGCTCTAAGAAGCTGTGCAAATCTCGCTAAAATGCAGCCAAATAACAAAAGTAAGGTCTGAATATCTAAAACAACATGAAATTTTCAGTACCATCACCTCTAGAGCATATTTATCGAAATCTCACACGAAGACGTTGACAAATTCAGGGAACAAATAGCTCTCCATTGCAAGACACGCATTTATTTATTTCATTCTTTTAGTCCATCTCTTCCATCCCACTCCCTCTCTGCTCACCTCCAGATACCACTCTCTCTGTCCATTTCTTCCTCCCCACATCAGACCACCCTCCTCCTAGCTCTCCCAGTCCATCTCTTTCCACTCCCCCTTGCCATTTCCTCATCGGTCTATCTCCCTCCCCCCTCCACTCTTTCTCTGTCCCTAATTTCCATCCCCAATATAATGGAAGTTGGTGGCTTCTACCATGACAGTATTTCTTTCCAGGTAGTAAGAAATATGTATAACAATTTCTGTTTTTATAGATCTAGCGGCTTATCATTAGACCTTGAACGTATTTTTCTGTGACTTTGATATCTGTATCCGCTATTATTCAGTATACGACTCCGCGTAGGATGTTAAATTTATCTGTGGTATTCAGCCATGTGGCATGATCCTCGATCCTGAACTACTTTGACAAAGTAATTGACTGGCTGCAGTAGTCATTCTCGCGACCTTTCTGTCACACTAAAGGCACAAATAAGAGACAAATTGCTCTTCTTACTTTCAAAAAAATTTCAAGTCAACTAAATATAGGAAATGAAAACTAATAGGGTATTTTAAGAACATTTTTACAGCAGCCCTTCGTTTCTCTCCTTCTCCGCCCGCCCCTTCCCAACCACCACCCAAATGGTAATGGGGAATCGAACTCCCAAAGCATTTTTATGTAAATAATAAGACATGTAGCTAACAAATTTGGACCAAGTTGGTCCATGCTTTCCTGAGTTATTTTTCAATGTCAGCTCTTTTTCATTTATCCCCCTATGGGACGTAGGAGATTCTTAACATCAAAGTGCTTCTTTCCAGATAATAAGTATCCTGTAAACCCCCGACTCTTTAAAGAGTCATACTCCTCTGTATAAAAGAGCTACAAACTTGTAATTACTTCACAAATGAACTAAAATATTAAATATCTGATGTTAAGCATATAATCTTGAAAAAATTTATACTGAGATCACAAAATTATAGATTAGTGATATGCACATGTACAGATGGCGGTAGTATCGCATCCACAAGGTTGAGTCCGCGCACAATACCGTGGGCAGTTGATACGCAGATGGCAGGGCACGCGTGGAGGAGCAGTACGAGTGCAGGTTACAGGCAGGCGTTATAGGGAAAATGTCGAACGCTAGAGGGGAAGAGCCGTTCTGAATTTAAGCCTATCCTTACATTTTTTTCTAAATACTAAGCACAGCTTCTCCGCAGCCACACTTGCATGGAAGCCGTTAAAAAAGATCTGCTTTGGTTAGGATCTAAAAGTAATTTCTTCGAAAATGTAGCAATTTATTTTCGACTGATTTGCTAAGCAGTTTTAACTCTTTGAGAAGCGTCACGAGTGGTGAATTTTGAGTAAAACTTACTTCTCTTGCTGCCATGTTAAAATTTGCTTCTTTTGCCAAAACACAGTAGAGTTTACACAGTCTCAATCACTAACAAGTTGTGCAGACGCATTTGTGAGAGAATTCTGATACAGTGGCTTATTAAGTTTATTAAGTGAGGAACTGAGAAAAAGTAACGTTAGTAGCTTATGAAAAAGCACATCCTCGCTCCAAAATGAAAGTGTAATGTTTTTACTTATGTTTTTCCTAAGCCCATGCCATTTTTCATTTCAACAGCTGTCGGTGGGACTTAAAAATTACATTATTTCAAAGAAAAGTCTGTAGTTAGTGGAATAACATAGTAGATAATGAAGTTTTGTATAATAATCGTATGGTGAAACACTCCCATATTTCCAGCTATCATTTGCCGACATCTCATTCCGATATCTCAAACTTTTAACAACGTATCAGTAATATTGTGAATATTTCACTCTGAGTTTATCGCTAGCGCGGCGCGATCGTAAATGAGTGTGGTACATTAGATCAATTTGCTCGAAACTGGTGACAGTTAGATACCTGGACCCAAGTTTAAAGAAAAATTCAATATGTTAGCTAAATTTCATACATAGCAACACATTATGCAATATCCACCAAACGCAAAATCATAGCGACCTCTGCCTTTCATTGCAAACTTCTTCAAATTTCGCACAGTGTCTTACTTTCACATAAGTATCACACTAACTATGATCATTAACGAAATGATGAGCGCATGATAATGAATCTCACATATAAAGCGATAAGTAAAGATGACAGTAGACTTCTTTCGATGTTACTCAAATTATACATGAGAGTACAGAATTATTGAAACAACAATAAAGTGTTGAACAGTTCTTTACAAGAATCTTTATCATCACCCATTTTGTATTTCAAAGAGTGAAAATTTTGCAGATAACGTTGGGTTAAGACAAAATCACTGCACAATCATATGCGAATTTCACAATGCCGTAATTGGTTTCGACAAGCCAATAACCATCCTCAGACTGTCGGCATACAAAAAGATCTCATTAGGTGTATATAGTCTGCCAAGTAACTATCTATCTAACAACAAAAAATAAAAAAGACTACTCCTAAAGGCAAAAGCTGCTAGCAGTTTTCATTGCATTGTCAATAATAGTGGAGTTAACAGCAGGTAAAGATTGCGATTTATTGATTCGTTGCTTTCACAACCGGTTGGATCATTTAGCTACTGCAGTAAAACGTAAATCACCCAATAAAATATATCTCAACTGAACAAAAGCAGCGATAGTTGATAAACAACAAGTGCAATTCAAGTGATACAGACAGTTGAAATGAATGGAACCTCACTCTTTATAAACTTGAAATATATTACATATTTCAATGGCGGAAGGCTTTGCGTTATTTCCGAAGCACTCCGCCAGTGCCCACACGTTAGTCTACGCTAGGTTTCAGAATGAATAACCACGTGTGTACGCAATGATCACTAAATTTATGTCACTGGCAGATATGCCAAAAACGCCACTATTCAGTTGTTCTATTTACATATCTGCAGAATTTAACAGTCGAACGACATTTATTTTCAGCTAGAAAGTTTTCATAAGCATGCTAATAAGCATATCCTTTTGAATGAACAAATAAACACAGTAAAAAAAAAAATGTTTGTACCAGTGACAGATTCCGATTTCATGGAATTTACGACGGCGAGCTGAAAATTAATGACTCTGAACCTTTTTGAAATAGGGCTACTTTCCCATCCTTATCTGAAATTCCTTCCTCATATCAACATTCTCTGCAGAGATCATTTTAGCTGGAATTTTTAACTTTCTGGACTTTATACTGTTACGTCTATTACCAGTTCCAGTAGTAAACCACCCTTTAAAAATTAGTACAAACGAGTTTACCATCGCAGATTAAATTTCACATCAATATGCCATCCGATTTATATTAACAGCTAAAGGGAGTAAGCCGTTTGGTAATAATCCAACTGTGAAATTTCGTGATTTGAACTGTGCAGTCATGTTGCACCACATTTCCTTACAAATTTACTTCTCCATTATTTCGGAAAAGCCACTATGTTTATTCATTATGATTATTTTAACTGATAGTTTTACTTGAGAGCAAAGCAAAATACTATTAACAACATTTTAGTCAACATTTTATTCAGAGTGATTTGTTTATAGTTAACTAAAATGTACTTTAAATTGTTGTACTGTAAAATTCATTGAAGTACTATATGAAGTAAAGTAAACTTTTCCAAATTGAATATCAGAGCATGAACGGCAATATGTGGCCTACTTCTTATGTAAGTAACTAAAATCATCAAATGACTTTTAATTATTATTTTGTAAATCTTACAGTTAACAATGTATTCGATTATTTAGTTTTATATAAAAGCCAGTGGCGCATGAGCCACGAAGTCTGTGTGCTTTACTGTCTTTCGGAAGCCGTTTGTGTGAGAGTCTTTGCGAGGCTATTGTAATATAACACCAGGAAAGTGTTACCACTGTCCAAATGTAGACAGAACTAGAGAAACTGAACATTTTCTCTTGCTCAGCGTCAGAGGTAATTAAAGTGCTTCCCTCCTCTCACACATTTAAGGGTGGCATTCTATATTTTGTGAAAATTCTTAAAGTTTCTTAAATAAAACAAAAATTATTAATGTTATATATCTTTATTCTTCATGTCTACATATTTGCAGGCCTCTGCGCTGGGAGCTTTCCGAACTATAGTGTGTTACAAGGCGATGTATAAAGCAACTGTGATGGTGTAGGAGAAACATCGTGCTGTTCGAATTAAAAGATGTCGTCGACACATGGAGCACCCTCTCCAGCATGACAATGCCACAGCACACACGATGCGCTGCAACATCTGCAACAATCTTATTTCTTGGATTCACTGCCATCTGTCATCCTCCATACAGTCCCGACTTGGCGCGATCCGATTTTCGTTTCTTTCCAAAACTTAAGAAATACCTTCGAGAACTTCACTATGATAGTAACAAAGCAGTGCAAGCAGAGGTGATGCTGTGCGTCCGTGGCGGTATCAACAAACTGATTTCTCTTTGGGAGAAATGCGTGAGTCGTAAGGGTGACTTTGTAGAGAAATAAATATGTAGACGTGAAGAATGAAAATGTGCAACGTTTGTTTCATTTCAAAAGTTTAAGAGTTTTCACATAAAAATTCGGAGGCAATACTTTTCAGCACACCCTCGTCTTATGCTGTAGTATGCAGTGCAGGAAATACTCAAGCTGGCTCTAAATAACAAAAATAGGAACAGAAATGTGGCTGAAACAGAAGGTGGCTAACAGAGGAATAATAAATTGCGACTGAAGTGTATATAGTTTCCGGGTAGGACAGCAGTGGTGGTGGCGTATTTGCTGTTAAGTACTCGACCGTACCTTGCAGATTCCGATTGTGAAATGATTCGGCCGAAAGTAATGCAATGTTGCATGTAAATTCCTCGATCTCCTGTGGTAATAGGTGGATATTTCAACTTATTAGCTATATGCTAGGAAATACACTCTATTTGATCTGACAGTAGGTCAGGAATGTTACACTATTTTAAATGTGCTACTGGACAGTCATTTTGAGCAATTACTAAGAAATATGATTTAGGAGAGGTATATCTTAGATCTCAGACGAAAAAGAACACACTATTTAGTGTGTGAAGAACATGCTAAACTTATTTCTTCGGTTTCGTATCTTAATGGGTATTTAACCAATAAGTTTTACCTTATATTCAACATTTTCATAGTATATAACTCATACAACTGTTTGCTCCGTTTTAGAGACCGTGTTTTATTTCCCAACGACTTTTAATTTGATAAATCGCTTCCACCGATGTATTTCAATTTAGGTGTTCGAGATATTTTGTTATATTTGGTTCAGATAACTGTCCGAATTTCGTACTTTAAGTATTATCGGCATATGATATTCGGAAAAAGATATCGTTCAAGTTGGAGCAGTAGCAGGAGCAGGCTCTCACGCGCTGTTGTATATGAAGCAGTTGATAATGGTTCATTTACTGCAAGCGATATGTTTACCAAGAATAAGTTGAAGGGTACTGGGTCTTATATTGGACCGCGTGTTTTTGCAGGAGCAATACTGAATTTTAGTATTAATGAATCTGATACGTTCTCTTGTGTTAGTGGTTGGTTGACTGTGAGTCGGGCGAGTTCATTCCTCGGGTTATTAGTGCTCGGTTATCTTTGCCCATCGACACAGAAAATTTCTCCGGACTACCGAAAGGGGACAGGGTGAGCAGTTTCGAAATGTGGGTCGCCGCGAGAGAGCTAGGATGGGGGTGCTACAATTAGATGGGCTTTTTTCTTCGTACTGGCGATGCGGTGTGAACGAGGAAGTGAAGACCGCGTGGCAACTGTGTATATGCATTGTTGGAGTACCTGCTCCGGAAACGGACAGGATTTGTGTTTCAGTAAGGAGGAATTCTAAGCCAATTTATAAGGGCCAACCTTCGTTGCCTATACGGAATCGGTAGCCCCGAGAGTAACCTTGTTGTTGTTGTTGTTGTTGTGATCTTCAGTTCAGGGACTGGTTTGGTACAGCTCTCCATGCTACCCTATCCTGTGCAAGTTTCTTCATCTCCCAGTACCTACTGCAACCTACATCCTTCTGAATCTGCTTAGTGTATTCATCTCTTGGTCTCCCTCTACGACTTTTACCCTCTACGCTTCCCTCCAGCACTAAACTGGTGATCCCCTGATGTCTCAGAATATGCCCTACCAACCGATCCGTTCTTTTAGTCAGAGTCTGCCACAAATTCCTTTTCTCCCCAATTGTGTTCAGTACCTTCTCATTAGTTACGTAATCTATGCATGTAATCTTAAGAATTCTTCAGTAGCACCACATTTCGAAAGCTTCTATTCTCTTCTTGTCTAAACTATTTATCGTCCATGTTTCTCTTCCATACAAATACTTTCAGAAAAGACTTCCTGACACCTACAGTCGATGTTTACAAATTTCCCTTCTTCAGAAACGCTTCCCTCGCCATTGCCAATATACATTTTATGTTCTCCCTATTTCGAGCATCATCAGTTATTCCGTTGCCTAAATAGCAAAACTCATCTACTACCTTAAGTGTCTCATTTCCTAATCTAATTCCCTCTGCATCACCGGATTAAATTCGACTACTTTCTATTATCCTCGTTTTGCTCTTGTTGATGTTCTTCTCATATCCTCTTTTCAAGACACTGTCCATTCCATTCAACTGCTCTTCCAAGTCCTTTGCCGTCTCTGACAGATTTACAATGTCATCGGCAAACCTCAAGGTTTTTATTTCTTCTCCATGGATTTTAATTTCTACTCCAAATTTTTCTTTTGTTTTCTTTACTGCTTGCTCAATATACAGATTGAATAACATCGTGGAGAGGCTACAACCCTGTCTTACCCCATTCTCAACCACTGATACCCTTTAACACCCCTCGACACTTAAAACTGTCATCTGGTCTCTTTAATATTTCTGTAGGCAGTATCTATCTTACCGCTAGTGTTATATGGCTCTACTTCCTTACATTTGTCCTCTAGCCATCCTTGCTTAGCCAGTTTGCACTTCCTATCGATCTCATTTTTGAGACGTTTGTATTCCTTTTCACCTACCTCATTTACTGCATTTTTATATTTTCTCCTTTCATCAGTTAAATTCAGTATCTCTTGTGCTACCCAAGGATTTATACTAGCCCTCGTCTTTTTACCTAGTTGGTCCTCTGCTGCTTTCACTATTTCATTTCTCAAACTTACCCATTCTTCATCTACTGTATTTCTTTCCCCAGTATTTGTCAACCGTTGTTTAATCTCTGAAGCTCTCGGCAACCTCTGGTTCTTTCAATTTATCCAGGTCCCATATCCTTAAATTCCTATCTTTCTCCAGTTTTTTCAGTTCTAATCTACAATTAATTACCAATAAATTGTGCTCAGAGTCCACATCTGCCCCTGGAAAAATCTTAGACTTTAAAATCTGGTTCCTAAATCTCTGTCTTACCATCATACACTCTATCTGAAGCCTGCGGTGTCTCCAGGTCCCTAACACATATACAACCTTCTTTCATGATTTTTGAACCAAGTGTTAGCGATGATCAATTTATACTCTGCGCAACATTCTTCCAAACGACTTCCGCTTTCATTCCTTACCCCCAGTCCATATTCACCGACTACTTTTCCTTCTCTTCCTTTCCCTACTGTCGAATTCCAGTCCCCCACGACAATTAAATTTTCGGCTCCCTTAACTATATGAATAATTTCTCTTATCCCATTTCTTCAATCTCTTCATCATCTGCGGAGCTAGTTAGCACATAAACTTGCACTACTGTGGTAGACGTGAACTTCGTGTCTTTCTTGGCTACAATAATGCGTACACTATGCTGTTCGTGGTAGTTTATCCACGTTCTTACTTTTTTATGCATTATTAAATGTTCTCCTGCATTACATTTATTTCATTTTGTATTTATAACCCTGCATTCACCTGACCAAAAGTCTTGTTCCTCCGGCCACCGAACTTCACTAATTCCCATTATATCTAACTTTAATCTATCCATTTCCATTCTTAAATCTTCTAACCTACCAGCCCGATTAAGGGATCTGACATTCCACGCTCCGATCCATAGAACGCCAGTTTTCTTCCTCCTGATAGCGACGTCCTCCTTAGTACTATCCGTCCGGAGATCCGAATAGGAGGCTATTTTACCTCCGGAGTATTTTACCCAAGAGGATGCCATCATCGTTTAACCATACAGTAGAGCTGTATCCGCTCAGGAAAAATTACGTCTGTAGTTTCCCCTTGCTTTCAGCCTTTCGTAGTACAGCGCAGCAAGGCCGTTTTTGTTAATGTTACAAGGTCAAATCAGCCAGACTGTTGCCCCTGCAACTAATGAAAAGGCTGCTGCCCCTCTTCAGGAACCACATGTTTGTCTGGTCTGTCAACAGATACTCCTCCGTTGTGGTTGCACCTATGGTACGTCTATCTGTATCGTTGAGGCACGCAAACCTCCCCTCCAACGTCAAGGTCCATGGTTCATGGCGGGGAGAGCAACTTTTACTTACCGTAAGAGTAACCTTATGGTGAGCAAAAATTGAATACTTGAGGTGTGGTCGGAAGATTCCAACACTTCCTATGGCTCGAAGTGACTGTTGATCTTGAATTATAGCGCTGTGCCATGATAAACGTTCGTAGTCCCCTGTCTGTGGACGAGTTTCAACATTACAAAAGAATGTAACTATTTCTGCACTATCTTATTCTGTTTCTCCTTCACCGTTCAGTATCTGAATTAATGTGCTCGCAAAAAGATTCAGCTGTACTGCTGCTTAGATTTAATATTTGCCTTGTATCTAATGGCGGATTTTTCCGTTACAGCAGTGGCCACTGTTAAATGATGTTAGGACTGTACTTGTTTTGCGAGGATCTGTTTCAGCCGCCATGGAAATCGTCCTCGGCCAGGTGTAAAGAGAGTGTTTAAGCCCGCAAGGGGCTGCTGGTCGGTATTCACATACTGGCTCATCTTAATGTTGATACTGAATAGATATAGCGTTATCCGGTCTATATTTCGCCATACATAATTGGACACCCTAAGGTAACTTCTACGGATTTCATAACTGATATTTAATGCAGTCTTTTTACTGGTATTTTGGAACTATGTGATATTCATGTAATTACTCAGCAGTTGTAATGTGATAAATGACTTCTGAAATTAGCTGATTTTGCATTTATGACAACTTACTTAAACAGATATTATTGTTAATGCCATTGTAGCGTTGTGTCTTCTTTTTGTAACTTAAACGTGAATACTTATTATAAACCATTGCTGAGGTTCCTGAAGTAGTATTTATCCTGCCTTAAGCAAAATTTTATTAAAAAATTTTCTCGTTTTGCTGCTGTGTAGTGTTCCATTATTCATTAGTCTTTCATCTTTAAAATCTCTGCTGAAGTTGCTGAAGTACTATTTAACTTTCACTTTAAGAAAAAAAACTGTCTTAAAAGTTGTTATTGTCATTTTGGCTCTATGTTACATTCCACAGTCAAACTGTAATAATTCATTACTTGTGTTCTGGATTTTATTAGTATATTGGGGCTAACGCCTTAAATTGTAAGCACACGGCAATTAGCAATATACCCTAACATTTCTGTTAAATAAAAATTATTTCTAGCAGCTATCTCCTCACACACAAATCAACCTCCTTCCTCCTCCCCGCCATATCAATGGCGTGACCGTCCTTACCAGGAAAACGACAACTGTTTGAACCTAGCTTTGATTTCGTATACTTTCCTTGAATTTTAAGAACAGGTATTTTTTCTCCTCATGGAAGCTCGTACAATTGTAGGGCTTGGGCATCAAAGAACTGCACTCGAGTGCCCCATACAATTTACTGCCCAGACCAACGGCGAGGCAAGTGAAGATGTCCTTGTTTGTCGGGAATCTCTTTCTAGTGTGCAGGCGAATTTAGTATTTTTACAAAGTCGTTCCCCACCCAGTGCTCAGTTACTTCGAATTAATGCGCATCTTGACCATATCAGAAGCAGATGTATGATACACAGCAGATTGTAGGTTACAAAGTTAAACTCTCTGTTATTGAACAGTTACTGGTAAGTGTCCAACAATTACAACACTGTGATAATCTACTTCAAGAAGGAGAGATATAAGCCAGCAGAGTGGTTCAGCGACGATCGGGTGGTAGTGATCTTAATACGTAGCACTAGTTTAGTCGTTTCTTTAAACCCCTGACAGGTTTCCTGCAAGGGATTCGTGAATTACCTATTGTTGGTAATTCTCAGATTGTTCATATGTTGTATTTACTAGTGGACATGCAGCAGTTCTCTAGTTTACTTAAGGTGTATGATGGTTCCTATTTTCCTTTTTTTTTATTCAGCGCTCATTGACTTTAGCTAGAGTCCATTCGCGTAATATTTTAATATTTTGGAACAAATGATTATGGGTGAAGGTACCTTTAAAGACTTAAGACAAAGAATTGTGTATCAGAATCTGTCACAGAGGTTGAGAAATCAAGTCGATAGTGAAAATTATTTTCACCTGCAACGTTACTAGGAATCCTTTTTCCACTATGTAGCGAATATTAAGAGGACTCATCCGACATTCTGCTTTGAGATCATTGAGAGGGAGGTTACTGTCAACATTCTGCCATGGGACCTGAGAAGGCTCTAGAATGCTATTTCATGGGAAACCTGCAACCTTCAGGGAACTTAGTGAAATGTCTAGTGATATTGGTAGCACTAATTTCTCTGAAGAAAAATGGCAAATAGAGCCGCGCGGGATTAGCCAAGCGGTCTAAAGGCGCTGCAGTCATGGACTGCGCGGCTGGTCCCAGCGGAAGTTCGAGTCCTCCCTCGGGCACTGATGTGTGTGATTGTCCTTAGGATAATTTAGGTTAAGTAGTGTGTAAGCTTAGGGACTAATGACCTTAGTAGTTAAGTCTCATAAGATTTCACACACATCTGAACATTTGAACAATGGCAAATAGTACAACTTGTTGTCAACGTTCCCCATCCAAATTACCAGTACAAAAGGAAGGCCAAGTTAATGTTCAGAACAGACGTACGTGTTTTACACGTATTCATCCCAGTCATTTTGCATTTGATTGTACCATGTCGACAGAGAAACCGATGGGAGAGGCCAACCAAGGGTTGTAAGAAGATCTGAGCTGTGACTAAATCCAAATTAACCAGGATTTCTTTGGCCATCATCCGTGAACACATGTGTGGGGTTTTAGATTCAAGCAGCAATCTTCCATTAATGTCTTATGAATGGTTTTGAAACATAAAAAATATTTAAATTCGGTCAGTTACATACCTTTACTGAAAAGCTTATTACTATTAGTGGGCAAACCCTTCCCTTGTTAGGAAAATTACGGGTTAGCGTAACTATAGGAGATTTTCCACAAACTCATTACAGTATATCTCCCTATGAGCGTTTTGTTGGGAAGTGATTATTTTGTTTAAAACTCGATGTATTTGGCATTATTCCACTAGTAGGTTATCATTTAAATTCTGCTCTGGAAGGACCTATGCTTGGTGTAGGCATCCCTTTAAACTCCAGGTTAATAATGCAAAAGATAGCTTACCCCTATTTCGTGTGGAACATTTTCCTCCGCACCAGATAAATCAGCTGTTGGAAATGCTTGGTCATTGTTTGATGTCTTAACTAATCGTCTTGGTCTTACAAATAAAACTATGATATTCAGTTGATGGATAACATTCCCGTCAAACATTCTTCTCATCGATTATCACCATCTAAGAATAAAAAAGGTATTAACAAATTATTTGCTTATGGAGTGATTAGGAAATCTACATCGCCGTGTTCCTCTCCGATGTTTCTAGGTTCCAATGGCAAGGAAGGCAGTTGTAGTCTAGTAGCTGATTACTGAGCCCTCAGTCTGCCTGACCTCCATACATGTTTCACGTGCTATTCTGGAGCTCGGTATTTCGCAGTTCTCGACTTCAATCAGGCATGCCAACAGATATCTTTAGCAGCAAAATGTAAGCACCTGACTACCTTCTGTACCGACTACAATCTGTTCAAATATAACAGGGTCCTCTTTCGATTCTCAACTGGTTCTGCCATTTCGTCTCGTTTATTGGATAATTTTCTGGGTGAACTCAAGTATAAATGTGTATTTAACAATTTAAGTGACGTAGTTACTTACAGTGAATCCTTTCCCCAGCAGTGTATATAAGTCTAAAACGGCAGTACAAGAATCCAGGACAATATGATTAATTGTTTCCCCTCAATGGTGATTATTCATTGAAATAAATTTGTAGTAGTCTTTGAAAAAATCTGCAGAAATGAATGATAAGCCTCCGAGCTCGCTATCAGCCCATAAACGCAATCTGCCATGATGAGAATAATACACAAACATCAGACAGCTAGCCTACGTAACAGTGACGTTGTTCTGCGCCCTGTGTCTATGTAATGGAGAACATGTCTCGTGATGGAATTGGAATAAATACCGAATACAACCAATTTGTTTTCACTGGACGAACGTTGTATCTTTTTCGTCTGGAGCGTGTACTGCAGCATCTAACTTTTTCCAGACATCGCTCTGCCCATTATGGATCACGTTTGTAATTGAACAGGCTGTGTCCCTTAATTTTCCTCTAAAACATTTCACAGTCTCACAAAACAGGGCTTTATTAGAGGCCATCTGATGCCCACAATTGTTCAGTCAGACCTTTCAGTATCATTTTACATTAGCACGACAGTGCACTCATTTTCCGTATTATGTTACAACTACCCTTACTCCAGCATCCTTCACAAAGGGAAAACGAGTCGACAAGCTGGTCGCGATCGCTGCGCCGCATAACTCGGACTCGTCACACTAGCGGAACTATAATGGGAGCGAAAGAATCCGTGTATCACTGACGTAAAAGCAGTGCGTTGGTTTCTAATATATGCGATCCTCAATATTAGACAAGTAATCGCTCCGTTTCTGATCTTTCTGTTCGTGTGACATGGAAGCTTAGACACGCTGTATGTTATAGTTTAGACCTCCAACAGCTTTAGCTCTTTGCAAGCATGTTGCAGGATCATCTTTTACTCGTCGTCCATATTCGGCGTGCAAACTGTGTGTGGTCTGCTGCTATCGTTCTCCCCCTTTGCGAATGATACCGTATCTGCAAGGCGTTGGAACAACAGGCTAAAGATATTTTTGAGATGTAATGCGGCGTTAAGGATGTCGTTCAGCATACATGGTAGACGCCTGTCGATTAATTCCGTTCGCTAAACCATATCAGAGTACGATGACAGGCACTTTATTCAAGGAAATAAAAGATTCCGCTTCAATGTTTCAAGGCAACGGCCTTGCCGC
Organism: Schistocerca serialis cubense; assembly: GCF_023864345.2. Taxonomy (NCBI): domain Eukaryota; kingdom Metazoa; phylum Arthropoda; class Insecta; order Orthoptera; family Acrididae; genus Schistocerca; species Schistocerca serialis. The sequence continues at coordinate 318,424,318 of NC_064646.1, forward strand.
AGTGGATACACCGGTTATCGTGATATCACCGAAGTAAAGCGCTGTTGGGCGTGTCCGGCGCTTGGATGGGTGACCATCCAGCCGTCATGCGTTGCTGCCATTTTACGGGGTGCACTCAGCCTCGTGATGCCAAATGAGGAGCTACTCGACCGAATAGTAGCGGCTTCGGTCAAGAATACCATCATAACGACCGGCAGAGCGGTGTACTGACCCCGCGCCCCTCCTATCCGCATCCTCCTCGGAGGATGACACGGCGGTCGGATGGTCCCGGTAGGCCACTCGTGGCCTGAAGACGGAGTCCTTCAGTGTTTCCATTGTTTCGCATTCCATGGATCGCCAATCTTGTTCTGGTTGTACCACAAACTCTGAACTGTAATCATGGAATGCTGTTGTAGGTGACAGTTGTAAGTAAAATTTCTGACGAGAGCTTGTAAGAGGAACTGCTGTCTTTGGTGTTACAACACAGTAACACAACGCCACCTATGCGAGGTCTGAGGCGTCACCATTTTGTGGCTGAGCAATACGATCTCTGGTAGAAAGGGCATTTCGAAGGCATGCTTTCAAAGTCGTAATAGTTGTAGTGGAAATATTGTGCGTCATGGCTCAAATACACGCTTAGGAGTGTTAGTGTCTGTTCAAACTGACATGCAAGTGTTCTATGCCCAGTTGTAGGGGAAGTTATGATACTCGTCGTAACTTTAGTGTGTTTGTATTCCCGTCTGACGATGCCTTATGATGAAAGTGTATCTCAGCAGTTCACGGGAAATACTGGGTCACCAGTAAACAAACATTTATCTTGATTAATATGTGGTTACCCTTTTTTATTACGTAACGCTACAAAATTGAGGTTTCTAACCAATAGGTTAGCTGTAACAAAGCATTATACAACCTTACATTGCGCGGTCTTGAGTCAGTGTTCCTTCGTCAGACTGCATCCTATCTGTAGATTAACAGTAAGGTTTACGCTTCTTTTTTAGATATGTGAATTTCATTTCACTGAAGAAAACATCTTAAGGAGTGCAAGCAGTTATGACCAACGGACTGTAAAACTCCTTACGGTAGCTTTAGATCGTCTACACCTAACGAAAGGTGAGTGAAATTTTATTTAGTACTAAGTTGAAACTACTGGTAATCACCAATAAAAAATCGAAATCGAAGTATCGATTCCTTAATTTTGTTCAAATGGCTCTGAGCACTATGGGACTTAAATTTTGTTCTGATGATGATAGTGAACAGACAAGATTATTGTAAAAAATTGCTAAGTTAATGTTGTGTTTGTCTCCTTATTTCTAGATGCTGTTCCATTGCCTCGGTGCCCTACTTATTTGCCTTATAATCTGGCGTCTACTCGTGAAGATTTAGATAATTGTTGAGTAAGTTTGGAAGACAGTGCACTTGAGAAAGCCATGCAGCAGAGTGTGAAATAGCATACGAAAATTTATGAGACTATTTCATTTAGCATTTTACAAGAAAGTAAATCTATATTTTGTGATCGTGAAAAGCACATGACTAGATCGTGTTAAAAAAAAAAAAAGCAAGCAGTTTGCGTCTTACGTCGTTGAAGGATAATTGAGTGCTACGTTCCTTTATTAACGCCACAGAGTTAAAACATACTGGAAACGTGGAGTCACCCATGAAAGTAACTGGCATCCATGCGGTTAGTAATGTTCTGAATGAAATGTGTATGATATCAAGTGTAACTGAAGCACCTGTTGAGACGAGTTTTGAAGATATTTTGAGTAAGCTCTCAGAAAAGTTAACCGGAATCAGCGATAAAATTAAATTTTTGAAGGAAAAAGTTCTATTTCTAAGTTGTAAAAGTACATCGCAGTTAAGATGTGGAAGTGACGCAGTGACTTTGTAGTCATTAATGTATTGCATCAATCCACATGCATATAGATTTTTCAAAACTGCTTGCAGTTTTTCCATGCTCTTTCCAAATACTTCATCCAGACCTTTTAGCTAGCTTTCTACAAACCCAGTCACTGAGCAGCAGTGTGACCAGTTTCTTGTCTACATAACAAACGATATTGGAGTTTTATCTATAAATGACAAAACTGACCTTGTATTGATTGATGAGATCCATTTGAAGTGCCAACTTGATTACAAAAGTGGAAATGTTGCAGGTGGTGCTTTTAACATTGACAAGTTCTTATGTGCAGCCAGTACTCATGTTTTCATAATCCAAAATATGGATTTAGTTTACAAAGATGTGTTCCAGATTCTCCCATTCCACATAATTCAAGCTGATGATCTTTTTTCAGTTGTCAAAAATTTAGGTGATTGGAGTAGTATCTAATAATAACGCAATTAATAAAAAAGCTATTTCTTACTTTTCTGTCCCACTTAATGTTATGATAAAATATACTCATCTTGTGCAGTCTTCTGCAGACCACCCAATTTACTATTACGTGGATACTATACACATTTTAAAAGGCATCCACAACAACTGGTTCAACCAAAATTATCAAATTTCGTGCTTTTCTGTCTTTAGTGACAGCTTGAATCAAATCTTACTTCTGTCACAGGACTGAAGGAGTTACGTTTAATAGAAGAAGATGAACTGTGGTAATGTGGCAGTACTTTAACACCTAAGTTCTTAAATCCAAATTCAACTGAACAGCAAAATGTTAGATTAGCGTGGCATATCTTCAACAACATGACAGTTGTTGCTTTGCATCAGTTAGGCTCAAGGAAAGAAAGTGAAAACTTAGAGAGTACTACCACATTTATAAAAATAATGTAAGTGGTGGGACATTGTTAATGTTAAAACGTTACTTAAAGGTCAAAGGCTAAGGAATATTTTCCAGGAATCTGTAACTGTCAATTCAAAACATATATGTAGGTGTTTGGGCAACTTTCTGTCATGATTGTGTTCGTGGGAAGATTCCATAGATGTAAGGAAATTGACCAGGGAAACATGTTTAGCATTCAAACACACTACTGTAGCCTTGATTTATTTTTAGTAATTGATTGGCGACTCCTTGGAGTGCTGTGTGCACAACGGCCATATATGTTAAACTAAAAGGAAGGTCAGCGTTGGCCGTAATATTGCAGGCTTATTGATAGCAAAGTCGATTTTCAATCACATAGTGATCATCTTCAGTGCTGTGGTGTACAAATTAAACTCATAGGCACTGGTATCAAGTTATTATCAGTAACTAAAACTGAGAAACGGTCACAATAACATAATGTGATTGAAAATCGATTTTGCTATCAATAAACCATCAATATTACGGCCAACACTGACCTCCCTTTTAATTTTTAGTAATTATTATCTGTTGAGAAACATAGAATATATTTACTGTTTGGGAAAACACAGAAAGGCAATTTAGAAGAAAAACTTCAGAAATACAGCTAACTAAATGGGAGAAATTAGGAGATCTCTTTAAGGCAGGTATTTGAAACAGAAGGGAAATTAACGACATAGAGTATATTTTCTCTTGTACTAAAGTCTAAAGCGTTTGCTGATGTGGTTATAAGGCCTCTTGGTATTGGTGCTGCTGGTTGTGAAATCCCAGACTTAAATGATACATCTACACCAGAGGTTTTAAATTTGGTAGTAGATTACAATGATGTTAATGAAATAGAGGTAACACTTCAACCACAGAAACTCGAATAGAACTGAGTTGGGGACTTCTGATTTTCGCAATGGGAACTCTGATTCCTTTTAAGATTACAGCCAGTGCTAAGCCAAAGACTTCGAAGTATTTCATTTGGAGTGAACTTTGAACATCAGATTTATTTGTTAGTAATCTGATCAGGTGTTTGGAAACATCTGTCTGTGACCAAATTTAATTTGAATCGAGTGATTTATACTCAAAACAGTGGACGAAATGATTGACAACTTCAAAACAGATTTCAACAGGACAATTATTAACAAATATCATTGTGCAAACGACCATTAAGCTAACAAAATGAGTTTGTTAAAAAAATATAAGCCACAGTGAGTCATATTGTAATTTCTTCACCGTAATAAGACCTTCTTGCATATATTTGTGTGACTATTTTCAGAATATATGCAACAAGTACGTTTGATTGGCCCCCTAAACACTGAATGTTGCTACATTTAAAGTTCAGCTCAGCATTTTAGGGGTCCAAAAAACTGTGCTACGTCGACTTTATTTTATTTTAATTCGTGCTCACTAGTCAAACTTATTGACATGGTAGGAACAGAAGCAGTTCCCTTTTTTATTCATCTTTTTTCAGTGGCACAGTTAATTTACAGAAACCAGTTAGCAGTCTATAGGCTGTTTGTAACAAACAAAACGCTATGTTATCTGAGAGCACTAACCTGCTGCTTCCTGGACTCGGGTAGGCGCGCTGGCCCCGGATCGAATCTTCGCCCGGCGGACTAAAGACGATGGCTGGTGTGCTGGCCAGCCTGAGTGTGGTTTTTATGCGGTTTTCCACATCCCGTTAGGTGAATACTGCGCTGGTCCCCACGTTCCGCCTCATTTACACGGCTCACAGACATTTACAGACGCTCACACTATTTCATGGCTTACACTTGATGCAGACAGCTGGGAGACACTTATTCCGCCCCAGGGGGTAAGGGGTGGCATCAGGAAGGGCATCCAGCCACCCCTTAACATTAAGATGCTACGTCCGTTTACCCATAACAGAAGAAGACCCTGTAACGTCGGGATTAATGCTAGGAAAGAGAGAGAGAGGGGCTGTTTGTAACAAACATAGACCGTTTGAGGTCCACTTTTTTTCTACCAAGGTATCGTTTTCCTGACACAACTTTGCTCAGAGATTGAGTGTGGATTTTTTTCTTATTTTGTGTAACAGATGAAACTGATTTCCAACACTAGGTTGAAAGATTATCTCTGAGATTTTTTCCTTTCGCTTATTACTTGTCACCTTTTCCCAACTCTCCTTGCCTCTTTTCCCTTCGAACTATCTATATCAAAGTGCTACATTTTTAATTCTTCCTGAAAGACACACGTCTTTCTTGAGTGTTCCACAATTCTCTTGTCTCGATTACATAATATACACTTTCATGGGACAGCCTCATTTGATACTTTACTGGCTTCGACGCTACAATCACCCCTATGAAACACCAACCCAGAGTCCTGACATGTTTGTCCCATACTAACTAACCAGTGCCAAGATAAACATTTGTCACATATGACGCTACTTTTACAATAAACTAAAAAGCACAAACACGTAGTTAAATTGTAATAAAGTAAGAAATAGCGAGGCTTTACTTTCGATGTGTTGCACAGCTAGCTTTTGGTGGCAGGCAGACGTAAAACAAGGGCATGTAATCACCACATAGGTACCTGGTGAATGCAAGTTTTAGATAGCAGAAGACACGAAAAGAACGAACACTAAAAACTAAGTTAGATTTTAATAAAAATCTCAAACGAGGACTGTAAAGAAACTATTAAGTGTACAGCAGTTTATCCAAACAGCATGTAACAGCTAGCTACTTGTCGAACTTCTTTACACAACGTACAGAGGTAACAAAAATATGAAGAATGGTGTGTGTATGTATGAAACAGAAATTTTTTAATATATTAGGCCTTTCCATATTTTATTAAAAATTATTTATTTTATCTTATATGTATATATTTTCTTTTCCTGACTATTGTTAGCCGGACGGAGTGGCCGTGCGGTCCTAGGCGCTACAGTCTGGAGCCGGACGACCGTTCCGGTTGCAGGTTCGAATTCTACCTCGGGCAGGGATGTGTGTGATGTCCTTATGTTAGTTAGGTTTAATTAGTTCTAAGTTCTAGGCGACTGATGACCTTAGAAGTTAAGTCGCATAGTGCTCAGAGCCATTTGAACCATTTGACTGTTCTTGTCATTTTAAGAATTGATATCTTTTTTGATATTTCACCAAATATTAATGATTTCAGATTAAATTTATATATCTTTTAATTTTTGTGATTTGACACTGGCTGTTTCTAGAGTGTTTTACGAGAATTCATTATGTTCCATAGACTTATACCTTACATTTAGATTTTTTCATTTTTGCAATATTCCTTGCAGAATTCTTCGGTGTAAAAAATGGAGGTTTTCTTATGTTCTTAAAAATGTGCTAAATCTGAGCCGATTTTTTCCTCACTTTTAAGTAATTATGAAAAATTCGTGAGTGCTTCAGAAACTCCACATTATGTATACTAAAATCAAATGGCACTGTCAGAAAGTGAAAGCACTTTAGTTTAGAGCATATTGCCTCAATATTTGAAAAAGTTTTTTGTATGCATAGGTTAACTGAGATTTATCTTAGAAGAGGACCATACAGACTTGCTCAGTTCTAAATTTGTAACACACATGGGATTTGTAGGTCAGTACATGAATAAGTTTTCTATAACAGTTAAATGAACCTTTAAAAAATAATTCGAAAAAGGGCCTTGAAAGAATTAAAGGTTTACAAGAGTTGCTCAGTACAACAAAGCTTCAGCATTACAAAACACCCGTCAACAGGTACTTCTCAAACATTACTTTCATTCGATAATAATATAAAATTCAAATAAAATTAAAAACAAAAATTGCTATTAGTGAGTATCAAACAAGGTATTTTGCACTTTTAAGACATTTAGGCTATGCATTCACCTACCTACAGTTCGATCAGTATTCTCGATATATTTTTCCTCTACAGGGCTCATAAATCTATTTTGAGAAGCCAATCCTATAGCTATAGTAAACTAATTTCCGGGTACTGAAGTTGATGTCCTATAGGTATGAAGTTTCCCCCTGCAGCCCGATAAATCACGTCTGACTTCCCACGCCAAGCGCTCCTAGAGGGCAGGAACTACGAACCGCAGCGCATCCCTGTGTTGCGGGCAGCCGGCCAGGGCGGGCGCTTTTCAGACGGAAGCCGCTCGCATTCAGGCCACACCTGGCTGCACGCGATTACACGGAACAGTCATTCTTCCCTTTCCGTCTCCGGTGTATGATGCAGTAGTGCCCGCCCGCCATTAGTCTACCAGTGCACTTCTTGGTGGCATTCAGTTATTTACGACTGGAGAGCACTCAATCATGTATGGTCATTTGAAACTTTACCATTTAGTTTAACTAAACTTCTTAAATTAATCATTTCATGTAATTATTTTTCATTGGATAATTAATTTTATAAGCAATAAAAGCTGTCTGAGGGGCTTCATGGTAGATGTTTTTGTTAGTAATTTAGGCTGTGGTTATTTTAAGAACGACACGGATAGATCCACGCATATCCTTTTCTATAGCCATTACAACAATACATTTACTTTATCTCTGACGGTGCTGTGGAAGATCCTAATTCGCTACACCCTCACATGGCCTTCACGAGCTAATCCATAGCTACAACCCTAATATTATAGATGAGCTTTATGAACAAAAAGAAATCGTGATGGATTTAAATTTCCACTGGATCTGTTACCCGCTAATACTAGATTCGTTAAAATTCCTTTTTGTAGGCTATTGTATGACCTCGCAAAGCTACATAAAAATATGATGTGAACGTCGCTTTTTCGTCAGCAATTAAAGTCCATAGTATGAAGGCTTTCACGACCGGATGACATATCTTCTGGTAAACCTTGCGGGATGTAAGGTCGTGGTCCATGAAACTCTTCAGCTCCTAACGTTTCGTCCAGTGCTTCGCTGGACATCTTCAGAGGGGTGCTTCTCCTCCGGTGAGTCAGTCGGCAAGACTCACCGGAGGAGAAGCACCCCTCTGAAGATGTCCAGCGAAGCACTGGACGAAACGTTAGGAGCTGAAGAGTTTCATGGACCACGACCTCACATCCCGCAAGGTTTACCAGAAAATTAAAGTCCAGCTTCGGTATTTCCATAATGAACTATCTACCAAAGACAAATAAATCGACCGTTGTTTATAGAGTTGCTTACATCGACTGTGAAACTTCATATGTGTAACAAACAGGTAGAAAATTTCGAACAAGAGTTAGTGAATATTGACTTCACGAGAAAGGACAGCTGTAACAGCATTCGGCTTTTGCTGAGCACCTAAAATCTAGTGGTTACCGAACCTGGACCCTGAAGAATTTACATGTACTCCACATTGCCCGGAAAAGAAAAAAAATAAATCTATCAGAGAAAATGGAAATTCTTAAGCACTCGGGTGCAGAGAAAGGTGGATTATTGAATGATTAGCTGGTTAGGAGAAATTAGCTTTACACTAACGCAAAAAATACAACACCAATAGGAAGTTGTGCTATACAAACGAAAGTTGGTAGGCGTCTTCTGCATTTCAAACATGATGCCTATTCAAATTGCGCCCCAGTCGCATAACAACGGCTCTAGTAGCGACACTACGAGGATGCAAATCAGATTTGCTATAAGTACAAGCTATAACAGTCGTGAACTTTATTTACTTCGGACACTGGACTTGATAACTTGATGTACTCGTATGTCAAGAATGCATTTAAGGTGACAAAGACGCCATTATCAACATCTCTCTCTCAGTTTGGACGAGGTCGTGTAATGAGCCTAAGAAGTCCTGTATGTCTCTTCTGCAATATCGCAGAAAGACTTGGTTGGAATGTAGACACTGTACATGATTGTTAGCAGCGGTAACTCAGCGGCTCAGGACGGCCACGTGGCACTACCGAGAGGGAAGACCACTGTGTTCGGTGTATGGCACTGGCGCATCGTACTTCATCTGCAGCAGCAATATGAGCAGACGTTGGCACCACAGTGACACAATGAACATTTACAGATTTGTTACTTTAAGGACAGCTCCCAGCCAGACGCCCTGTAGCGTGTGTTCCACTGCCCTTTGCAACTTCAGTAGTGTCAGGAGAAAGCTCATTGGAGGGCAGGGTAGAGGTCTGTTATATTTTCTGATGAAGGGTTGTGATGCCTCAGTTCCACTGATGGCCGAATGTTGGTTAGAAAGAGGCCAGCTGAGGGACAGCAACCAACCTGTATGTGTGTTTGACACTGGACCTGCATCTGGAGTTATGGTTCAAATGGCTCTGAGCACTATGCGACTTAACTTGTGAGGTCATCAGTCGCCTAGAACTTAGAACTAATTAAACCTAACTAACCTAGGGACATCACACACATCCACGCCCGAGGCAGGATTAGAACCTGCGACCGTAGCGGTCGCTCGGCTCCAGACTGTAGCGCCTAGAACCTCTGGAGCTATGGTCTGAGATGAAACTTATCATAACAGGAGGAGCACTGTCGTGGTTATCTCACGCACCCTGACTGCAAATTTGTATGTCAGTCTGGTAATTACATCTGTTGAGCTACCATTCATGAGAAACATTGTAGGAGATATTTTCCGACAGGATAACGATCGCCCACATAATGCTGTTGTAAACCAACACTCACTACAGAGTGTCTACATGTTGCCTTGGCCTGCTAGATCACCAGATCCGTCTCCAACCGAGCACATATGAGACTACATTGGACAATAACTCCAGCGTCATCCACAACAGCATTAATGCTCTCTGTGTGGCCGACCAAGTGCAACAGGTATGAAACTCCATCCACAAACTGGCATCCGGCAACTGCACAACACAATGCAAGTACGTTTGCATATTTGTATCCGTAGTTCCGGTGGTTATCCTGGATATTAATGTACCAGTATTCCTCGTTTTTAATGGCTTATCTCGCTTTCATTATCCTATGATCTTGCAATGTTAGTCATTTAAATATGTTACCTAAACAAATATATTCTAAAAATTTAATTACCCTACATTATTTATTTTTTGGCATTACGACCTTTTTTGTATTATGGTATTACGACACACGCTGTATTAACATATAGAAATTCTTTATCGTGAATGTGACGCTACGTTATTGATTTCTTTATCTTCTAACTGCTTTGTGTTCTGACTAGTTAGACTACATTTTAAGTTTTACAGATAGACGGGTTTTAACAGTTTCATACTTTATAGAGGTCATTTTACCCCAACACAGCTTGTGTCTCTGCACTATTTTAATAATATCACTGTTAGCTAACTTTTTGTTTTCCAGTTTTCTTAAGTAAGGTGGTTCAACGCCATCTACCCTTAATGTCTGCTGCTATGGTTTTGTAATCTTGTCTTTACGGTTCTATGTTAGTGTGACCGGCTGTGAGGTCTGACGTGTCTTGTTTTCCCTACCGCATTATAGTTACATTTCGTCAGGATACCGGAGCGCTATTGGCTCTCTGTTACGTAAGCCGTTTTAAATATTTTTCTTGGTTTGCCCCAGTTCCTCTTTCCAATAGATACTGTAGTTATAATTCGGCATTTTATTCGCGGTTTTAGGTCCATTATGTTTTTATATGCTATTGACGACAGGACAACGTTTCTTGATAATTTTTATCTTAATGCCACATGGTGGCACTATAGGACGAATATCGGCTCACCACACTACTTCTTACGTAAGATTGTAGTTATTGTTAGTTGAAGAGGCGTCTACACAACCTCAAACTTTACCTCACACTACCCCCATTCCCCGTTTTTATCACAACTATGACTCATAGTGTTATCTTATACCACTAGGTTGACATGGAAATGCCCCACTACGGCGAAACGCGTCATTGCCGCAAACAGAGAAAACAATTTACAACCAAGACTGTCTTATATCGAGAATAGTTATCAACTGTTTATGAATTGTATTAGGTTTCCCAAAATGATTCGAACGGATTGATTGTGGAAGGAAATACGAATATGCAGTGACATGACATCAGCGAAGTCAGTTAAGAAATGCTGACTTGCCGTTCGTTTCCCCTGTGATGCTGTCTCCACATACACACCGGGGAAACCACTGCTTTACTTGCGTTTTCGAAAACCTAGCTCGCTCTTTCCGTCCATGAGGCCCAGAAGGCAGTAGATATGGTACCCAGATTGAAATTCTGGACGTCCAGAAAGCTTTCGATACATTGATGTACTGTCGCTTAATGAATAAAATTTTTAAAAAAATGGAAATATCAGACCAGCTGTCCGATTAGAATGGGTGGTTGCTACGAACTCGAAGAGAGCACACCCTTCTTAAAGGAGAGAAATCTTCAATCATAAATATAACTTTGATTTACCCTATGTAGTATTATAGGACCACACTTTTCGTAACAAGACTGAGTGGATAACGTCGTAATTTCCATGAGGCTTTTCGAGGATGATGCTGTTGTATACAGAGACGAAGCAACGCTAGAAAATTGTAACGCGTCGCAAAAGACCTGCAGAGGATGACAGGTTGGTGCAGGGATTAACGTATTGCGCACAAATAGGCGGAAAGATCCACTATTGTATGACCACACGAATGCAGAATAATTGCAGAAAGCATTCACAAACATTAAATATCTGAGGGTATGAGTACCTAGCGACTTCAAGTCGAACAATCACATAAATCAAACCGCAGGTAAAGCAGATGTAACACTGACATTCATTGAAAGAATCCTCAGGAAGAGAAGTCGATTCACAAAGGAGGCTGCTTTCACACCCTTTTTCGACTAATGCTTGAATGATGCTCTTTAGTCTGGAGCAAGTATCAGAGAGAATTCTAGGGTGGAACGGGGGCTGTGAAAACAAGTGGAGACACTAACATTGCAGATGAACTTCTTCATAGTCTTGATAATTCAAGGAAAGTGCGCTTGTCTGAGGCGGTAGAAAAGTTGAATTTCAATATTCAAGTAGGAAGTTCTGATCACGCTCCATAAATTGGGTAGTTCCTTTAATGAATCTGATTAGAAATATGGTATTTCAGCCAATAACATTGAAAACCATATAATAAAAACTTCCAGATCGTCTAGAGTAAACATCATACTTTCAGGTTCAAAAACGAACTAAGAATTCTAAAAGCTCAGTCTCCATACGATTCAGAATTCTCTTCCCCGTTCAGCCTAGATCAAATAGAGGTAGTTTCAGCAGAGATTAAAATTAGAATTTATAGCCCTTCTGGGGGAAAATCCCAAACACTGGCCAACTCTCTGCTTCTCTATTACGTTAAAACCCAACAAATCACAGGATGTCCCCCAGAACTTTCGACCAACGTCCCTGCTTAGTTGCACGTATAAGCTCTTGGAGATACTTATTTACAGTAGAAATAGTGAGTGTATTTTAGAACACAGTCCAACAGATAAAGCGATATTTAGGCCTTACCGAATCTGCAATGACCAGGTACTAGTTCTCACAACTTCAGGAAAGGCCGATTTTCGGTAGAAACTGAAAACATTTTTGGCCTTCATCAACCTTACAGCACCACATGACACCGTCTGGATGAAATTAATGATTTACAAATCACCGAAAATAACTAAATGACGAGCAACAGCATCTCTCACAAATAACGTGGTTATTGACACATAGTGAACATGGGTTTAGAAAACATCGTTATTGTGAAACACAACTAGCTCTTTATTCGCGTGAAGTGTTGAGTGCTACTGACAAGGGATTTCAGATCGTTTCCGTATTTCTCGATTTCCAGAAGGCTTTTGACACTGTACCACACTAGCGGCTTGTAGTAAAATTGCATGCTTTTGGAATATCGTCTCAGTTATGTGACTGGATTTGTGATTTCCTGCCAGAGAGGCCACACTTCGTAGTAACTGACGGAAAGTCATCGAGTAAAATAGAAGTGATTTCTGGCGTTATAGTGTTATAGACCGTTTGCTGTTCCTTATCTGCATAAACGATTTGGGAGACAATCTGAGCAGCTGTCTTCGGCTGTTTGCAGATGATGCTGTTATTTATCGATTAATAAAGTCATCTTAAGATCAAAACAAATTGCAAAAGATTTAGAAAAGATATCTGAATGGTGCGAAAATTGGTAGTTGACCCCAAATAACGAAACGTGTGAGGTCATCCACATGAGTGCTAAAAGGAATTCGTTAAACTTCGCTTACACGAAAATCAGTCTAATCTAAAGGCCGTAAATTCAACAAAATACCTAGGAATTACAATTACGAACAACTTAAATTGGAAGCAACACATATAAAATGTTACGGGGAAGGTTAACCAAAGACTGAGTTTTATTGGCAGGACACCTAGAAAATGTGACAGATCTACTAAGGACACTGCATACACAACGTTTCTCCGTCCTCTATTAGAATACTGCTGCGCGGTGTGAGATCCTTATCAGGTAGGACTGATGGAGTACATCGAAAACGTTCAAAGAAGGACAGGACGTTTTGTATTACCGTGAAATATGGAAGAAAGTTTCACTGATATGATACAGGATTTGGGCTGGACATCATTAAAAGAAAGGCGTTTCTCGTTGCGACGGAATCTTCTCACGAAATTCCAATCACCAACTTTCTCCTCCGAATGCGAAGATATTTTGTTGACACCGACCTACATAAAGGGAAACGATCACCACGATAAAAAAGAGAAATCAAAGCTCGTACAGAAAGATATAGGTGTGCGTTCTTTCCGCGCGCTGTACGAGATTGGAATATAGAGAATTGTGAAGGTGCTTCGATGAACCCTCTGCCAGGCATTTAAATGTGAGTTGCAGACTATCCATGTAGATGTAGATGTAATCGCTACTTTAATGTTTGCTTGGGTGAAAATAGACGCTCAAAAAGGAATCTAAATAATGGCCTGCCACAGGGATCATTTCTCGCACCTCTTACATCCAGCCCTTATATTTCTGACCTTCCAAAATCATTGAAATGATTGAATGAAATTTTGCTATGCAGAGAATATCGCTCTGGCTTGTTAATCAAAAGAGCTTGGTCAGTCAGAGTGAGCACTAACAGAGGACTTTGCGGCCCTCAGAACTTGGAGACAGAAGCCCAGTACCAGCAAGAGTAAGGTATATGCGTTTCATTTTAAGAACAACTCAACACTAACAACTAACACTGAACTCAATGCGCAATTTGATGGCAATATTCTGTCACAACAAGAACCCCCAAATAACCTGATGTCACACTCTACCGCACTCTGTCTTATAAAAAAATCTGCAAAACACATCAACCATGATAAAAATTGGCAACGAAATCTTTCAGAGACTATCTGGCACAAACTACCGGGGGGGGGGGGGAGGGGGGGGGGGGAGGGGGAGGGTTTCAACGGAGACTTTGCGTACATAGGCCCTTGCACTGTTTTTTTCGGCAGCAGGGTATTGTGGTTCAGTGTGGTGTAATACTTGTTATACCAGCCTCATAGATACGCTGCTCAACAACATGATGCGCATGACTCCGCTTAGAGACTACCACAATATACAAGAGAATAAGGAAATACCTTTTCATCACGACAGAACTCTCTAACTAAGAAATAGGCTTCATTCGAGATACCCGCCATTACCGTACGCTGAGTAGCTAACTATAAGTAACACAAAAGTAAGAGATCTCTGGAACAAGATCTGCCAACACATCGAAAATTACCAGCAAAGTGAAGGTTCGAGAAATACAGCTGTGATAATGTGAGTGTCGAACCTGATAGGAACGTTTGGGTCAAATTAAATTGAATCCACACTGAATGTGGTCGGTGCTCCGACTCACACTGTAAATGGGATGTTGTGAAATCTCCGAGTGTGATTATGGTGCACTGAAACCATCTGACATGTAAGAGGCACGTGGAATGATTTTATAAGTGCAAATGCCACAGCAGTGCAATGTATTAGAAACCTAGATATCAATATTTAGTCGATTCATTTTTATTTTTTGCAATGACATTCATATTACATATGTACTGCACGTTTGTGCCACACGAATGATGGAGATGACGATCAGAAAGGATCTACAGAAAATGGAGATGTTCAAAAGAAGAGAAGCGTGTTTCGTCACAAGTTCGTTTAGTAAGAGTGAAAGCATAACGAAGATGCTCATCAAACTTTACAGGCAGACGCTACAAGAGAGACATTGTGCCTCAGACCGTAGTTTACTGAAAAAAGACTCTTTTTTTAAGTAAGTACCGTTCTCAAATAAAAAGAAAATAAGTAGACTTTTCTTAGCAATATTATTTTTACATGAAAGCCTCTATTTTAATCTACCTTTCTACACAGTTCTCAGCAATATTCGGCCCGTTTACCTATGTCTGCGAATATTTCAAACTTCTCCTATTGAGAATGCCGCAGATTGTGAAATACTTGCTACGATTTGTTTTCTTAGAGCTAAAGCCAAACCAGTGAAATGTGAAGTGTATGGAGAAAACATTATGGGTGATGGGATGGTATGGAATTTGGTGAGAGTTTTTAAGTATGGCCGTGTGAATGTGCGTAATGAGGACACGAACTAGGCGACCTTCACGCATTACTAACGATTTGGTGCAGGAAGTTGATAAAAAAATGAGACAGAAAAGACCCTTTACGATTTCGACGCTATGTGACGCGTTTCCTTAATGTCAAGAAGTGTGATTTCTGCAGTTGTTCCCTAATCAAGCCTTGGATTTCTGCGAGGATGGTATTCAAACGCTCGTTGTACGATACGATAAATACCTTAATATTGGCGGTAATTATTTAGAAAAGCAGACTGAAGCACAAGCTTTCATGTAAAAATAAAGGTCCTAAGAAAAGCCTACTAGTTTCATTTTTATTGCGAAACGGCGCTTACATGAAAACATTTCGCGAAATATCCGTGAACTTAAAGAGGTTCGAGCTCACACAGGGGCTCACCAACAATCGTTCTTCCCGCTAAACATTCGCATCTGCAACAGGAAAGGGGTGAGGTGAAAGTGTTACACGAAGTATCCTCCGCCATATACCACAAGATGGCTTACGGAGTGTAGATGTACATGTATATCTAATTATAGATCTCGATGAAGGCAGAGTCGGCTGTTATAGTGATCGCCTGTGTCAGACCCTGAGTCATGCTGAGATAGCGTAAAGGTTACGGTGACTGTTCAACATAAGCATGGAAACTGGGTTTGAATCCCGGCCTACCACAGATTTTCAATTTTTACCAAGTACTCATAGTGTTCACTACTCTACCAACCAGCTTTCTAGTAATAAAGTATTATATCCTACAGCATCAAAAAATTCTTCTGGTTGTGCGAATACATTGTCAATTTGTATAATTCTGCTATGTTTCGTCCACTATTGTAAATGGCCTACCTCAGGCGGTTTATTTATTTCTTTATTTACTTATTGTTTTACTACTGAATGAGAGACGTTTCCTTCTTATATATTGGCGGAAGAGGAGCTATCGTAATTTGGTACGGTTTGAAAGAGGAGGACGAGGGGTATTAGACGTGATTTATTGGTGTTTGCATTATTTCTTTTTATTGGTGGAAATAGACATTCTTGATTGGTGTTTGCTTTATTGCTTGGCCCTGGTTGGAACAAGCGAATGAGAAACAGGCTACAGTTGTGATGTAGCGCTGTTTGCCTGCTGCCTACTGCCAGCTGAGGCGTGGCACTACTCTGTGCACCTGCGGCTACTGTGGCCTCCCGCACATTAGTGTGCATTACTTCGCAGAAGCTGCCGTTCTGTAGCTCTGTTACCACTGGCAGCCAAGATGCCAGAAGTCGGTATCCGTCCTCTCTATTCAAGTCGCTTCGCTATTCCATTTCTACCGCCTCTCTAATCTTCCTCCTGAACATTAGAGGCTGTTTCGGCAGTACGCTGGCTTTCGGGAACTCTGTTATATCTTTCATGTTCCCATATCTGTGTGCTGATCGGCCACCCACTTAACAATTAAAAAAAAGGCTGTGATAACGTCCGCGGAATCCTACGCTTTCATTTAACCTTCAGATTTAAATTACCAATTTAAGCCATTGTGGAGTATGTAATAATTGGTTCCTTAAAACACGGTCTTTATGGAAGTGTCAAAATGGTCCCGAGTGTTGATGACATCCTTAAAGCACGGTGTAGGATGGAAGAAAGGGCAGCAGGTACAATTAACGAGATCCACAGCCATCGAGGAATCATAAAGGCAGTGAGAATAACAATAACTTTGTCTAACGAAATATATACAGCAGCTGAAAGCGTCGTCCAGATGGCATGATATGTTTTCAGGCAGCCGAAAACACGTCAGCACAACACACATGGCGTGCTAGCTGTGCGTAGATGCCAGCGGTCTGAATCGCTTTAGCCAGTGCGTTCACAGTCATCACAATCCCCCGCAGAAAATCATCACTCACAATTAATCACAACACATGAACACTTGAAATACAGTAAAGGAACCTCAAATTACAATCTCAAGCAAAGTTCATATTCACGGGTAACGTAAGTGCGTAAGGCCCTTCATAAAGAACTTACTCTACCCTCCTAGAGCTAAGTCCATAATTTATAAAATAACACCCACAATTCTATTTGTGACAAAATTAGAAAAATGGTTCAAATGGCTCTGAGCACTATGGGACTTAACATCTATGGTCATCAGTCCCCTATAACTTAGAACTACTTAAACCTAACTAACCTAAGGACACCCACAACACCCAGTCATCACGACAAAATTAGAAAACTGCATTCCTGTTACCTATCGTTTCCCTGTAAAGGAACGAAACTGTGACAACACGACAAGTACATGACATGCACGACTATCGTACACTTCGGTAACTGCAGCATGGTGAGGTCATAGCGATAGCGCAGTAGTGTGGCGCCGGCCACGACCAACGGCTGGCTGTGACCGCAGCTACTGCGACCAGGAATGCGGCTGGCCGGCACGGCTAGCAGTCGACTGGCAGCACGTCAGTGGCACGATGGGTGTCACGGAGATGGCTACGGCTGTGTACCTCTGGAATCGCGAGAAAAAACGAAAGGAGAAGCGATACTGGGTACATCCTATGTTGCAACCCCGCTCTACAAACGGAATGTTTGTTACTTTTTTTTGTGAACTTCGCGAATACAAAGATAAATTCTTCAATTTCACTAGAATGTCAACAGAAACTTTTGACGAATTGTTAAAGAAAATTGGAGACAGAATAAGGGTATAAACACAACATTGCGGCTATGCATAGGAAATGAAGAAAAACTGCTACTTACTTTAAGGTAAGGTTTTTAAAAGTTATTTTATGAAAATAAACAATAAAGCCGGCCGGGTGGCCAAGCGGTTCTAGGCGCTACAGTCTGGAGCCACGCGACCGCTACGGTCACAGGTTCGAATCCTGCCTTGGGCATGGATGTTTGTGATGTCCTTAGGTTAGTTAGGTTTAAGTAGTTCTATGTTCTAGGGGACTCACAACCTTAGAAATTAAGTCCCATATTGCTCAGAGCCATTGTTTTATACAATAAAAAAATTGAAACTTCCTGGCAGATTAAAACTGTGTGCCAGACCGAGACTCGAACTCGGGATCTTTGCCTTTCGCGGGCAAGTGCTCTACTAACTGAGCTACCGAAGCACGACTCACAGCCCCTCCTCACAGCTTTACTTCTGCCAGTACCTCGTCTCCTACCTTCCAAACTTAGTTCTGCCAGGTTTCCAGGAGAGCTTCTGTTAAGTTTGGAAGTAGGAGACGAGGTACTGGCAAAAGTAAACCTGTGAGAACGGGGCGTGAGTCGTCCTTGGGTAGCTCAGTTGGTAGAGCACTTGCCCGCGAAAGGCGGAGGTCCCGAGTTCGAGTCTCGGTCCGGCACACAGTTTTAACCTGCCAGGAAGTTTCATATCAGCGCACACTCCGCTGCAGAGAGAAAATCTCATTCCAATAAAAAAATTAATTTCACTTCACTTAATAACACTGACTTCATCACTCATGAAACAACTGAGTAAAGGTGACGTAGCACTATTGTCAATACTGCCATCATTGATGGTTTCTTGTGGAGACTTTGCTGTGGTGTCTTGTGAAGAAGAAGAACAAGCAGGTTTCGCAGGGTAGCTTTTAACATTCTGCGTGGTTTCGGTTTGTTCTAAGTCGTGTCTCCCTACCATTTTCGCGCAACGACGCTCTGAGCGTGTTTTTTAGGGAATTGACTAGTTTGAACCTGGGACCTGTTGCTGGTAAGGAGACGCCAGAACACACATGACATGTAGAGTTTAGAAGAGTTCAGTGAGACTAGCGATGATATAACCAAATACTTAACGATTTCGCCCGCATCTCGTGGTCGTGCGGTAGCGTTCTCGCTTCCCACGCCCGGGTTCCCGGGTTCGATTCCCGGCGGGGTCAGGGATTTTCTCTGCCTCGTGATGGCTGGGTGTTGTGTGATGTCTTTAGGTTAGTTAGGTTTAAGTAGTTCTAAGTTCTAGGGGGCTGATGACCACAGATGTTAAGTCCCATAGTGCTCAGAGCCATTTGAACTTAACGATTTCAGCGTCAGCTCCACTGCACTCTCTGTAAAAGAATCTTGATACTAACTAAATTTTGTGGAATGGGTTCAAGGCTTTCCTATTTTTAGTTAGCTGGTAAAATAACGTCGAAAAAGCAGTTAAGTTTACCATTGGAAATTTTATTCTACTCACAAAACATTGTTTATAAATTCCATTATTGATAAAAGGAAATGTTTTAGTACAGGATGATAAAAACCAACTGCGTTCAACAAAAATGTGAACGAATATTCCCTGAATGGGTTTCCAAGTTCTGCAATGGATCGAAGGATGACCTATGCCATACCACATCTATAATCTAGGTTTAAATTAAGTTTCACAAGAGAGAAAACTATCAAAATGGTCTACAGTGACCCTCAATTATCTTTAATTACTTATCTAACTTGTCATAAGTTACAGTGGCTGATGTGGCTTCTCAATAATTAGGCTATATAACAGAAAAATCATAGCGTTTCAGATTTTAACTTACGTAGCAAATGTGAATACCATGAGCTTCAATTGACGATCGGCACTAATATTACGTAAAAAGGGGATGTAACAGATGAGACTTCTGCAGTTCTGAGTGAAGCCTTATGCGCTCAAAAGTGCGGCATCGCATGCGTTCATTACCTCGTCGGTGTTCGTCAGGGGGTGGCGGCCGGCACAGCTCCATACAGCTCGCCATCTCCGAAGCAACTCCTCTCTAACTTCTCCTTACTACAATTTACCGAAGTTGGTTTAAAAAAAAACTATCTGGCTGTGTTTTCATCTGACAATCAGGGTCTCAATGTTAACCTTAAACTCCGCCTACAAAAATTCTGTCTATCCAATGAGAAACGTTATACTTTTCGTGGTGGGGCAATGTTTTTAAAGTTTGCAACGTAACAGAAACGCGAAAAAGTTTCACGCTAAAACTTGCAGCTGGTGTGGCCCTTTTAGTGTTATCGTAAGATCTATAATGTTCTTCTGGAGGGCTCTAGCTTTTAACATGAGCTGGGTGTGGTCCTGGTGGTTAGCTGGCGACGTGGGTGTCCGTCCCTTATCGTAGGGCCTTCTAGCTTAACACAGGTCTGCTCGTGGCTTCTGTTCTCGTTTTTCCCCTCGGAACTGCGCCTGTCTCACGGTGGGAAGGTATGACATGCATTTAGGCATTCTTGTGTTGGTCTGTGGTATTCCATTTGTTCACTCGTTACTCATATTACTTTGGTTAATTTAATGTCACGATTTATTCGGAGCTATGTGACATACTACAGGATTTGCTTATCATGTCAGGGTTTTCATGGAAGGTGTTGGATTTGCCTGACACCTTACATATCACCACCCTTCGAACATAATTTTTGCACTGAATTTAGGCAATGATTGAATCATTGTCTAAGTCAGTCAAAAATTATTCCGTTATCTAAATTTTGTTGCCTACTGTTCAGCCACGTTATTTTTGTTCCATGCTAGTTTGTATTATTAATTAATATTTTTATATTCTTCCACATTATTCTCAAAAATATGTTTATATTGACAAGAGAAGAATATTTTTATTCTATTATAATTATTATTTTTTAATTCTTTTCTTTCTTTATTTAAGTGTGAAGTTTATTTTTTAAGAAGTTTGTTATCGAAAGTGAGGAGTCTTTCACATCGATTTTCTTATAAATATTTTTTTTATAAATGTAGTAATTAAGTAAAATCTATTCCTAACACCTTTTCTAAATATCATGTACAAGTAAAATGTTTTTGTTTCTAGACACTCATTTCAACATTGTTACACTAACAAATAAGAATTATTTTCGAGAATTCCTTTGACAAAGAAATATACATACACAAGTATTGAGATATTATCCTAACAAATAGTACAAATGTTAAAAAAAGGCAAAACATCCAACAAGATAATTTTTTATTCTTTGTTTTTATAAGGAGAAAATAAGTAAAATATAGTTATTCTTTTATTTTTATGAGGAGAAAATAAGTGGCATATAGTTTTAGTGTTTATTATGCCTTACTTTTGTTCTTTTTATACTGTCCATTTCAGAACTAACGACTTATTGTTATCGATAGTCTATTTTTTACTTAAGTCCATAGTCAATGACTGTTATTTTGTAGTTTATTAGCTGTCTGGTGTGCTTAACTTATTTAGTTTTTCACATGTTTCTTTTTCACAATTCCTACATCACATAATTTGATTTCACACATTCACACAATCCTATGAATGTTTAAACATGAGGTTGGCGAATGTTTTTGCATGAAGCTGATGGACTTGAGCGAGATGGATGTGGGCAAGTATTTGATGTACAGCTTTGTTCGTCGTTCCTTGTTGGCTTTGCAAGTGTGTGTTGCTGTTGTGGAGATCCCATAATGGAATGGAGCTGTGAGTGCAGAATCTCGTAGTTTACTGGCTTTGTATGCGCGAAAGTCATCGTTATGTGCCGCTGAAAGTGGACGCTTTTCGTTGTAATACTTTGCAGACGACTAGTTTACAATAGGATAGGGATTTGGGAAGGTATGTCGTCTATTCTTCACCAATCTTCTTTCTTGGACTCAATCTTGCGAATCTTCAACTTCTGTTCTTCTTGCTTTTTTTCTGCTTCTTACTTGATTCTTGGTTCTTCTCTGGGCAGGATATGGAAATATTTATTGATAACTAGTCGCTCTGAAGTTCTCCTCTTAGTAACAGTTTGATAAATTGTTTGGGGGTGTCACTTTTACTTTGTGGAAGTTTTCTTCAGTTTCGTGCATCAGCGTGCTGTTTAATAGCAGTGGTGTGACTTTTACACATATTTTTTTGCCAGTGGTGGCTTGCCCAAGTCGTCTTCTCGTCGGGCCATTTTTTTGCTCGCTCTGCTGAGTCGGAGCATCCCAAGACCCTCTTGACCTTCCGTGTTCCACCACTCTGTGGTTCCGTGTTCTGTCCCAGCAGGGTTCCACTTAGCGGGCAGATTTACTGCCCACATCAGATACAAGGGCCCACTGTTGCTCTTGCTATCCTTTCCCTTCTCTCGACGCTTCTGCCTTGTAGGAATCGTGCCTTGCTAATTACATCCTTTTCTTTCTTGATACTTCTCTCATTGCAACTTGTGGGTCACTGCATCTCGTCCTTGCTGGAGTTTTTACAATGGTTCTTACAAAAAGTTTTACTTACAATCATCTAACATATGTCTAGTACCTATATTGTTTTACGCCTCCTTAAAAAGCTTTACAAATTTCGACGCCCTTTCCATGTTACAATTCTAAGATATTTTGAGTCTTAACTTCTACAAGAATCCTCAAATTCGTTTTTTAATTTTGTGTAGTGTCGTGGTGTATAGCATTTTAGTATTTCAAGCTGTTAGACTATCTACGCTTTATCCCTTCACCTTAATCTATGGTACTATTGGTGTTATTTTTGTTATTGTTTTTATTGAAACTACTTTCTTTTTCCCACCTTCCTCTCTCTTCGTTCTTCTTTCTCCTGACGATCTTATCTGCAACATAATCTTGAAATATTGTGCTGATTATTTACCAGTAATAAAATTAATCTTCAAACTTGTACTGAAAGTGTTTAATACTGCCAGTCTCAGGTAAAAATACCTCTGCTTTATCTCGTGATATACCCTCTAATTCTCTTTTACTGTGTTCTGAAATGCCTTGAACTTCTTGCAATTTTTCGTCGATTTCTTAATGGACTTCAAACATGAGTTGAGGCGATTCCCAGTTTTTTGTGCGTACCATTATAGTTCTTCGTCCTCTTTATCTTGCATCATTCTTAATTGTTTGTTTATAACTGGTATTTCTTCTAATTTTAGCTTTTGCTCAAAGAGAAGTGTGACATTCCCGAATGTTACGCTACCTTTCCCCATATCTATTATCGCTCATCTCTCATTTAAAAAATCTGCACCTATAATCAAATCTATAGTTAGTTTAGGAATAATCACGAAGTTGGCTTCGATCTTTTGACCTTGGCATGAAAGAGTTAACCTTGTTTGTCTCGTAACTTCCGCAGCATTGTTTCTAATAGGACCTCTTACTTTAATCTTACATGTTTTCAGAACTGGCAATTCCTCATTGGCATTACACTGTATGAATAAATTTTCTGAGATCGCAGTCAGTTCACTTCCGCTATCAATTACAGTATTGACTGGGATATGCTTTACCATGGCCTTCACAATTGGTTGAATTTGAAAGGGTTGGTTCTGTTCTTCTTCTTCTTGCATCAACGAATCCTCCACTGAATCATACATGAGTCTTTTCAGGAATTTCCCTTGTGAATTCGAACTTTCTGTAGGATAAGCTTCGACTGCTACTTCTCTCTGTTTTATTTCCTCTTCTCTATTTCTTCCTTCATTTACGCTTTTTTCAACATCCCCTACTTTTTCCCCATCCTCGTCTATCTTCTCCTTCTTCGTCGCTACTTCCACATAATTCCATCTAAATGCTCTAATTATCGCTTCATAACTTCCTTCATTATATACGTTGGGTTGTGTGCCCACTAGTAACTTATTTTCAACTTCTGTCGACTGCGCATTATCCTCATTGAATTCGATTTCCCTGGTTTCCATCTCAAATAGCTCTGCAATACTCATTATTTCGTCCTTTCCTCCTACATTTGTTGTGCATGCCTCTGGTAATTCATCTTCCTCGTCAGTATTCTCCCAATTAATTTCATCCCAACACGATATTGTTATTTTCCTGTCTTTGTTTTCATCTGGTCCCTGCGGATTTGTTTCTTCCTTCTTCTCTTCTCATGATAAGGTATTTACTTCTCTGTTCAAGGTGCGGCAATTGTCCTGGGTCGGTGTGGCTTTCCCTTTGGCATGGGCGCTTAGCTGTCAATTCGAACGTTTATCGGGGTTTGGTGGTCTTACCTCCACCTCTTGTATCTGTATTCTCTTTTCTTGTTCAGCTTGTTGATAGTGGTTTCTTTGTTGATAATTTGTCGGTCTATTGGTTCTCCAGTACCCGTTCCGGTTGTCGTTATTCCCTCTGTAATAGTTGTTGCCGTTCCTGGGTGAATTATAGTTATTGCCATATTCTCTTCTAAATCAATAACCGGTTCTTTGTTGAAATCTAGTGTTGTTTCTTGGTGCGAAGTTATAACGTGGTTCGTAATTATTGTTTCTTCGTACTGTGTCTTGTGGATTCCACTGCTTTTTGCTTTCGTTTCCACGTGCGCTTCGTCCTTTTCTTGCGTCATCTTCCGAAAATATGAACTCTAGTTCCCTTAGAATACCTTTAAATGCTTCGACGTCATTGCCTCCGCGACCTATTAATGACTGCTGGTATTTCAATGGTAAATTCATCGGGCATAATTTAATTAACTCTACGTCACTGTATGGTACATCTAAGCATTGATTTTTCTTTGCCATTAATCCTAAAAATTTCACGGGACTCTTCTCTCCTGAATTTTCAAAATATGGGTTCTGTAATAATTCGTACTTCACTCTGTTCTGTGCTTTGCTGGATCAATATCGTGAGAGAAACTTTTCTCTGAAATCTTCGTACGATCGGCATGTTGCTGCAACATTCTGCATGGTTTCTGCGACTGTTCCTGACATGTGTGCGCATATAAAGTCTAATTTGTGCGCTAGCGTCCAGTGTTCTGGTAATCCTACTCGGAATTGATCAATAAAAGTTCGTGGATGTAATGAGTTTCCTTCTTGAAAGTGTTGAAATTTTCTGACTGTGAGGAAATGATCGTTGTCGTACTTCGTCATAGTTCCATATGAAATTCGCGATTCTTCGCCACTTTTGTTCCTGATCATTTCTCCCGTCGTTCTTTCCGGTTGTGGTAGATCCATTGGATATTGTCCACTGTAACATTCGCGTACCCGCGGTGCAGGCTGTCTAATTTCACGTATGTTACTTTCCGCCTGTGATTGGAATCGCAAATGCATGATATCTTCGTTAATTGTTTGTTTTTCCGGTGCTGTTACCGATACGGATGTGTTTGCAGACTCAGTGCTTGTTCGATCCTGTTCACTACGCTCTTCAATGGTTTGCAACAACTCTGTTCGCAATTTCTGAAATTGTCGCTTCGTATGCGCTTCTATTTTGACTATGCGGTTATCATATCTTTTAAGCGCTGCTTTTGTGATACGTTTGTGTAGCACACTGTTTTCAACAATTTCACGCGCTATACCTGCTGCTTGTCTAGTAATTACGTTTATCTGTTTCTCTAGTTTCTTGACTTCTCCCTGGGTGTTGTTACGTAATGTTTTGATCTCGTCCTGAGTGTCATTACGCAATGTTTGTACGTCCGCTTGTACGTAGTCAATGTCTGTTCTCAATTTATTGTGACCTGTTACTAAGTTTCCTATCACTTCTCGAGATTCTTTTGCCTCGTCTTCAATATGACTTAGGTGTAACTGAATTTTTTTGTTTTGTTCTTTAAGCTCACGCATTTGTCTCGTGCTTTCTGCAATTTGTTTCGTCGTTTCTGCATTCTGAATTTTAGCCGGCCGAAGTGGCCGTGCGGTTAAAGGCGCTACAGTCTGGAACCGCAAGACCGCTACGGTCGCAGGTTCGAATCCTGCCTCGGGCATGGATGTTTGTGGTGTCCTTAGGTTAGTTGGGTTTAACTAGTTCTAAGTTCTAGGGGACTAATGACCTCAGCAGTTGAGTCCCATAGTGCTCAGAACCATTTGAACCATTTGAATTTTAATTTGGTTCGCAATTTCTTTATTTTGTCTTGTCATAGTTTCCGTCATTAATTGTAATATTTCTGCCAGATTGGTGGGTCCTATTGCGTTTTCTTCCGACGTCCTACGCTCTGTGTTTTCGCCTAAGAGTTGGTTCGCCACCGATTACATTGAACTGTGCGGTGACACGTTTCTGCTCGCATTCCTTGTACTCTATGGTGAGGGAGCTCTGATTACTTGTACTATTGGTTCTATGTATTCAAGACGCAAGTTAGAATCCTCATCGACTGTCTCTCTACTTTCCTGCTCCTCTGTCATATGCTGGCTTACGTTTTCTATGCCTTGACGTACATTATCCTCGTTATGGTGCGTTATCTGTCCTATTTCTCGCGATACTGCATCGTACTGTCCTCTATTCTCTGTCCATCTTCATGTTGGGTCTCTACCTCAATTCGGTCAAGGTCCCGATCTGCCATTGCTAATCTTTCCGAATCCCTTCTTTTCTGTTTTAAAAGCAACTCACGTGCCCTATTTCACGTCAACATGCGCTCATACGATCTCACGCGTTTCACAAACTTTTTGCACACACGACTTGACAATCAATTCACTTACTTGTTGGGTCAGAACCAACTTGTCAACGATGTATGCGCCACCTGTGCGCTTGCATTGGAGAGAAAACTTAATTCTAACAATATTAAAATTCATAACTTAATTATGCTATTGTCTCTGCTAGAAAGTCTCACTTTCTATTGAATACTTTCTTACTATCTATCGTTGCAGCTACTGTTTTCAACTATTTATGCCTTTCAAAAAAAAATTATTACGAAAATGTTTCAACAGGATATTTTTCTGACCTAGTTAGGCATGTGGTCGACCTTCAATCATGGTATTTTACCATCCTGGCAGGTTCGACAGCCTCTAACATTCTGCGTGGTTTCTGTTTGTTCTAAGTCGTGTCTCCCTACCACTTTCGCGCTACGGCGCTCTGAGCGTGTTTTTTAGGGAGTTGACTAGTTTGAACTTAGTACCTGTTGGTGGTAAGGAGACGCCAGACCACACATGACATGTAGGGTTCAGAAGAGTCCAGTGAGACTAGCGATGATATAATCAAATACTTAATGATTTCAGCGTCAGCTCCACTGCACTCCCTGTAAAAAAATCTTAATACTAACTAAATTTTGTGGAATGGGTTCAAGGCTTTCCTATTTTTAGTTAGCTGGTAAAATAACGTCGAAAAAGCAGTTAAGTTTACCATTGGAAATTTTATTCTACTCACAAAACATTGTTTATAAATTGCACTATTGATAAAACTAAATGTTTTAATACAAGATGATAAAAACCAACTACGTTCAACAAAAATGTGAACGAATATTCCCTGAATGGGTTTCCAAGTTCTGCAATGGATCGAAGGATGACCTACGCCATACCACATCTATAATCTAGGTTTAAATTAAGTTTCACAAAAGAGAAAACTATCAAAATGGTCTACAGTGACCTTCAATCATCTTTATTTACTTATCTAACTTGTCGTAAGTTACAGTGGCTGATGTGGCTTCTTAATAATTAAATAACAGAAAAATCATAGCGTTTCAGATTTTAACTTACATAGCAAATGTAAATACTATGAGCTTCAATTGATGATCGACACTAGTATTACATAAAAAGGGGATGTAACAGATGAGACTTCTGCAGTTCTGAGTGAAGCCTTATTCGCTCAAAAATTCGGCATCATGTGCGTTCATTACCTTGTCGGTGTTCGTCAGGGGGAGGCGGCGGCGCAGCTCCATACAGCTCGCCGTCTCCAAAGCAACTACTCTCTAACTTCTCCTTACTACAATTTACCGAAGTTGCTTTAAAAAAAAACCTATCTGGCTGTGTTTTCATCTGACAATCAGGGTCTCAATGTTAACCTTAAGCTCCACCTACAAAAATTCTGTCTATCCAATGAGAAACGTTATACTTTTCGTGGTGGGGCAATGTTTTTAAAGTTTGCAACGTAACAGAGACGTGAAAAAGTCTCATGCTAAAACTTGCGGCTGGTGTGGCCCTTTTAGTGTTATCGTAAGATCTATACTGTTCTTCTGGAGGGCTCTAGCTTTTAACATGGGCTGGGGGTGGTCCTGGTGGTTAACTGGCGACGTGGGTGTCCGTCCCTTATCGCCGGGCCTTCTAGTTTAACATGGTTCTGCTCGTGGCTTCTGTTCTCGTTTCTCCCCTCGGAACTGCGTCTGTCTCACGGTGGGAAGGTATGACATGCATTTAGGCATTCTTGTGTTAGTCTGTGGTATTCCATTTGCTCACTCGTTACTCGTATTACTTTGGTTAATTTAATGTCACGATTTATTCGGATCTATGTGACATACTATTGAATTTGCTTATCATGTCAGGGTTTTCATGGAATGTGTTGGATTTGCCTGATACAAGCTTTGCTGATAATAACCTTCTGCTTCACAAGGTAATGATGTAACTAAAGGATGGCGTTGTGAGAAATATACTGATGATTGTGAAGGTTGAAAAAAGTTCTGTCGGTGGAGATTACGGCTGGATGTGGTTGGATAACTAGGGTTACATTGATCTTCTTCGCTAATACTTAAGATACGTCGTTTTACTAACAACTTCAAGTCCTGCGGAATTTTCGTAAAATCGGGGACCAAAGATAACATACAGAGTCTGTCCACCTCTGTCATCATTTGTGCGTCTAGTTGCTGTCTTGCTCCTGCAGATTTTTGCAGCACATTGATTAATTCTCTACCAGTTTCATCTTGTGGCTTCCTTTTCTTGTCTAGCACCCTAGCCGTGTACGGTCCACTTGCTGGTTCACTTTCTTCTGAGGCCTGATTCTCAACGTTTTCAGGCGATACGCTGCTGTACGTATGGGAGGGCGGACTGGTGATATTTAAGAATTACAGCAAATTGAAATACAAATATTGTGTCTTCCGTGCAGCTGCAGAACCACTTTTACCACTTAATCTCCTCTTCTCTCGGTTGTAGGAGTCTTCGATATTGCGCCGTTTCTTCTGTAATTGTTTACATGTATGAATTAAACATTATTTTAACAACGAATAAAGTCCATTGTTTGTAAATTGAAACCGCAAGCAGTGATATGTTTACGAGTTTACACGTACCATAAGTTAATTTTCAGAAAAAGTTTACAATAATTCTGCTTTTTAGATTATCTTAGCAAAATGTTTCACGAAATTGCGTTCAGGAAAATGTTGCCTGAAATGTAACCTGTTTCCCAGAAGTGTGAACTGATTTAGTAATTTCTCCCTTTCAGATATCTAGCAACTGGAAATTCATTTTTTAATTTGCATCATGTCTTTCGACTTGGAGTAACAACAACCAGAGAAATTGTAAGAGGAGTATGTTCATCAATCTGGATTACCTTGAAATACTAATTTTTCTCAGAACCTACCAAAAACGATTGGTTGCAAATGGCAAAAGATTTTGAAACTAAGGCCAACTTCCAAAACTGTCTTGGTGGTGTTGATGGAAAGCATGTGAGACTGGTGAGACCAGCAAACAGTGCATCAATGTTTTTATTGTATTAATGGCTGTTAGTGATGCAAACTAAAAATTTGTCGCTGTGGACGTTGGATCGTATGGTAAATGTGCTGACTCAACAATATTTCAACAATCAGTGTTCTATAAGCGAATATTGTCTAATAACGTGGACATTCCAGAAGACAAACAAGTTTCAGAGTGCCTTACATATTCATTGCTGATGACGCATTTTCTCAGTCACACAGAATTCTGTTTCCATACGTTGGTCTACGACTTGATATGAAAAAAAAATATTTAATTATCGTCACTGTCGAGCAAGACGTTTCGTAGAGTGCACTTTCGGGATAATGGCAAATAAGTGGAGGATCTTTCACAGGCCTCTGAATGTAGACGTTGATTTCGCTATAGACATTGTAAAGGCATGTTGTATTCTGTTGTACGAAACAGAGATGGTGTACAATTTTTAGATACATTGTATGGATATCCTCGAATTCATGAGGATACTCCACAACCAATATGCAGGCATAGATCCAATTCACACTACAGAAATGTTTTTGCCGGTTACTTTGCTCATGAAGGTGCTCTGCCATGGCAATTGGATTACATTCGCTGAATTATGTGTATATGTTGTGTTCATTAAACAGAAATAAATGTAAAAGAATTTACACAGCATGTTTTGTTCCTGCAGTATTTCACACTGACTGTCCCTGAACATCATGGTCACTTCTTCCTACATTCTCTTCTTCAGGTTTTTATCAGCATATTCTTCGGATGACAAGTTCCGCAAAAAAGGCCTCTCCTTAGTTTCTATAATAAATTCCTCCGTGTCGAAATCCATTACGAATGAGAGATATTTTTGCATAAACATGCACGAATACTGAAAAGTAAAAAATCCGCATAGGTGGAACGTCATCGACGGCTGGTCGCACACTGGCAACCTAGCGTGCGCGCTGCCCCATTGAGCTGCATGTGACTTTGACCGCAGCGGCCAGTTGGCCGGAGGCTGTTCGCAAGACCCGACATTGGCCGCACTTGCGGCTGGCCGCAGTAGGATATGTGCATGTTGCCCGGTGCACTCTGCGATGCCACTACCCAAATGTACTGTAATATTTTTAGACCATGCGGCATTGGACGTCTAGAAAGCGACTATTCCGTGTAATAAGCCTGAATAGCTTTGCTATGTAGTTCAGACTACTACACGGAATTACTGAATAAATATTGGCGATGGCGTACAAGAAATCGAATGTTAAATCAATTCCGATTTTCATTAACAAAAATAACTTCTTTGAAGTGACTGAACAGAATGCACTAACTGGTGTACGTTAATCACGCCTAGCAGGCGAACAACATATACGTAACACAATATACACACACATATGATAAACACTTGAACTTGCTGTAAGTTAGATTGATCTACACCAACTGTCAGTACTGTGGTGGCAATAAATTCTTTAATTGAATAATCAGTGAACACTATAGAACTGATGGTTACTAGAGATGTTAAAAACATTACTTTAGAATCTTTTGTTCTAATGAAACTGAATGAGTTTTTGCGTTGATAATGTACTGAAAAGCCACGACATCGAGTTGAACTTTAATTAATGTGCCACAGTACCTGGAGTCTACTGTCAGTTGTATAATCCGGCGTTTGTTGGAAATTTTCGGCGTTAACTCCGATTATATCCTCTTGTTGCGTTAATACGCCGCTACTCACGTAATATAGCCTTTTTACTGGTATTGCTGGACACACAGTGATGGATTTGGGATTGTAATGAACTATTTTCTGTAAATAATTGCTGACACTCTGTAGTGGGACGCGAAATTGAAGCGTCACCCCTCCACCAGTGTCAGCCCAGTTTGCAGGTGAATATAAGTTTAATTTAGTTTTGTTTATGTATTTTTTTTGTAATATTTGTAATGGCTGTGAATTTCTAAAGTTTTGTATTTATTTGTTATGTTTCATGTACGGAGAGGGCGGCGCAACGAACGGAGACAGGATCTTCGTTGGCGGGACCAGAGAGAAAATTGCTGGCCACTATACGTCGCGGGTCGACAGCCGAAGAGCAACAGAAGATCCTGAAACCGAGTTGTTGCGTCGTGCTTCTAAAATTTAAAAAATTGAGAATTTGTAATGTTTCTACAACAATGACGTCATAGAAAGTTTAATCATGTGTAAATGTTCAGTCCTATCTTGTCAAGGCTCATGTTCACGTCTATATGAATGAAGATAATAAAGTAGTCAATACTACAAAAGTTTAAATACGTGTTCCGAGAATTTATTTATGAAGAATTATATTAAGGAAGAAGGATGACTGATTTATTTGACATAATTATTAATTTTTGACAATATTCATCGCGAGTTTGAGTCTTGAAAGTTTATTCAATGTGGTTCTAATATTTGTTAAATCCGATAACTTGCATTAATATAACTTCTGAGAAGAAACAAAACGACATCTAAATTGAAAAAGTTTACGCAAACCAATAGGACTGAGTGACGAAATTCTGCGCATACGACTCAAATGATGATGTTTTACAGTTTCGTTCAAGAACCATTCTGAGACAATTTAAAAAGAATTTAAATAATTTTGAAGTGTGTTGTAACTGGCGTAGGTGACAAAGTCCGCACATGGTCATATATCGAACGAAAACTGTACGTCGTTACACTACACCGTGGCGACCTTATAAACAGGACTTGTGTGTAACTAAGGCACACAGGTACGAAACAATTAAAACATCAAGAGTCCTTCGGAAGTCAACGCGAGTTTGGTGGAGCCTTCACCAGCCAGCGGCGACTTCGCGGGTGTGGGCATCTGACAGAGCGCAGCCAAGCAGTACGGTCACGCAGTTAATCCACGAGAAGGCACATCTGTTGGGTAGCAGCTGAACGCTGCAAACCCCGACAGCCTTTTTCTCCCTAAACTAACAGGCCCAGTATGTCAGCTGGGGGGGCGTTCCTCCGGCTGGTATTAGAGGTGTTGCTGAGGGCTTCGCCTGTCTACGGTGCGGTTGGGCGTGTTTGCAGCCAGTGACGTCCCCAGTGTTCGACTCAGTGTCCTGCTGGTTGCGGAAGCGGGGTCGCAGCATCTCAGCGGCTGCATCGACGGCTGTTACTTCTGCAGCCCATAGCAGCACACTGATCACCGAGAACTACAAACTACAATATTAGTGTCCGGTGAGTCTGTTTCAAGTTGGAAGTGGAGTATTGTACATAGGGAGTGTGCTTTTACAGGATTGTTGATTACGAGTCTGCGTGTGTAACTAGTTAATATCTTACAATAATATCGGGAAGTGAAATGTCAGACAAAGAGCAATCTATGTCCGATAGGAGCATGAGATCCCTTTTTAGGGCGATCGCTAAATTGAAACAATCTAATGAAGAATCTACTGCTAGATTAAAAGAGGAATTAAAACAGTCTAACGAAGAATCTACTGCTAGATTAAAAGAGGAACTAAAACAGGAATTAAAACAGTCTAACGAAGAGTCTACGGCTCGATTAAAAGAGGAACTTAAAGGGGAGCTAACAAAATCGACAGACAGGTTACAGGAATATCTTAATGAAACCAGTCGAGAATTAAGTGATAAAATAGAGGCTTCTAAAGTTGAAATGCAGGAAAAATTAGTAGGACTTAGTAATAAGATTGCTGATAATTGTAAAAGGTTACAAGAACATATCCAGGAAACACGTGAGGAAAAAGCTCGCATGCGAAATGATATTACTGACTTAACCAAGAGACTAGATATGTCAATGTCTTAGTGGTAAATGAAATAGAGAAAAATAACGATAAGTTACGAGATGAATTTTCTATGCAAACAGAAACTGTTCGTAGAGAATCATTAGAATCTATTAAAGGGGTTTCTACCAAACCTGTAGAGACTTCTTCAATAGATAATGTAGAATTAGAGACATTAACTCATCGAGTAGAAAAAGATCATACTGAAATAGAAAACATGAAAGTTTTAATTACTGAAATATGCAGTAACCTTGAGACCTCCAAAGATAATAACATTGACAAAGGTACAGAGCGTTCACATCGTGAACACAGTAAAGAATCGATATTAGCTAACCGCGTATCCAATACAGAAATGCGAATACAGGAAATTACTAAACGGTTATCGGAATTAGATAATAATGAAAACATTTCAAGTAGTAGAAGTAATAACGTAATCAGAGACAACAGTCGCATCGTGTTTGCTAGCTCGGACGACAACAATACGAATAAAGAAATCTCAGCAAGCAAATCCGACACAAGTCCATCTCTGCAATCTAAACAAAATCCAACTATGTCTCTTGCAGAATGTTGGGATGATATAACGGCAAATTCAAATGTAGCAAGTCGATTTCCTGTATTCAAACCAGCAGGCGAACTTCACCCTATAATCTTTAAAAAAGCTTTTGAAACTTCATTATCTCCTAAATGGAGTAATGAAAAATGGATTCAGTTTGTAATAGGACATTTAGAAGCAGAAGCTGCAGAGTGGGCAGTACTGCATAGAACTGAATTTAGGGACTGGGACGATTTCGTTAAGCAGTTTAAGCAAAATTATTCGTCAAGAGGAAAACAACAACACTTAACTTTAGAGTTGTTAGACCCTACTCCTTATTCTAAACGGTGGGGAGGTTATAGGAATTATTTCAAATGGAATTTAAACTGTGCTAAATTAATTGAAGAACGAATTATTGAAAGTCATCTAACACAAGTCCTAATTAGTAGGTTACTTTATTATATAAAGGAAAGAAAAATGTTATTGTACGAATTGTCTATCCAAACGAAAAAATTTGCGAACAGATTGTCAAAAATGCTGAACGGAGAATTAAAAGTTATGATCAACATGCTATAGCACCCTCTTTTCAGGTAGGAGATCTTGTATTAGTATGATCTCATCCTAAAAGTTCGAAGATCAATAAGGAATGTATAAAATTCTTCTCTATCTTTGAAGGTCCATATGTTGTACATCCCAAAGCGTTACTTCTTATGGAACCTTCATCAGGTGTAATTAAAGGATTATATAGTGTTGATCAAATGAAACCCTTCATTCCTAAATAAGTTAATATTTAGTATATGTTACATACGGAAGAGCGTTCATAGTTTATTCATGTGAAGTTTTTCGTGATAGTTACGTGTTATTTTAAAGAAATAACAGGAAGTTTAAACAAGTGTTCTACAATTATCTACCGGTACTTCAACAAGAGAAAGATAACTAAAAGGGGATTTATATGGAAGAAATTTTGTTATTAGGTCAGAAGGAATTTTGTATATTTTATATTTACTCGGATAGTAGGAACCAAAGGGTATGGTTAATAATTTTAGGGACCATGGGTGTCCAGAGCTATATGGCTCACGAGAACATAGCAGAGTGTCTTTAATAGAGATTTGTAATAGTGTTAATATAGAACACACCAAACGGGGCTCTCTCGCTTGTTTCTCCTAAATAAATTGCCATTACCCAACAAAGTGTCCGAAGGTAAAGAAAGCCGTCCCGAGATTCAAAAGAAAGTTTTGCTTGATTTCTTCTTGACCTCTGGCATAAATAAAGCATTAGGGAAAAGAATGATGTAAAGTAAATAGTACTATTAGTTATTGTGAGAAACTTATTAGTAATATACGTTTGTGGAAAGAATAACTCTAGTAAATGAATAAAACTGAAACTAAACTATCACAATTTGAACGCTCTGTCCTAATGTAACAACGTTAAAGAACGTACTAAATTATTATTTACTAGCAGCTATTAAATGAAAAGGAGTAATCTCCATATATTCGGTTGTGAATTACCATAATAGCACAATTAAAAGTAAATGACAAATAGTCACAATAATATCGTCATAAAAGGATTGAATTTATCTAAGAGCAAGGACTTTAGATTACTGAAAATGTGAGAAAAAAATGCATAATATTAACAATTAAATATTGTATATAGAAGAAGTTTTATTTTCGGTCAAAACCTGACAAACTGAGCTTGTGGGTGGGGTATGTAGTGGGACGCGAAATTGAAGCGTCACCCCTCCACCAGTGTCAGCCCAGTTTGCAGGTGAATATACGTTTAATTTAGTTTTGTTTATGTATTTTTTGTAATATTTGTAATGGCTGTGAATTATCTAAAGTTTTGTATTTATTTGTTATGTTTTATGTACGGAGAGGGCGGCGCAACGAACGGAGACAGCATCTTCGTTGGCGGGACCAGAGAGAAAATTGCTGGCCACTATACGTCGCGGGTCGACAGCCGAAGAGCAACAGAAGATCCTGAAACCGAGTTGTTGCGTCGTGCTTCTACAAATTAAAAAATTGAGAATTTGTAATGTTTCTACAACAATGACGTCATAGAAAGTTTAATCATGTGTAAATGTTCAGTCCTATCTTGTCAAGGCTCAGGTTCACGTCTATATGTATGAAGATAATAAAGTAGTGTATACTACAAAAGTTTAAATACGTGTTCCGAGAATTTATTTATGAAGAATTATATTAAGGAAGAAGGATGACTGATTTATTTGACATGATTATTAATTTTTGACAATATTCATCGCGAGTTTGAGTCTTGAAAGTTTATTCAATGTGGTTCTAATATTTGTTAAATCCGATAACTTGCATTAATATAACTTCTGAGAAGAAACAAAACGACATCTAAATTGAAAAAGTTTACGCAAACCAATAGGACTGAGTGACGAAATTCTGTGCATACGGCTCAAATGATGATGTTTTACAGTTTCGTTCAAGAACCATTCTGAGACAATTTAAAAAGAATTTAAATAATTTTGAAGTGTGTTGTAACTGACATAGGTGACGAAGTCTGCACATGGTCATATATCAAAAGAAAACCATTCATACAAAACTATACGTCGTTACACTACAACTCGTGGAATGCAATTTGAATCACAAACTTATTATTTCACTCAGACATTACACTGTAGAGAACTTGACTTGATAAATACATAAACTGGTTCGCTACACATAAATGTACTTCTTATGGCGACGGTATAAAATGCACTGTTCATAAAAACACTGTTGTACGATAACTACTAGTTCGTTGCTTGTGCTGGCGTGAGCTCATCAATGGATCTCATATGGTAGTAAGATCACATTGCAATATTAGCTGCAGACACTGGTCACTTCGTACCTTGTTGCTGGTCGCTGCAGTCCGTCGTAAATTACGCAGACTTCCACAAGGCGTGTCATGTGCTTTTTGAGCGGGAACAGCAACTATATCGCTCACAAGCCGTCTCCATCGAAATGTTGCATCCTGCAAGCCTTATTGTACATTTGACATGCTGACACGCCATACATCCAGTTCGTGTTTGTTGTAAGCTCACTTTTAATTGTCTATAAGCAACGTTAGCGTACCGTACTTAGACCGTAACTTTCGCGCCGCGTAATCTCTGTTCTGCATCTGAACAGTTCCAGAACACATCCCTCTCTACTGCCAAATTCACGCGCCAACCTGCATTGTCCGCGTTCTCGGGGATTTCCCTCACATTTAAACATTAATTTACACTATGCCAAGTTCTCTATTTACAAATGGACATACCATAACATTACTATATTCAATTACAGTCATTATATATACATCTTAAACTAATATTAAATTAATATTTTTACTATACATAATAATATTATCCCAGTTTAATGCTTCTTTATTTGGTCGTCTGAGCGCAGCACTATTCAGATACTGCTGTCTTACTCGTATCACTATTTCATTTGACTGCCACCAGGCGGAAGCACCTGTGCTTTTGTTTGCACAACTATCCAACAGATGGCATGAGCATTCACTTATTCAACTGCTGCGCATTGGCTATGCTTCGTTGCGGCATTATAACTCCCATGTAAAATTGGCCACATCCGACCAGGCGCAAGTTTGGCCGTGGCCGTGGCCGTGGCCGCACTAGTGCGCTATCGCTCTAATATGGGCCATAGTAGCGAGTGATTAATTTCTTCGCTTTCCTATCAGCGGTATGCACTAATCCACACAATACGCTGTAGTTTAGCAGTGCGCTACCCCCATCTCTTGACGTTCCAGGGTCGTGGTATTCATTTTTGCACTGGGTTCCATACCTCTGTGCCGTTAAATTGAATTTTGCGGCAAGTTTGTCTTCCTTCCACCCCGTCGTCCGCGAAAGCGCTGCTACGGCTCTCGGTCTCTAGCCAGACGTCACGTCGGCTAGCATGTGAGCGGCAGCTTCCTCGGGATCTGCGCAACATACCAGCAATCAGTCTGTTGTACTGGCGCAAACTGGCGATTGAGACACTCGCTCTGGCAGCGGATGACAAGTTGTGACGCAGCTCTTGAGACTTATTCGTGCACTGA
Organism: Schistocerca serialis cubense; assembly: GCF_023864345.2. NCBI lineage: Eukaryota > Metazoa > Arthropoda > Insecta > Orthoptera > Acrididae > Schistocerca > Schistocerca serialis. The sequence goes on from NC_064646.1 coordinate 318,461,784, forward strand.
CCGCACTTGTTTGCGTCTGTGTTGCTGGTCTAGTAGTCGCCAAGGTATGTGGACAGCAGAAAGAGAGGGAGAGGACATCGTCTTGTGCCAGCACCGGAGGACGCTATCGTCGCTGCGTCTAAACCTGGTGGCGCGCCATGACGTCTTGTATCGACGTGGCTGGCAAAGGGTCTGGCCACAGTTTCCTGAGGAAGGTGTCGCACGCGTGACGGAGCGAGGCCAGCAAGCGAGCACGAGAGACGGGGACGTTGAGCACTTTGGAGCTCGGCAACGTGTTTGCACATTCGTAACGGGCTACGAGGGCTGTGACCAAGCTGTAGTGGAAAGGAACCTATAACGCACTGGCTGTCGGATCGCGCCACTGGAATCTGGCCCAGAAATACAAATATACACACAACCCACATCAACCCGAAGGGATGCCAATATGCCTACTTTTTCCCAAAGCTTCTGCCGAAAAAATGCGTAAAGAAGCTGAAGTAGGCCTCTCCGACCCAGCAGATACAGAAGTACCGCAAACACTACAAATTAGACCACCTAGAAGTCTTACTGTTCGCCCCTCAAATGAGTTCTTTGTCAAGACCGGCCACCAAAAAATAAAAAACTCTAAAGAAAGGCGCTCACAAAACTGTTCACTTCGAGACCTTATAAGAATACATTAATGAAATCAGAGACAAGAAAATCTCTAAGTTCCAAAGAAAGTATTTAAGTCGACTGATGAGTTCGGAACCGCAACAGGAAGAAGAAGAAAGAAGCAAAAAAGCAACTACTCGTTCATCAGCAGCGTCTCTTTAAAATTTTCTGGTTGAAAATGCTGATGATGACAGATTTTGCTTGATTTGTGAAGAAATTGCAGTAGACGACACGGTTCAATCTGCAGGAAATGGGCTCATGAAACTAGTGCTCGTATATTAAAATATGAAATGACCTTTCAATGTGAGTTTTCTGTATAAGTTAAATACTGGACCCGAAAAATAGTAAATGAATTTTCTCCCTTTCATTAACAATAATGCTGCATATTAAATATTTTAGTGCTTCGTTGTGTGCTGCATTATGTCAAATATACAATTAGTTACTATGGAGTACAGCTGCAGTTTGAAAAATAAATTTTCAACTAAACACAACGTAATAGTAGGAACGAGGGTGGTGCAGTTTACGAAACCAGTTGCTTAAATGGCACCATCTGCAGAGTTTTAGAAAAATAGCAAAAATTAAGTTGTATATAGAATCTAAGACAAAAGAATCCACGCTCCACGAAGGAATTATCCGGATGGGACGGAAATCTGGAGACATGATGTACACGCAGAGGAAAAAAAAATTACAATTTCAGAAAAAATTAATGATTTATTCAAGGTGAAATGATTCAAAACTGAAAAAGTCAATAACGCGTTGGTCCACCTCTAGCCCTTATGCAAGTAGTTATTTGGCTTGACATTAATTGACAGAGATGTTGGATATCGCCCTGAGGGCTATCGTGTCTCATTCTGTCCAATCAGAGCATTATAACGTCAAAATCTTTAGATGGCAGGAGGACCCTGCTCATAATGCTCCAAACGCTCTCGACTGCGTATAAATCAGACGGCCTTGCTGTCCAAGGTATGGTTTGACAATCACAAAGACAAGCCGTAGGCAATCTCGCCATGTGTGGACGGGAATTATCTTGCTGAAATGTAAGCCCAGGATGGCTTGCCACGAAGGGCAACAAAACGGGGCGTAGAATACCGTCGACGTACTGCTTTGCTGTAAGGGTGCCGCATATGACAACCAAAGCGGTCCCGCTGTGAAAAGAAATGGCAACACAGAGCATTAGCTGTTGGGCCGTATGAGGGGCGAGAGACATGTTGGTACACCACAGCTGTCTGGGGCCTTCGCAGATATATCTTTGCTGATCGTCGGGGCTCATTTCCAAGTGGGACTCATCACTAAAGACAATTCTATTTTATTCCATGAGATTCCAAGTCGAGACGCTCTGGACATCTGCGTGATAGCAACTTGACTGTCGTCCTGTCATTCAGACCAAAAATCCTGGACTCGAGTTCTGGGATGTCATTTCATTTCATATCACGGCCCATTTGCTTGTCATCCGCAGGTATCTTACACCACAGCGGTACCTTGACGATATTCTACGCCCCAATTTGTTGCCCAAGATAACAAGCCATCCTGGAATTATATTTCAGCAGGATAATGTCCGACCAGGCACGGCGACAGTTTTTGCTGGTTGTCTTCGGGCTTGCCAGAGATTTATGTTATCATGAATACCTTTAACACGACGAAGACGTCATTATCAGCAGCAAACTCAATAACGCGGCCATGTACTAGGGCTGCGAGAAGCTTGATGTTCCTCAAAAAAGATTTGGCAGGGATGTTGCTAACTTATATTTCTCGCTAGCAATGATGGTGACGAGAATGTACGGTCGCAAGAAGACCTGGCTCCAGACGGCTACGTGGCACTACCGAGAAGTAAGACCATCGCGTTCGGCGTATGGCTGTGGCGCAGGTGCAGCAATTCGAGAAGCATTTAGGACCACAGTGACTCAACGAACTTTTAGAAATCGGTTACTTTAAGAACAGCTCCAAGCCAGATGCCCTGTGCCGTGCATTCCACTGACCACAAACCACCGCCGTTTCCGACTTCAGTGATGTAAGCGAGAGCTCATTGGAATGCGGAGTGTTTGTTGTGTTTTTTGATGAAAGCCAGTTCCGCGTCAGTACCAGTGATGATCATGTGTTGTTCAGAAGAAGGCCAGGTGAGCGCCTGCAACCATTCTCTCTGCGGCCTAGAGACATTGGGCCGACACCTTGGGTTATGGTCTGAGGTGCGACTCTGTATGACAGGAGGAGCATTCTTGTGCCATCCAACGCACCCTGACGCAGATTTGTACGTCTGGTGATTCGACCTGTTGTGCAGGCATCCATGAACAGAAATCCGAGGAGTGTTTTTCAACAGGATAACGATCGCCCAAAAACCGCAACTGTAATGAAACATGCTCAAGTGTCGACTTGTTTCCTTGGAATGCTCGGTCACAAAATCTGTCCATAACCAAGCACATATGAGACATAATCGGAAGACAACTCCAGCGTCATCTACAACCACCATTAACAGCCCCTATATTGACGGGCTAAGTGCTATAATCGTGGAATACCAATCCACAAACTGACATTCAAACCTGTACGTCACAATGCATGCACGTTTGCACGCTTGCATTCAATTTTCCCGCGGGTATAGCGATTATTAATCTACTAGACATCCATATTTACAGTGGCTATTCTTGCAATTACATTAAGCTGCGGATTTGCAACGTTAATAATTTAAATATTTTACCTAGACAAATTTATTCCCGAAATCTCATTGCTGTTCATTAATTATTTCTTGGTGTTGCGATCCTTTCCGTCAGTGTATTTTTGCTGTGGTCTGGGTTTCACAACTCCTGCAGGGACGTTCTCGCAGTACGATATGGTACAATTAGTATTTAAACATAAATTTAAGAACACTAATTATGTTAGTGATGGAGTTCGTGTAACAATATGCACTGTAAAGGGAGGGTCAGGTTCTGGTGTTGTAGAATCGGTGACTTACTGGAAAGAAGAGTGTATTGGGTTATTTTTACTCTGAGTGGTATAGAAAAGTCTACACAATTAGCAAATTGTAGTCTGCGTAACACACTGCACATGTCGCGAAGTTGAAACCAAAATTGCCACATATGACGCTGATATCTACATGTTACGCTAGCAATAATATTGAAACTTTAACATCACACAGATTTATACGACATTGCAGTGCCTGTGTTATTCTGATTACGATGCAAATTTCCTTTGGACATGCAATCATGTCCAAAGGAACAGGCACTGTGGCGACCACAGCCGTTACGGAACACATAAAATGAATTGCAGTTGCGAATAAGGACTACCATCAGCTGTGGAATGGAATGACGGCAATGAAAATTTGTGCCGCGCCGGGCCTCGAACTCGGATTTCTCGCTTATCGCGAGTGGACACCCTACCGTTTTTTTATTTTTAGTTTGTTTTTTTATATATGAATATCAATGTGCGAACAGTCATAGTTAATCAAGCCTGTAAAACTAAAACAGAATGAAGACACCATCGAAGATAGTAAACATAAATAACATGAAAATAAAGCTACCACTTCGTAGTTAGGCTTCCTAGCGACTGCGCCCACTGATAAAGATAGTTCAATGTATGATCGTTTGCAGTTCGTTCTGACCTCATCTACCACTGCCTGGAACATTCCAACTACACGGCGGGCTGTGAAAGGCTTTCCATAGGTAGTTTGCTAAGCATTGTCGACATCTGGTATGCTCGACAATAGCATGATGTCTTTCTTGCAAATGGAGCCACAAGTCAAGTAAATTTTTGTGTCCGTCACCATAGAGGTAATGGACCCCATGTCCATGTATCCAGGTGACGGAGTTGGTCCGAGTCTTGGGGTAAAATGTCTCATCCGGAAACAATAACGTGCGTATAGATATATACTCCGGCGTAACTCGCAAGAGATAAGCCAGCATCTGCCGCACTAGGTGCCAAACCGGCTCCGCCTCTCCACAGCTGAGGCGGTGCTCGACAGAATCCACTGTATTACAACCCACACAACTAGGAGATTCTGCCATGTGGAAAACTTTGTTCTAAATAGACACGTCCTATGTAAAAGACGGGCGTTGCAATGTCCTGTAGCGGCACCGGTGCTCTTAGTGAAGCAGGTCGTAGCGCCGTCAGAAGCAAACTCGTGAGGCTTGTAGGACAACGGCGCAGCAGACATAAATGTGAGCTAACATAGAGGGCAATGGCCCTATCATGGACGTTAACTAGGCCGAGACCACCCTTTTCCTTGGGGAGGGTAAGAGATATGTATCTGATCTTCAGTAACATACCAGCGCTGACGAAGTATCCCAGCGCTGCCATAATGCTACGCGCCAAGGGGTTCGGAATGGCTAGCGTTCGGGCGACATGCGGTATGCCGGACGCAAGGTATACATTGGCATAATACGCCCGCTTAACGATGTTGAGGGATCGCAAGCGCTGATTTGCAATTCCGGCACGAATTTGATTAAGAGGGTTTCGATAATTGAGCGTCGCGCTTCGCATGTCGTTCATGAAATCTAAGCCCAAGCAGCGTACAGTATCACTGAAGCGTAAGGGGGCAAAGTGTTCCTGCGGTAGCCCAATCGCGATGCTCAAGGCGACAGATTTTCCAACGTTGATTTGGCTACCAGAAGCTGTACCGTAGGTTGCAATCCAGTCCAAAGCCGCCGCCACATCGTCAGCTCCATCTATGACGATCATCAAATCATTCGCATGTGCGGTGCAGAGATAGATGGAGCCGCCAAACCGTAATCCAACTGGGCCTGTCTCGGAGACCACACAACAAAGGTTCTAAGGCCAATGTAAATAACAATGTAGATAATGGACATCCTTTGTCGTACTGATCAGCGGGTGCCGTCAGTCTTCCATTATCAAGAACTCGAGAAGTACTACCATGCAGAAGGCGTGTCAACACTGTGATAAAGGGGTCGGGGTATTCCATGAGCCGCAGCAGCATGCTGAAGGCGTGTCAGTACTGTGATAAAGGGGTCGGGGTATTCCATGCGCCGTAGAACGGCCGTGTGGAAAGTGTGGTCCACACGGTCAAAAGCCTGGCTAAAGTCGATAGACGCCAGGGCTGCCGGCAAACGTCTCACCCGTGCATGGGAGATGAGATCTCTGTAACGACATAACGCAGTTGTGATGTTGTTTGGTCCCCCAAAGGACGTCTGATCGTTGGACAGGACGTGCAATAGTGTGCCGCGAATACGTTCTGATAGCAGCCTTGAAAAAATCTTGAAGTCGCTGTTCAATAAGGTTAAGGGACGATTATCGCGGACATAATTCCGTCCCTTTGGCATATGGATGGGTACAATCAGTCCTTCCAAGAACGGTGCAGGCAACGGTATACCCTGGGACATCAATTCCTGACAACCCTTTGGTTATCCGTGCATGACTCGGGACCAGACCCAAACTTCCATATGTCGTCAACCACGCGTCTACAACCTGTACTCGTACATGCATTATGTATATTCCCGTAGAGATCAGACGTCGTACTTGAAAGTCGCTTGCCCTCTACCGGCAGATAAATACGATATTGCAGTGCCTGTATTATTCTGATTACGATGCACAGTTCGTTTGGACATCGCCTGAGATGTACGGGGATATACAGGACTATTACAAATGATTGAAGCGATTTCATAAATTCACTGTAGCTCCATTCATTGACATATGGTCACAACACACTACAGATACGTAGAAAAACTCATAAAGTTTTGTTCGGCTGAAGCCGCACTTCAGGTTTCTGCCGCCAGAGCGCTCGAGATCGCAGTGAGACAAAATGGCGACAGGAGCCGAGAAAGCGTATGTCGTGCTTGAAATGCACTCACATCAGTCAGTCATAACAGTGCAACGACACTTCAGGACGAAGTTCAACAAAGATCCACCAACTGCTAACTCCATTCGGCGATGGTATGCGCAGTTTAAAGCTTCTGGATGCCTCTGTAAGGGTAAATCAAAGGGTCGGCCTGCAGTGAGCGAAGAAACGGTTGAACGCGTGCGGGCAAGTTTCACACATAGTGATGTGAAAGATGCAGTGTTTAAACCTCCTCTACCAAGAAACGTGCCAGAACTGCGAGCTCGCATCAACAATGCTTTCGAACTCATTTATGGGGGACATGCTGCGCCGAGAGTGGGAGGAACTTGATTATCGGCTTGATGTCTGTCGAATCACTAAAGGGGCACATATCGAACATTTGTGTATGCGTAAAAAAACTTTTTGAGTTTTTGTATGTGTGTGCAAAGCACTGTGAAAATATCTCAAATAATAAAGTTATTGTAGAGCTGTGAAATCGCTTCAATCATTTGTAATAACCCTGTACATAATGGATGTGCGAGTACAGGTGGTAATCGTCTTGGGTAGGATTTCGTACGACAGCAGGAGCACTCTCGTAGTTATCCCACACACCCTGACTGAAAGTTTGTACGTCGATCTGGAGATTCGGCCTGTTGCGCTGTCATTCACGAGCAGCACTCCAAGGAGTGTTTTCCAACACGATGACGCTCGCCCAAATACCACTGATGCAACCAAAATACTCGACAGAGTGTCGACATATAGCTTTGGCCGGCGCGATTACCTGATCTGTATCCAGTCGAGCACATACGGGACATCATCGTAGGACAATACCAGCGTCATCCACGACCAGCACTATCCGTCCTTGTAGTGACGACCAGGTGAAACAGGCATGGAATTTCATCCCAGAAGCTGACATCCGGCACCTGTATTACACAATTCATGCCCGTATGCATACTCGCATTCAATATGCTGGCGGTTACACTTGTTATTAACGTACTAGGATTTCACACTTGCAATAGCTTATTTCGCGAAAACCTGTGATCTTGCAATGTTAATGAGTTACATATGTCACTTAAACAAATTTATTCCCACAATTTCATTACTCTACATGCATTATTTTTTGATGCTGCATTTTTTTTTTTTTTTACGTCAGTGTATTTACTGTGGTACATGAGCCGCCCTGCTGCTCGCGTTGGTGCTGTTTGTAGGTTTCCGCTCCCTGTTGGAGGCCAGAAGGTACCGTTTAGTTGGCATGGGTGCGGTTGTTTGTCTTCTTCTCGTGTTGACTGGCGCCACTCGGTTTCGCAAGCATTGCCTGTCCGCTAGTGGCAACAGCGGCGGTTATCGATATGTAGTAACTGTTGCTCTATCTTTGGGGCGACGTCGTTGTTTTTGCGGGTCGTGTGAGTGTGGAAGTTCGGTTGGGGACTCAGGAGGAGCCAGGTCCGCGCAGTGCCAGAAGACGCCGGGACCGCTGGCGGCACGCATGGACTGCCGGATGGAAGGGCTGTGGACACGAGGGTGCACGACCTCGTAGTAAACCGGATCCAGCAAGCTTTAAGATGTGAGTAGAGAAACCTGCACCACTGTGACATCTCGCGATTCTACAGTGACTTGGGTTCGTGTAGCTGCTCGTAGTGTCGCCGAGGCGAAGAGCAGCGAGTGGGTCGGGTGCTTGGGGAGGGCGGATCTGATTAGCTTTCCTCGACTTATTACTCTTTACTGCGTTCAACTTGTTACAATTTGTTAAGTTCAACCAGCTGCAATTTTTCTTGCCTGCCTGGGGGTTAGTGTATGTAACGGCAGTGTACGTTTCCTCGCCCTGCCGCTGCTGTCCGGTAAGGCGTGTAGTTTTGACAGCTTTCTTGCTTGTAGGCCGCCTGGTGATTCTTCTACTTTGGTGGTAGTGGTTCTTTTCTCGTTCTAGGCCCTCTAAACAGTATTCTAGGGGCGTAGTGCAACGGCCGGTTTCGGCTTTGGTGTATTGTTCCATCGTTGCATTTGGTTTATCAGACGTCAGGTAGCTTCAGCAAGATTATCATTAGTCATTCGTTAGACTGCCTCTAGTTTGAGTTACCATCTTGTGAAGTGAATGCAACTCTTGGCTGCCTATCTCATCGCTCGCGAAAATGTTTGTTGCTGGATCTTCTCAGAGGTCGATTCCTGGAGCACCGTCTGTGGTCCCTTGGTTCTTTTAAGACATGTGTGTTGTAAAAGGAGGTCTGATAGCCAGCAGTTCAGTGTAACGCTCCTTCAGCGCACGCCTTCTGCGGGAAAAATCTACCTCAGTACCATTTAAGGAACTTATGCACTGGTCCTTGTGTTTTATTATTGTATTATTTATTACAGTACCTTGTAATGCCTGCATTAAAGGTTATATGTTTCTAGTTAATAGTTCTGGTCGCCTTCTGGAATAAATCTAGCAGTTTAGTGTTCAGTGGATGTTAGGGGTTGTGTTGCAAAGTTTACTGTCATCTTATTTCACCCGTTTGGTGATCAGTTGCTTCTTTTTTAATTAATCTTTGCTACTGTATTTGCTGTTTTACTGCAGGTTCTAAATTTTTTTATTACTGCCGTTCCTGGCGTGTAAGGCCTTCAGCCGTGATTGCGGTCATTTGCCTTAGAATTCTAATTTGGTATTTTTATTTTAGCAGTAAGCCTTAAAACCTTATTTACTGCCATTTCTGGCGTCTGAAGCCTTCTGCTGTGTTTGTGATGACTTACCTTTAATATTTCAATGCCTGTAAGTTGGCCGGCCGGGGTGGCCGAGCGGTTTTAGGCGCTACAGTCTGGAACCGCGCGATCGCTACGGTCGCAGGTTCGAATCCTGCTTCGGGCAGGATGTCCTTAGGTTAGTTAGGTTTAAGTAGATCTAAGTTCTAGGGGACTGATGACCTCAGAAGTTAAGTCCCATAGTGCTCAGAGGCATTTGCACCTTTTTTGAACCTGTACGTTGTAAATTGTAGCAAGTTCTTACACAATTCTTAATTTATTTCCATTCCTGGCGTTTAAGGCCTTCTGCCCAAATCACAGTGGCTTGCTTTTAAAACATTATCTGCTGTACCTGTATTTAATGGTGATTTTCTAAACTGTAACTCATTGAAAACACTATTATATACACAGTTGTTTATACCTTCATTAAAAACGTGTGTTATTTTTATTTATTGTTGAGTCTGGAGTTACTGGTTTAAAATAAATCGTGTGTAACTGTAAAAGGCAACCAATAGTAACTGATTACGGCCCCGTCCACAATCGTAACCGAATCCTGCCTTCCCTTGACTACCAGGTTTCAGTAGGTTCACAGTAGATTTGAGATAGCTGCTGTTGCAATATAGCATTAAAAATGATCTATTATTGTCAGCCCATAGCCATTCCCAGCTGGTGTTTGCGCAGACGGACGTAACATATCCATACCATCTCCTTATTAGCATCTGGTAATATCTGCAGCGGAATACACCCATGGCTCTGCACACGGTATACAGTTCTTCACATATTATTCTGGTCATGTTTACATACACCTGATGAGGTGTCTGCGGAACTTAGAACTGCAAATTATAAAACATGACAGTTATTAAAACAGATGTTATTATTAGTTTCTTTGGGATTTACATGTTTTGGTGTAAAAGAATGTTAATTAGCTTTTGGTGAGTTAACTATAGTTAAGCAATTTCACACAAGATGAATGATTCTGTCTTCATACACGCGACTGAGTGGAGACAATATTTGACAACGTTACCTTTTGCGAGGGTCGTTCGACAAGTAAAGCCCCACATACTTTTTTTCTCAGAATATATTTATTGTTAAGAGTCAGAATTTGGTGACAATATTCATCAACAAGTCTTGTCCATGACTTATTTTTCTACGTAGTCACTATCACGTTCTATTGTCATATGCCAACTTTGTGGAAGAGCATGTATTCGCTGCTGGTAAAAGCTCTCGTCGTTTAGGCGTAGCCATGTTTTCACTGCATGAATGACACCCTCGTCATCTTCAAAGTGTGTTCCCCGTAGAGATCCTTTAAACGGCTCAAAGAGATGGAAGTCCGAGGGTGCCATGTCTGGACTGTAGTGTGGATGAGGCGATAATGTTCGACCCAGTATGGTTATGTGTTTCCGGGTTCTCAGACTTGTGTGTGTGTGGGGGGGGGGGGGGTGCTTTATCATGTTGGAGAAAGATTTCTGTTGTATTCTTGCCCGATCGAACACGTCGGCAACGGCTGATCATGGAGCTATGTTTCTGCACTTCCTGAAGCTGTAATCTGTTTACCCATCGCCCAACTGTACTCCTATCAATAGCAGCATCGCCATACATTAAACACAAACGTTTATGGATGCTCACCACGGTTTCTCTTTCTACACACAAGAATTCAATAACAGCACGCTGAGTCGTTTGTAGACGCCATTTTGACGCTGTACTACGGCTCTGCCATTTGCCACAACGGTTCGAAACTTCACCGGCGAACAGAACAAACATCAAATATGGAGCACGAACAAGGACGTTTGTCTACGTGTTTTAATGGCTTTTTTAAAAAGAAGGTGGGGCATTACTTATTGAACGACCCTCGTAGGTGTCTATCTGCGACAGCAATATTACACATGGACTACCAAAAATATTGTCACAAAGGATAACCACCTTAAACATAGGAAATTACCACTAATAACAAGTGTATTCGGCTTCAGACTGTCTACCAACTGAATTACGCCAATAGTAAGTGTTTACGTTACAAGCGACGAGCTTACTTCTCAGCAGTGACCAACAAAAATATGTCCGATGTCCTTCAAAAATATGTCTTGGGCGACTAATCTAATTAATATTCGATTGACTCTAGAGGTGATATCGATTACATTTGTCATTCGTTTTGACCTAAAATACTTAACACAAAACAACACACACAAGCTTTGTGATCTGATTGATCGGGCGTGAATGAGGTCAGGTATGTCATGCCCGAGGTGTTTAGAAGCGCCGATTATTGAATGTCATTGTTATAACAGAAATCTTGCTGTCACAGTAGCTGGAGGTAAGGGAGAGGGGAGCAAGAGGCAGTGTTGAGTTTATTGTTGCGCCAGCATCAGAGGGAGGTACATGTGTGCAAAGGAGGCTAGGGTACGTCACACATGACCTCGTAGTCGGTGTTACATTTTTGAGCAGTCAGCAAGTTCATGAGATATATAGTTATTTACGGTATTCTTTGATTTATCTTTAGATTTTATATATCTCAAGATGTCTTATGAAGAAAATGACGTCGGTTGCAAGAACTAGTAAAAGTTTTAGGAAACTGTTCAAATGCTACTTTCTGTGACTCCAAGTGCGACGAAGAGATCGACAAAGTTTCTCAAGGAAGTGATGAAAGTGATTCGGTGCAAGAGGGTATTTTGTATGATTCGGAAGAGCCGAAATCTGCGTTAGTGGCTCCTTATTCAGTCACCTGAGACATCTGGGAGTTTTGCTACATCCGAAGATGAAACAAAATGGATGAAGGATTGTCCTAGGCAATGTGTTCGTATTATTACCAATTTTCCAGGATTAAACGGTATTAGAAAATAATATCATTATGTTAATTAATCTAAAAACTGTAATTTTTCGAATTTTGTATAAAAAACTGTTAAACTTCTGAAGCTTGCTTCTTTTCTGAGAAAATATAGACACTTCATTATTTCACCCAAAAAAGGTTTCGTATCTTAAACATAGTATTTTACTTACTCATCGTGTTTAATAGACGCCATTATTAATATCCCAAGTAAAAAATACTTAATACACGATTATAGTATCAAAAATTCGCCATCAGAGTTTTGGGGATCTCATACCCACTTCGTAGCTGGTGTAACGATTTCTCACCTCATTCACGCCGGGTTAAAATTACTTGACGGTTGACGTTTGGCACTTGCCGCTACAGTGTTGCCACATCAGCTGCCAGCTACGCTCGGTCACAGGCGACACAGAAACACGCTGGGTCACGGCGCAAACGCTGTTAATGTGTGACGCAGAGCAATGCGGGAAGCGACCGCCGCGAGGTATGACGCAAATGTGAGAAGCTCTGTCGACAGTTCATGTTAAGTGGCAAATGGCTGAAATGCAGCAGACAACGCCCTGCTTTCAAACGCGTTTCGTAACCTAACCACAGTCTCGTAATGTGCAATGTAACCAACAAATCGGCGGTCAGCAATCTGCTGCAGAACTAAAACCACAATCGCTTTGTTCACTATGCTCAGTCGAAAGCTCTACGAGCAAACTAAAGACAGAAAGAGGTCAGTTCCAGCGCTAAAAGCAAGCTTTAATTTCTCACTGTCATTGGTTATCTGAAATTACCCTCATCCCGGCTATACAAAGTGCCACGTTACCAACCGATTAGCAGTCCAGGTTGGCACTTGGTGTCAGATTATGGTTACACAGGCGGATTCCAAAAGAAAAAAGAATGATAGAAAGGAAAATAAGAGAAAAGGCAAATGTCAATACGATTATGTAAATGACGCAGCAAAATATTAAAAATAAAAAATACATTTAAGTCAACTAACTGAATAAAACCAATAATCAAAATCTTTCGATTAGAATAATAAAGAAAAAAGATTAGCTGTACTTGACTGGATCCGCGCCTACATCATTTTACAAGTCAGATTTGTACGCCCTACGCCACTCTCTGCGATAGTTTGTTATATTTATGACTCTGTCACCCAGTCACAGTAGCGAACTGCAGCCTGAAAAATTCGGGGTCATGCAATGCTGTGCGGAACTTATGTCATGTAAGCCGATCTCTGCAATTATAATAACTGTATATGTGGCGCTGAGTCTCGTCTTGTGGGGAAGGATCAGCAGTGTTTGATTAGTGCTGTGTATGGAACGCTTTTATTTCGTTAGAATGTTGTGTGTTGTTTTTGGTGTGGTCATCATGTGTGATAGAATACCAAATAAAACTTTCAGACGCAGGAATTGAGATCCAAACGCATTAAGAAAGAAATCCGGACAAGTAACTGGAAGTGAACTCATTGTTGTGGCACTTTGGCGACGACGAACGGTACTGGGGTCACACTGAACGCTCTGATTGGAGAAAACCAGATCCAAAATATAAAGTGTAAAAATCAAGTAATTTTAATCAGACTATAATTAATAGAGTTCTTCTCTTGCAAATCATGTAAGAATCAGTGCGAATTTCTTAAACTAATGACATTCACAATGAATTAGTGTTGGTATACATTCACTTGTCCCGAAGGCAAAACGAATCGTCAAATACAGTGTTTTCCAATGTAGCAAATGGTGCAGTTAATCACTGTACTTTACTGAACAGATAAGCACACACACACAAGCTAAACACAGAACATACAAACAAAATATTTATCTAAAAGTAGTAATAAAAAAACCTGCACAGTGTGATTGTCATCAGAATATCGACCTACATCCATAGTCTATTAGAATAATTTGCTAATTGAGTGGTTCGACCTTTGATGAAACATAAGCAGCAGTGGAACAACAGGGATTAGAGAAATTGAACACGGTGTTCTTCCTGGACGGAAAATTGGTCTATATTCAAGGGAGCGTAAATGAACACAGAAAAATACCACACAGACAAGGTGATCAGGTCCATCTACTGCTCTCGTTTTCTTCAACCTGCAGTGTTACAGCTGGCCACTTGAGCCATGCGCGACATTTCATATTAACTCACTCACTACATGCAAACTGCACACATCAAAAAAAGTTTTGCATCACCTCGGTTCAGGGAGTTCCGGAACCTGTACAGAAAATTGGTGTAGAGATCAACATAAACATCATTTTCACCCTTTTTATTGCTCATGAAAACCGCACATTTCATGCTGTACCACCATACAGCGAGACTTTCAGAGGTGGTGGTCCAGACCGCTGTACACACCGGTACCTCTGGTACCCAGTAGCAGATCCTCTTGCATTGATGCATGCCTGTATTCGTCGTGGCATACTATCCACAATTTCATCAAGGCACTGTTAGTCCAGATTGTCCCCCTCCTCAACGACGATTCGGTGTAGATCGCTCCGAGTGGTTGGTGTGTCACGTCGTTTCAATCTATCCCAGCCATGTTCGATGGGGTTCACGTCTGGAGAACATGCTGGCAACTTTAGTCAAGCGATGTCGTTATCCTGAAGGAAGTCATTCACAAGATGTGCACGATGGGGGAGCGAATTGTCGTCCATGAAGACGAATGCCTTGCCAATATGCTGCCGATATGGTTGATCCACGTATCGTACAGCTGTTACTTCGCCTTTCGTGATCACCAGCGGCGTACGTCGGCCCCACATAATGCCACCCCAAAACAGCAACAAACCTCCATGACTCTCCCTCCTGCAGGCAGACCCCGCCTCTCCCCTGTTAGGATTTAGTGACGTATCAGGGGCCAGCCTCGGAACGTGTGATGTCACCGACGACGACTCGTATGGAGATTCTGTCAACCCGTATACGGAAGTGGTAGTGAATGTCAACACAGATTTTATTTGCAGCACTAATGTGTTTTTTGGTATGCATCCGGATAATGTGTGTGTCTTCTACGAACGAGCCAGCTTCCTCAACGACAACTTCACCCACATTCATCTTTTCCAGTCTATCCCCTTGCCTGTTGGTACTGACCCATCAACGGTAAAAGGCATCCACGTATCGTACAGCCGTTACGGCGCCTTTCATGAGCACCAGTGGCGTACGTTGGCCCCACATTATGCCACCCCAAAACAGCAACGAACGTTCACCTTGCTGCTCTCACTGGACAGTGTGTCTAAGGCGTTCAGCCTGACCGGGTTGCCTCCAAACACGTCTGCGACGATTGTCTGGTTGAAGGCGTGTGCTACAGACGTCGGTGAAGAGAATGTGAGCGGTGAAGAGAACTGAGCGGTCCATTCGGCATGTTGTCGGGCCAAACTGTACCGCGCTGCATGGTGGCGTGGTTGCAAAGATGGAGCTCACCATGAACGTCGGGAGCGGAGTTGCGCATCATGCAGCCTATTGCGCACAGTTTGAATCGTGACACGACGTCCTGTGGCTGCATGAAAAAGCATTATTCAACATGGTGGAGCTGCTGTGACGTTTCCTAAGAGCTATAATCAGTAGGTAGTGGTCATCCACTGCAGTAGTAGCCCTTGGACGGCCTGAGCGAGGCACGTCATCGACAGTTCCTGGCTTTCTGTATCTCCTCCATTCCGAATCCAAGCGGCTCTCGTATATATGTCCGCGACGCGTGGGGAACGGCATAGCAGGTCTTGTATACACGCTCACAGCAGCGAAACGGCTAATTGCTTCGCCATTGCTAAATTTTGAAGTAATAACAATTTATTGTCAGTCATCCCGTTGAAATGGTGACGCTGGCTGATGACCCACAACGTCGATCGCTATCACTGACTACTTCTGACTCCAGAGGATTAGTGTCTGCGGTTTTGGACATCATTGAACGTCATGATTGTCGTGCAGGAATTTGGATGCATACTAAGAGTTTCTCGGGGTGCTCTGCTAGCAATTTCAATCTTTATTCATTGAGACTCTAGAACAATATGAAGATGGTAGCTGTTCTTTCGGACATGACCGAAGGAACAGATACCATTGGTGATCTTGGCAGCTCTCGAAGAATGAAATTGCAATGAAATCCAGACTATTAGTTGCTTACGGTGTTGAAAAATGTCACCGGGTACAGTTGGAAATGTGTGCCCCGACCAGGACTCGAACCCGGGTTCGCCTGCTTGCATGGTAGACACTCTATTCGACTGAGCCATCAAAGAAACAAAGAATAGTGCGACTGCAGGGACTTATTTCTAGCATGCTCCCCTTGAGACCCACATTTCCAACTTATTGCCCACACACTACATTTCTGTTGCCCCTGCCCACTATAGTCATTACTCGCGGCAGTCCATCTACCGAATCCCGTAAGAATATATGGTATGAATATAGTGGGCAGGGACGCTACAAATGTAGTGTGTGGCCAATAAGTTGGAAATGTGGGCCTCACGGGGAGCGTGTCAGAGAAAAGTCCCTGCAGTCGCAGTATCCTCTGTGTCCTCGATGTCTCAGTCGGATAGATCGTCTGCCATGTAAGCAGAAGTTTCCGGGTTCGAGTCCTGGTCGGGGCACACATTTCCAACTGTACCCGGTTATATTTATCAACGCCTATAAGCAGCTAATGGTCTGGATTTCATTGTAACTTCATTCTAGTACAATATCTGCTAGCGGCACTCGAAGATGTGCACTGATCCCCAGGGAGCCGTGACTTCCTCTCCAGAGTACAAAGCAGTGTGCTCATCTCGCAGCAGGCGACAATCCCACGGTGGCTGTGTGCTACCTCCATTAACAACACTTGCAAAAAGTCTTGATGAAACGAGATATCTTGGATATCCATACATCAACTACAAACAGCCATCTTCAGTGCATTTGGTGAATTACAATCCAATAATCTCCCAGTAGTACAAGTCACCATATACCTTTACTGGCGTACAGGCAGTATATATCCTAGACACTACATATTCATATAATTGATTTAACTTGATGGGAAATGAATTCACAACCTTCAATGCGGGTGCACATTTACTTTCGACCTCCAGTGGGAATCTAAAATAGCGAGCATAGAGAATGTGGAAGGGTACGGCAGACAAGTGGCGGTAGGTGGAATGTCAGTTGGCCAGGGAATGTGCCGGGATAGTCCGCGCATTTGTGGTAAACACTGTGTCCGGGTGTCGCAGTGGTTTATGCAGCAGCCTTGTAAGCAGGAGATCCCGGCTTTGATTATCGGTCCAGCACACAGTTCCACTCACCGCCACTGATGCTGCACAAAGTCCCGATGCAGCTGGTGTTATCAGTTCCTTCCCTCTCTTTTCCTATCACCGCTTCCCCCTCCAATTCACATTAAAACTTTCATGTTCTTTCAGTCGTGTATTCAAGCTTGCAAGTGGCCGAGCGGCTCTAGGCGCTTCAGTATGGAACCGCGCGACGGCTACGGTCGCAGTTTCGCATCCTGCCTCGGGCATGGATGTGTGTGATGTTAGGTTTAATTAGTTCTAAGTTCTAGAGGACTGATGACCTCAGATGTTAAGTCCCATAGTGCTCAGAGCTATTTGAACCATTTGTATTCAAGCTTCTCCACTCCACTTCGTGACAGAGAAGGGCGTTTGTCCTTTACAGATCGGAGTGATTGACACACTTTATTTTATGTAGAAACCGATCTGATGTGTTGTTTCTGTATAATCTTGCCGACCTCATCAGTTGCTTTTTTGATAAAAGAGAGAGAATTCGTGTTCTTCCATCGCAATGTTTTATCGTTGTCCTTTTTCCTACTGTTATTCAGAAATAGAAACGTATTTACTTCTTTGCCTGAACAACCTTCTTCTCAAAAGCCTGCTTCATATGTTTTAAATGTGCGTTCTTATGTCGTGGAGTGCCAATTCGTTTGAATCTGTCAACAAGACTTTTAATGGCACACTCTTTTGTTGCGGATGATGGTTAGAATTCTTATGAAATATCTATCCACATGAGTGGGATATCTTTGGGGTTTCTGGACTAAAAAGCATTTCCAAGTCAAATTTCCAGTATGCCGACCAAGAACCCAATTTCTCAGTTTCTCCCAATCAAAAATTCTCATTTCCCTACATCGAAAAATTAAGTGATACGTAAGTACGATGGAAACAGAAATGGTGAACAAAGTTGAGTTATTTAGAAAACTTGGAAAATTTTAGCAAAGGAAATATTAATTTATTTCAAAAGAAAATACATTTTTTAAACTTATTCAAATTCGATAAAATGAATAGGTTGATTTTTATTTACTTTTTACCCACATAAACAAAATGTAAATTTACAAGTTTATCTAATTTATCATCATCATTTTTAGAGTTTTGAGTAAATCTATCCGGAAGAGTAATTTTATATTTTTTAAACTAAAAGTAATAAAATTTTATCTCTTAAGTTAGTACATCCAATTTCAGCTTTTAAGGTTGTTTATAATTCTGATAACTTAGTGAACACTTCTGAACAACCATTACTATATTTGTCAAGTTCATATAGGTACGACAATCACCTGACTTTAATTTCAGCTACTCAGTTTTGGCTAAGTTTTATTTTCTTCTATTTTTTAATCTTTTTAAACTGTAGGTACTTGTACACAAATCTAATACATTTTTTCCTCTATAAAGGGAAGCTGATAATAAAATGCGTGCTATAAACAAAAATATTCTATAACAGATCTTTTGGGAAATAAATTAAAACCAATCAATGAAGTATTTGGATTATGTTTACTCTTGTTACAAATATTTGAGATATTATCAACACAAAAGGAGACGAAAAACTGGAACGATATGAACCAATTACAGAACCATTCTGCGATAGTATTATGGTACTTAAAATAACAGATTTTATAGATTTCAAAGTAGACATGAAAAAAAATCGAAATAAATGAAGATTGATTAAAAAAGAAGGTCAACAAAAAAATAATGTTCTAAAGATCTATGGCAATAAATGGAAGAAAGCAGAAATTCTAGAATTATATATCTGTTTTATATTAATAAAATGCACTACCAAGATACAAGAGAAAAATAGTTTTCGAGATGAAGAATACGAAGTTTAAAGTTTGCATTTAATTTTACTTTATAATGGATATGTAAGAATTACTGTTTAAGGTAAAGAAAAAGATGCATCTGTACAATCAAAAGATTTAAATAAACAAGGTAGAGAGAAATGTATAAAAATATTTTTAAGGCAATTAACAAATGTTATTTGGAAGAAAACTGTTCGAGTTCTAATGAAGAAAGCAAAATAGATAATGATAAATATTATAAAGGAGGATTCCCAATTTAAATTTTGTTTATTGCTAATTTGTAAATCTATAAAAATATTTGCAACGATCAGAAAATTTGAGAGATAAAAAATAAACTCGAAATAAAAAATTAAATTAACCAATTTTTTTCTATTGAACAATGATCTATTAAATTCGAAATGAAGATAAGACAATAAAAGAACCAATCACACATCACACGAACATTAAACAAGTCTGAGACGTTAAACATAAACATTGAACATAAATGTGAAACAGAAATATTAAACGTGACCGTTAAACACCAATTTTAAATACAAACATATAATATCGAACATGGTCGACGACTTACGTACCTGTATGACTAACTATTTTCTTTACAATAATTTTCTAAATCTTTGTAACTCAATCCATACTTAGCTTTGCAATAACTGTCTAAGCTATTAAATAGCTTTCTTCATCATTTTTCTCCATTGCAGTTATAGAGAAGGAAATTTGATTTTTTATTTTATTAAAATGTATACTATTAAATGTACCTTTTGAAATTTTAGTTTTAGAGGTTCTTATTTATAAAGAATTAAAATTATTAGATTTGAATTTTTTTAAATGAGAAAATGAGAATTAGGCTTTTTCAATGTGAATAAGTGAGATTTTTTGGTTCTTATTTATAAAGAATGAAATTTATTAGATTTGAAATTTTTTTAATTAGGGAATGAGATTTTGGTTTGTTTTCATACAGGCAAATGAAATTTTTTTGGTTGGTGGTAACTGAGAAATTGGATTCTTGGTCAGCATCCTGGAAATTTGACTCGGAAATCCTCTTTGGTCCTGAACTCTCTTAGACATACTACACACATGTGTGACTTTCTGAAAAACCTTATGTTTCAACCTTCAGTCAGCCTGTCTCATAACTAAAACATTCAAGAAGGATATTGCGTTATCTTTTTCAACCTCCATGGTAAACTGGATTTTTTTTATTTATACAATTGAAATAACAAACGAATTATTCTAAAGCTTTTTTTACCACGTGGCCAAATCTCTAATGGACCTTCGACAAACTGATACCATCAACATGGTTCCTTATTTGTATTTTCTAGAGCTGACTTCTAATTTTCCATATAAGAATTAGCGATCGCAGGACATACTGGGTTACCTACTGCGACACATCAACTTGTTCATAAAACTCATTGTCCCACTGGCTAGAAGTAAGTCAGTGTCAAAAGGGAGTGGTCAAACCCCATGCAGAAAAATCCGTTACATAAATCATAACTTTGTCAACTACAATCATAATGCATAAAGACATTGTATCGAAACTTACAAGAACATATTCATTGGCGAGTCATCCCTCCAAGTTTCTCGATAAAATGACGTGAGTCTTTTATACAAGAGTAATTTTTCTCGATACATGGCTTTAAACAAGTTACCAAGTATCTTGTTATTTTATAAGTTGGGGAACTGACAGCACTAACAGTTGATCTCAGAGGAAGACCAATTTCATGAATTTTGGGCATGCCATAAAGTCTGGGACACATAGCTCCAGTCTTTAATAAGGCTTTATTATCGGCTTTTTGAACTGCAGTAGACGATTTTATCAGAGTATTTCCTTTCCTCACTCCGCTGGCTGTGGGCCTTTCTTGAGTTTTCTATACTGTCTTGAAGCTAAAAACTTCAAAATTTCGCTTCGATAAACTTCTTTGTTCACAATAACTGTAGCATTGCCTTTGTCAGTGGGAAGAACCACTATCTCCTCATCTGCATTTAAATATTTCAGAGCCTCCCTCTCACCTTTCGTTCAATTCCTTTCGAAAGTTAGCTGCAGTGTAGTACTCTGATGGTTTCGATTCAAATTGCGTATGCAGTTTGTTTGGACAGCGTTCGGTAATCTTCGTAATAACGGAAAACATGGGTCTATTTACCAACAGCATATCTTAAAAATAAATTATATTAAAACACACTTCATGTGAGTAAGCTCTTGGATGTGTAGTATAGTGTAGCGACATTAACGTGGAAGGCGGTCGCAAATGTCAACAAACGAGTTATTCCTAAGTCCTGTCCCCACCTCCCTCCTTCCAAAATACTAAATTTATGACGGCTCCCTCCCATGTTATTTGGAAAAATTTGGTTCACGCGGCAGGGCTAACTAAACCAAATTTGTGTGACGCCTTGCAAGCGCTCAGAAGCCGGGGGATGACGTTCTGCCTTCTCCGTAACGTAATACGGAGCCATCAGCGGCGGCGAACCAAACTGTCAGCGGTGTGTACTCTGGGGCCGGATCGCGGCCCGCAGTCGGGCTCCTGATGGACGCGGCGGCGCGCTGGCGCAGGCACGGCTGGCTGCGGATCCCTCACCGCCACTGAGCTACTGTATACAGACAGGTCACTGTTTACCAATGTTACCAGAAGTCTCAAAAATTACTTGACCCATTTACTCCAATTATTTTACAGACTGCTCTAACAAACATTCCGACGGACGTTTTTTAATGCATACAGTAAATACACTGACGGAAAAAATTGCAACAACAAAAAGTAGTTAATGTAGAGCAATTAAATTTCCGGATTACATTTGTCTATGTAACATACTTATGTAGTTGACATTGCAAAATCAGAAGTTAATGTAAGCGCGAAATAAGCCTGAAATTCTGGGACGCTAATAACTGGTATAACCGCCAGAATGTTGAATACAAACGTACTAAAGTATCTGCATTGTGTTGTGCAGATACCGCATGTCAGTTTATGTGATAGAGTTCCATATCTGTTGCGTTTGGTCAGTCAGTACAGCGAAGGATAACGCTGTTTGTGGATAATAATGTTGTCGTCGGATGATGTCACATATGTGCTCAACTGGAGACAGATCCGGTGATCGAGTAGGTCAAGATAATATGTCGACACTCTGTGGAGCATTTTGGGTTAGAATAGTGGGAGGTGGGCGAGAGTTATCCTATAGGAAAACGACCACCGGAATGCTGTTTATGAATGGCAACACAACAGCTCGAGTCACCAGACTAACGTACAATTCTGAGTCAGGGTATGGGGGATAGCCACGAGAGTGCCCCTGCTGTCATATGATATCACATCTCTGACCACAATTCCTGGTGTAAGTCCAGTGTGTCTAGCACGCAGACAGGTTGCTTGCAGGCCCTCAGTCTCCCAACCAGCACACAGGAATCGCTGGCAACGAGGCAGAACCACCTTTCATGAGGAAACACAACAGTCCTTCACCCTGCCCTCCAAGAAGCAATCGCTTGACACCACCAAAGTCCGAAATGGTGGTGGTTTGGGCTTAGTGGAATGCACGCTATAGGGGGTCTTGGCTCGGCCCTGTCCTTGAAGTAACCGATTTGTAACAGTTCGTTGTGTCACTGTGGTGCCAACTGCTGCTCGAATTACTGCTTCTGATAAATGGACTTAGATAGTGGAAAGTGCTAGCTGTCCAGCGTGTGTCCTTCGAGCTCTAAAGATCATCTGAAATTACGTAAGTAGCGACGATTATACTCGGATATTTCTGCACTTAATAGACGAGATTTATAGCAATGTCGCATACACTAATACCATTGCAGTATTTGTTTTTTTTTTTTAAGATGCCGTAATTCTGGTACCGCGCGCCGCGGAATTTGAATCCCTACCAGACGTCATGGATGTCGAAGGCCCCTAGAGGTCTCCGCACCATCGCGCCGTAAGCTGTGGCGGCGAGCGCGTGCTGGCCTGCATGTAGTGTGAGGCGTCACAGTGGAACACGTGGTTCCAGCAGCCAATAGCGGCGCCCCCGATAGAGTATTTAAGAGCCGGCCTCTCGCTCTGCCAGCGAGTCAAATCGTTGCCTGAGTCTCGACACATCGCCTCGACAAGACAGCGTGTTTATCGTACTTTGATCTCGTTAATCGTGGACGTCTTGGATTATTTGTCTCTGTCACTCCGTTGCGTCTTGCGTGTTGTCGTAGTAAGGTCTTTCTCCATCGTCCGTCGTTGTTTCGTGTCCGTCCTTTCCGTTCGTTTGTTTGTGCACGGGCCGCTCTCCGTTTGGCCCCGTCGCGCTTTCTCGGCCACCCCGCGACCGTTCCGGCCACAACAGATGCTGCCTGGCTGAAATGGGCTTGCCCACACATAAACGGAAGTTCAAAATGCATGACGATTTGGAGGAAAAGGATCTGGTTTTTCGTTAGTCCAGAGAGAAAGGGGCAGCAGAGGGCAGAAATTAGCACTTAAACTGTTAGCAACGTTTATCTGCAAAGGCATCGGTGAGTTCCGAATGGCTTGCCGTGCAATCAGTGCCTTTCATGTCAGCCACCAGGTAGGAATCTGCATACATACTGTTCAAACAATGCAGCTCCCTCTACCACTCCTGAGGAGATGGTCTGGCATATTCTTTGGCAGACATGTGGAGCTTTCTCGTTCGTAGCCATGGAATCGAGAAGTTCCATAGCCTACAGGCCTCTCACTTGGCTCTTTCGACTCGCATTGCGCAGCAAATGAAGGGAGAGAGTTCCTCGTAATCTAGGTGTATATTTGTTGCAGTCATTGATATTTCCACCGACGTTTTGATATCTGTCATTACTACTTTCGGTGGTACGTCACTGTTAGAACTGACATAGCAGCGGTGTCTTTTATGTCAGCCGCAACATCAGAGATGACTGCCTGTGTGATTATGCAACTTTCTCGGCCATTTCTGGTTAGGAGGACAGAGTTCGTGGCTATACACCACATGTCGAAGTGGTGGGCTATCCTGTGGGTGGCACACTTTTCACTGGGATGGTTGTAGATGCTGGTCAGTGCGGTTTCTAGATGCGTCATCTGCATCACTGTGCTACACACACACACACACACACACACACACACAGTATCTTTGGTTGGAAATATTAGAATTTTACTATGATGTCACACAATCTAGCAATGTGGTGATGGCTTGGCAGGGGCTTTATCTATGATGGTGTGGTACTTATACGTAGAGTATCGTCGGTTGTAAACTGGTAGTGCTGTAACCACACATGATGTTATGTCGTTGTTTCTACCAATGAGATTATTTCCAACACATGCACTATGACGTCACACACTAGTAGTGAAGAGGTGGCTTAGCAATGACAAATAAACCTTTCCCATGCTGCAATGCGATTTACTGAGATCTGTATGACGTCAACACGTGATGATTAACAGTACGATGGATATTCTGTTGTTAGAAAACCATGTAATTCGTGGAAAATATGGAGAAATACGAAAATGGATGAGAAATACATTAATTTGAAGAGGGATAACAGTATTTACATACCTACCTGGGTGTGTAGGTGTGGTATCTGCTGATGCCTCGAATGCAATAATATTACATTGTTATTAATAAATAGTCCTGAAATTATGTAATTTAACGTAATTTGTTTTCAACAGATAGACACAGCCTATAACCTCTGCTACATTGTCCAACTTTAGTATCTAAACATCACTGCACGTCACATTTTTTTAAAATGTTTCTCCAGCGTCCTTTCTATTCAGATATACCTGACGATGCAACTTTAGTGTTGCGGAATCGGTTGTTCTTCCAAAGAGTTATTCAACAGCTGCTGCAGTTTTGCGGTATTGTTTATCTAGAATGCATTCTTGCAGCTGTGGTTAGCCACAGTATAAAGTGTGTTCCTATTAAGGACCATTTCTGACCTTTTGTAATGTTAGAGAACAACATAAATTATTGTCTTTCAATAAAAGTGTTATTTCTGCCCTTTTCATTTCGTATTTCTTTCAGTTCTACTCTGGAATATGCTGGAGTAGTTCTTCCTACGTATGATCCAAATTCCATAGAGCTGTTACTTGGCAGTGCGCCGGCCGGTGTGGCCGTGAGGTTCTAGGCGCTTCAGTCTGGAACGGTCGCAGGTTCTAGGCGCTTCAGTCTGGAACGGTCGCAGGTTCGAATCCTGCCTCGGGCATGGATGCGTGTGGTGTCCTTAGGTTAGTTAGGTTTAAGTAGTTCTAAGTTCTAGGGGACTGATGACCAAAGATGTTAAGTCCCATAGTGCTCAGAGCCATTTGAACTTGGCAGTGACACATCATGCAAAAATTACTTTCATCCTTACGTTTTGCACACCAGGAAATGATTGACGTTAGCAGGCAGTACCGAATATGCGATGCCGCACTTTATAGTTAGTTACTATTTGAGGGTGGCAAACTTGACGAAATCACGATGATTGAATTAAGTAACAGTCCCCATAGAACTTGTTTCGTTTATGGAATGTTCTATTTATATTAGATTTTATATCTTGCTGATGCGTGCTACAACATATCTCGTGTCGTAGTTAGGTATAGCTAATTTTTTTAACAACTTTAGAAAATAATTTTTCTGATAGACTTATAGTAACTGGTAGCTTACCACTACTCTTCGTAATTAAAATAAGGTCTGAAGTTGAATTTTACATAGTGTCGAACGTATATGTGTGATGCCAGTCACAATATTCATAACACTGGAGAAATTGCCTTTTCGTCCATGTAGTTTTCCACGTTTCTCATAACAGGGAAACAACAAAGGTTCAAATGCTTTTGATAACGTCCGTCGCTTGCGACTCCTAATCGAATGGTTTGCCTATGAAGTATCGTCTCAGTTGTGCGACTGGATTCGTGATTTCCTGTCATAAACGTCACACTTCGTAGCGAATGACGGAAAGTCATCGAGTAAAGCAGAAGTGATATCTAGGGTTTCCCAATGAGTTGTCTACGACTTCTGCTGTTTGTAATGTACGTAAGTGATTAAGGAGACAGTCTCAGAAGCCGTCTTAGATTGTTTGCAGATGATGCTGTCTTACCGTCTAGTTAAGTCATCGGAAGATTAAAACCAACTGCAAAGTGATTTAGACAGAGGACACGTATGGTGTCAAAGTGGCAATTGACCCAAAATAATGGAAAACGTGAGGTCATCCACATAAGTAATAAAAGGAATCCTTTATATTTCGCTTACACAATAAATCATACAAATCTGGAGGCTGTCCAATCAACTCAATATCTAGTGGCTACAGATAGGAACAAATAAAGTTGGAAAAATCATATAGATCGTGTTACGTAGAAGGCAAACCAAAGAATGCGATTTATTGGTAGAACACTTAAAGATGCAACAGGTCTATTAAACAGTCTGCCTACACTGAACTTGTGCGTCCTCTAATAGGGCATTACTGTGCTATATGGGATATTTACCACATGGGACTGACGGAGGACCTCGTAAAAGTCCAAAGTAGAACAGTTCGTTTTGTACCGTCACGGACTGGAGGAGAGTGTCACGGATGTGATACACGAGTTATCGCGTAATCGTTAAAATAAAGGCGTTTTTCGTTGAGGAGAGAACTTTTTACGAAATTTCAATCCCAAAGGTTCTCCCCCGAATGCGAAAATATTTTGTTGACACCCATCTACAAAGGGAGAATCGTTCATTGTAATAAAATAAGAGAAATCAGAGCTCGCAGGGAAAAATTCAAGTTTTCGTCTTTCCCATGCACTGTTCAAGAATGGCACGCTTGAGAGACAGTTGTTCGATGAACCCTCGATCAAGCACTTCAGTGGGAATTGCATAGTAGTCATGTAGATGTAAGGAGACTTATCAACGTGCCCGCAAACGTCGCCTGCAGGCAGTAAACATTGTCTGGAAACGCAACAATTTCATTGTTTGTAGCTGTTTGAAGGAGTTCATACACTCCTGGAAATTGAAATAAGAACACCGTGAATTCATTGTCCCAGGAAGGGGAAACTTTATTGACACATTCCTGGGGTCAGATACATCACATGATCACACTGACAGAACCACAGGCACATAGACACAGGCAACAGAGCATGCACAATGTCGGCACTAGTACAGTGTATATCCACCTTTCGCAGCAATGCAGGCTGCTATTCTCCCATGGAGACGATCGTAGAGATGCTGGATGTAGTCCTGTGGAACGGCTTGCCATGCCATTTCCACATGGCGCCTCAGTTGGACCAGCGTTCGTGCTGGACGTGCAGACCGCGTGAGACGACGCTTCATCCAGTCCCAAACATGCTCAATGGCGGACAGATCCGGATATCTTGCTGGCCAGGGTAGTTGACTTACACCTTCTAGAGCACGTTGGGTGGCACGGGATACATGCGGACGTGCATTGTCCTGTTGGAACAGCAAGTTCCCTTGCCGGTCTAGGAATGGTAGAACGATGGGTTCGATGACGGTTTGGATGTACCGTGCACTATTCAGTGTCCCCTCGACGATCACCAGTGGTGTACGGCCAGTGTAGGAGATCGCTCCCCACACCATGATGCCGGGTGTTGGCCCTGTGTGCCTCGGTCGTATGCAGTCCTGATTGTGGCGCTCACCTGCACGGCGCCAAACACGCATACGACCATCATTGGCACCAAGGCAGAAGCGACTCTCATCGCTGAAGACGACACGTCTCCATTCGTCTCTCCATTCACGCCTGTCGCGACACCACTGGAGGCGGGCTGCACGATGTTGGGGCGTGAGCGGAAGACGGCCTAACGGTGCACGGGACCGTAGCCCAGCTTCATGAAGACGGTTGCGAATGGTCCTCGCCGATACCCCAGGAGCAACAGTGTCCCTAATTTGCTGAGAAATGGCGGTGCGGTCCCCTACGGCACTGCGTAGGATCCTACGGTCTTGGCGTGCATCCGTGCGTCGCTGCGGTCCGGTCCCAGGTCGACGGGCACGTGCACCTTCCGCCGACCACTGGCGACAACATCGATGTACTGTGGAGACCTCATGCCCCACGTGTTGAGCAATTCGGCGGTACGTCCACCCGGCCTCCCGCATGCCCACTATACGCCCTCGCTCAAAGTCCGTCAACTGCACATACGGTTCACGTCCACGCTGACGCGGCATGCTACCAGTGTTAAAGACTGCGATGGAGCTCCGTATGCCACGGCAAACTGGCTGACACTGACGGCGGCGGTGCACAAATGCTGCGCAGCTAACGCCATTCGACGGCCAACACCGCGGTTCCTGGTGTGTCCGCTGTGCCGTGCGTGTGATCATTGCTTGTACAGCCCTCTCGCAGTGTCCGGAGCAAGTATGGTGGGTCTGACACACCGGTGTCAATGTGTTCTTTTTTCCATTTCCAGGAGTGTATTTTTCAGATTTTGTGACATTGAAAAACCATCCTTACTAAACGATACCATTTTTTAATTTTGTTAATTAAATACTGTATATGCAAAAATACTAATTGAGATGTTTATTGTAATGTTTTGGTACCAAGCGTGGGTTTACTGTAACAAGAAAATACAAATATGTAAATGCACATTGTAGCTAGTTATGTTGGTACAAGAGTGACATGAATGTTTTCAACTTCAATGCATTGTTGTGTTCAACAACAATGCATTGTTGTGTTCAACAATGTTAAATTACTTACTATTCCCTGTTAATCATTTTCAGCACTTCTATTCCTACAGCATGTTGTGATGTGTTGGGTTGTGAAACGAACAAGAAATATGATTTACACAATTATGGCAATACAGATAAAGTAATTCAAATAATAAAAACACAATCAGAACCAGGAGATTTTGATGGGGAGTCTGTGTCTTTAGAAGTTTAACACAATGTAGAAAAAATTGACAGACGTTATTGAAGGAAGGGAGAACGAAGAAGTGATTATGAAATTCAAAGGCCAGAGACACCGAAACACACCGGCAAAAACGTAATTATATGGCAATCAATGTAAAGACAACGCAGCATGCGTCACAAACAGGATATTATGTCTAAATCTGGCGGTCCCACAACAACTTGTCTGCCCGATTACGGATTCTTTCATGTTATTCACTACACCTAAAACAGTGAGAAAGTTGTAAAATGCACAACCCAAAAACCAGAGGCATTACTTAACGTAATCCGACTCATCGTTCTTACAAACGTACATTATATGATCAAAAGTATCCGGACACCTCGCTGAAAATAACTTACAGGTTTGTTGCGCTCTCCATATGCAATGCTGGGATTGAGTATGGTGTTGGCCCATCCTTGGCCTTAATGACAGCTTCCACTCTCGCTGGCATACGTTCAATCAGGTGTTGGAAGCTTTCTTGGGGAATGGCAGCCAATTCTTCAAAAAATGGTTCAAATGGCTTTAAGCACTACGGGACTTAACATCTGAGCTCATCAGTCCCCTAGACTTAGAACTATTTAAACCTAACTAACCTAAGGACATCACACAGCCATGTCCGAGACAGGATTCTAACCTGCGACCGTAGCAGCAGCGCGGTTCCAGACTCAAGCGCCAATTCTTCACTGAGTGCTGCACTGAGGAGAGGTATCGATGTCGGTAGGCGAGGCCTGGCGCGATGTCGGCGATCCAAAACGTCCTAAATGTGTTATATAAGATTCAGGTCAGGACTCAGTGCAGGCCAGTCCATTAGAGATGTTATTGTCGTGTAACCACCCCACCACAGACCGTGCTTTATGAATAGGTGCTCGATCGTGTTGAAAGACGCGATCACCATCCCCGAATTGCTCTAGGAAGGAAGAAGATGCTTAAAACATCAATGTAGGCCTGTGTTGTGATAGCGCCACGCAAAACAACAAGGAGTGCAAGCCCCCTCCGTGAAAAACACGACCACGCCGTAACACCATCTCCTCCGAATTTTACTGTTGGCAGATGACGTTCATCGGGTATTTACCATACACACACCCTGCCATCGGATCGCCACCTTGTGTACCGTGATTTTTCACTCCACACAACGTTTTTCCTCTGTTCAATCGCCCAATGTTTACGCTCCTTACACCGAGCGAGGCGTCGTTTAGCATTTACCGACGTGATGTGTGGCTTATGAGCAGCCGCTCGATCATGAAATCCCAGTGTTCGTACCTGCTGCCTGACTGTTCAAAAAATTGGTTCAAATGGCTCTGAGCACTATGGGGCTTAACTTCTGAGGTCATCAGTCCCCTAGAACTGACAACTACGTAAACCTAACTAACCCAAGGACATCACACACATCCATGCCCGAGGCAGGATTCGAACCTGCGACCGTAGCGGCCGCTCGGTTCCAGACTGTAGCGCCTAGAACCGCTCGGCCACTCCGGCCGGCCCGCCTTACTGTCATAGTACTTGCAGTGGATACTGATGCAGTCGGAATTCCTGTGTGTTGATCTGGATAGATGTCTGCGTATTACACATTACGACCCTCTTCAACTGTCGGCGGTCTGTGTCAGTCAACAGACGAGGTCGGCCTGTACGCTTTTGTGCTGTACGTGTCCCTTCACGTTTCCACTTCACTGTCATATCGGAAACAGTGGACCTAGGGATGTTTAGGAGTGTGGAACTCTCGCGTACAGACGTATGACACAAGTGACACCCAATCACCCGACCACGTTCGAAGTCCGTGATTTCCGCGGGGATTCCCATTCTTCTCTCTCACAATTTCTAATGACTACTGAGGTTGCTGATATGGAGTAACTGGCAGTAGGTGGCACCGCAATGCACCTAATATAAAAAACTGTGTT
Organism: Schistocerca serialis cubense; assembly: GCF_023864345.2. Lineage (NCBI taxonomy): Eukaryota > Metazoa > Arthropoda > Insecta > Orthoptera > Acrididae > Schistocerca > Schistocerca serialis. Next base: position 318,492,348 of record NC_064646.1, read on the forward strand.
TCTGGGGGTGTCCGGATAGATTCGATCATACAGTGTAAGTAGATCACAATAAGTACAGCGGAAATGTAGGCTTTCACAGAGCTTCTTCCAGCTAAGAACTAAAACAGAGTCACTTATGTTACTATCTACAGTCTTACTGTACCAAACGAAAATATTTCCAGCTTTATTTTCGAAAAATAGGTTTGACATCAGATTCGACGACATTTCCATTGGAGAGGAACAGAGGCAAAAGGGCCAATTTTGTACATTTAGAGAAACATTTACAATTTTTGCAGAGCAGTGCTGTTTACAGTATTATCCAAGTTGTCATTTGATTGTGGATGAGCAATCGGTAGCTTTGCGTAGGTAATGCCCTTTTGGGTTTAGATGAAGTCCAATATAGCTAGATACGGAATTATAATTTGAACCCTCTACTATGTTGAATCTTCGTAAGCTTTTACCTTGCATGAATACACAGGGAAAGAAGGATCTACGGAAAAGAATCAAGGTGCTGGAGTTGTAATGAACTTTACATCTCCTTTGCGAACTGGATATTGTATTACAACGGACAACTTTTTTACGAGACTTCCGCCTGCACAAGATCTCTTGAAACAAGGGCTAAATTTGTTTGGTACTCTCAGAAAAAAAACGAGTCCCAAATATCATCTGGACTTCATCCAATGCTACTGAAACCACGATTTTCATCTATTTTCGCATAATAAAATGGTACATAAGTGTTCCGATTCCTTCTTAGTATCATGTGTACCTTGTTTGATTTTCTGTATTAGTCGAAAAATCAATATTTAACTGTGTGCGTATCCATTGTCACTGTCGATGTAGATCTTGACTCAAGATGGTACACACAGTGACAAAACAAAGCAGTAGGCATTACCAGAGATATCGACCCTTAGACAATGTGTCTAATAGTGTATTTTAAATACGACAGTATGCCATCTTAGGCACTGTTTGACACTTAAAACACTTGATAATGGCACTCTGAAGCCTAAATCATGATCGTGTAAATAACACTGCAAATAAAAAACAGTCTAATGGCGGTACTGTCTTTAAAGAAATGTAAAAACTCTGTCTGAAGTAGCGATTTACGTATTAATTACATTGCTGCAGGCTTTTCATTAGATATGCTAGAAGGTTTACAACGTCGTTCCCATAATTCACATCCAACAGCAGTACTGTGAGAGATTTAGCAGACTTGTGCAATGGCGGGTATCCTATCTGGTTCGAGAGGTAACATATACAATAATGCACATAACGTTCTTGTCCCCTTAGTTGGTGGAAGTGGAACCAATACGCTTGCAGCTATGCTACTTCCGTAAGAGGATTCGAGGCAACAGCGCCAGCAAACGTTAGAGCTTGCAGTACTTTAGGCGGACGGGGGACGATGTCGGCAGACCCGTGCGCTTTGCTTACAGTGCCGCATTCCCCGGTCGTAATGTGTGAGGGGCATAAAGCTGGCGAAGCTGACCATAAAACCTATTTATGGCCGAGGATGGGTCTAGTGCACTCCAGCACGGACGACCTGCGGCTTTACGACTTTCTTTTGTCTCCTCCAAGCGTGTGATATAACTGTCCGGCTCTGCAGTACTCTCTCCGCGTCCGCGGCGATGAGCTACAGACGCGCCTTCATTATAGAAGGGAGTGTACTGCTGTGAGGTGCACGCCTCGACTGCAGGGATGTCATTGTGTGTCAAGCCACACTACAAGGAATTTTCATCCCAGACGACCCATAACGAGAATAACGTTTCATTTCATACTGTTATATACATCACGTAGAATGTAACATTTTCAATTTCAAAGAAAGAAGGTGCTGGAATGTTATCCATCTTTACGTCATTATGCCGGGCTCTCAGGGAATATTAGTTGTAGGAAAACGCGAGGCAATACCAAGCCTATGAGTTACCTTCGAAGACAGGCTGGAGAACGGCAAAGCTATGCTTATAATACTTGTAGATTTAATGTTAACTCGACACACTATTTGAAATTCTACTTGAAGTAAGAATAAAATAGAGGTAAATCTCTGGAACACCAAACCTTGATGACCAGGTGGGTATATGAACCGCTCAACTCCTGAATATGAGTTTCGTATCTTACCACTGCAGTACCTCGCAAGGTTGAATTTGTGATTCGTATGTGGCATATACATTATGGCAGCCCTGCGTGATGGGTGGTCTGAAATGATACATCGTTACAGTTAACATAAAACCAACAAAGCTACAAGTAGGTGAGGGATATATAACAAATTATTCACAAAACATGTTATGTACATAATTTAAATAAAAAAATTGCAAATGTTATGCAAGATGTAATTGTCAGTGTTAACCTCATCAAGTCATATTCACTAATAACCGCCAAATTTAAGGAGCTATTAGGAAAATTGTTATATGTGTATTGTGCTAGGTAGCTGAGCAAAACGAAATGGTAGAATTTTTGTGGTTTATAACCAAATAACTGTCGATTTATTTACTTAAACTGGCAGACAATTAAAGAAGTAAATTGTTCTGTTTGTGAAATTTACAGTTTCAACATACACCACAGTGGCAACCGGATGACTCACTAAGTGCCATTTAAAAGCATCTCGAAAGAAATTAAGATTGCTGAAACTCAAATAGAGGATAAAAATTAAAATTATCAACTGAAGAAATTGATGAAATTTGACTGATAGTTTGACTTCAGAAAAAGGAGCCACAATCGCTATATTTGCCTCTTCAATAGATTCTCATGAGGTAACTTAAAAGACGGATCTTACTGAGATTCTGCAGTATCCAGTTATATAAGAAAAATTTAAATGAACTGATTTGGCAGATTTCTATAAATTGTATTTGTAAGACATTTGGAAAATGTTCACACCTGTTCCGAGCAGGGCTGTATGTGTTATGCCGCGCGTGCATGTAAGGTGCCTGGATAACTCTGGCAGGTCGTACCGATACCACATATGCACGATGGCTGAATGGAGTCTGTCACGTACAATAAAAACCCACTTAGCTGCTACAATTGTAGAAATAAGGCAGGTATTTCCGAGACAACCGTAAAAACACACATTTTTACTGATTTTTATCACTTCCTAAAATTTTTTAGCAGGATGAAGAAGAAAATCCTGCTGGACCTTCTCTAAACAGACAGGGAGCAACAATATTCAAAAACATTGAAGAGAAACCTTTTTATTGTACACTGAATTCCTGACAGTCTTCTACTGTCTTTTCCTCAACATAAGAGGGGAGAATTTGTTACCTTCAGACACTCTGTAGACTTTCACCTCTCGCCAGCTCTGTAATAAAACTTTAAACTATTGCTACCCTATTTTCAGATGATGGCATTCACGTAATGTAATGTTTTCCTGAAATTACAAGAATTATTCCAGAGAAGTAAGGTTTATCCGAACGTGAAAAACGTTTGCAAGATACGACATGGTCTTGCAGCTAGAAACATACTAAAATCTACTGAAATTTGAAATTGTTACATCCGTGAAAATCTTGTCAATGCCGTATTTAATAATCTGTCTATTACATTATTATTCAACCACACATCAGCTGTCAATGAGCGACCTGAAATTAGTTAGAAGTATTGTAAAAAACCAGATACGAGTTCGATAAATTTTGAAATAGAATTTATTGGAAACTGACAGAAATTTCCATTTCCGACGCAGATGAAATTGTTAAGAGCTTAAATAAATTCAGTTCATTTGCAAGTATAACGTGCACCATAGTAAAAGACCTTATTTCGTTCCAAGGTATAAGGTGGTACAGGACCGACGAAGTATGGCTTAAGCTTCCGTATGTTATACAACTATTTTTAAAAATACGTATTTTACTTGCCATAAACGCTGTAACTGAAGAATTAAACTATCTTTCAAACAGCTTTAATCTATTTCACAGCACTTAAACATGTAGAACTCGAAATACTTTCAAGTACAAAACAGAACACAACATTGGGTCTCAGAACAACAAAAACAGTACAAATGTCATAAACTGCCTCCAGGCTACGAATTGCATCGTGTAAGATGATAGTGTGAAACGTAACTACGGCCGGCCGATGTGGCCGATTGGTTCTAGGCGCTACGATTTGGAACTGCGCGACCGCTATTGTCGCAGGTTCGAATCCTGCCTCAGGCATGGGTGTGTGTGCTGTCCTTAGGTTAGTTAGGTTTAAGTAGTTCTAAGTTCTAGGGGACTGATGACCTCAGAGGTTGAGTCCCATAGTGCTCAGAGCCATTTTTGAACGTAACTTGTAACACTATAGTTCTAATACTCTATTGATTTATTTTGCTTTTGTTTATTTTATGTTACTTTGTTGGGCTTCTGTAAATGTGTTTGATTGAACGATAACACAAAACTGAATACTCCTTTCTTTGTTAAAACTTTGATGTCATGATTTGATCCTATGCAATATCTGTAATTTAAATTCTTTGTCCCATTTGGAGGGAACAAAACTTACTGTATATAATCGTAATTTCTATGTGAATAATTTTTTGTGGAAATGTAAAGATGTGCAAATGTTCTATTTTATTTAATGCATATGGTTGCTGTTATGTAAACTGCTGATCCTCACTTAGTGTTATTAGTTAGTTTGAATGTAAAAAGTGTAGTGGTTCCCCTCGGGAACGGAACTATGTAGCGCGCGCAAATTGTGGTTGGCCTAGGTAGAAAAGGTGGTACAAGAGTCAGTCGGGGACGAGCTATCAGTCGGGGACGAGCTGCCAAACTGTGCACTGCCACGTAAAAGATGCATATTGTCCTGGTTCCAAGAGAGGCTTTTTCTGCTACTGACCGATGCCTCGGATGGATGGGTAAATAGCTGGAACGATTCTGGATTTGGTATTCATCATCACCACCAAGAAGGGCCAGAGTCCAGCAATTCTGCCTGCGAATCCACCTACCAACATGCAGTTGCCACCACGTTGCGCAATCACTGTAACGTAATACTATAATGATGTACAGTGAAGGATCAGCTTACTGCATGTTTTAGTGTGCACAAATATAAGGTAATTTATAACTGAATTTATGTACCTACCTTAATTTTTTCTTTATCATAACACCTCTCAGGTTCCTCTCCGTTTGAACTAAAGTAATTAGCGAGTGTCCCTACTGAAAGAACATTAAAGACCAGTGTTTTGCTAATTAATGCCTCTTGAACTTAGTAAAAAGAAAGTTAATGTGGCAAGAGAGTAAGTTAAAGTAAATATTGTTTGCTGAAAATAATTTTCCTATTAAAACTGCTTATTAAAGTGCTGTTGCCAACTGCAAAATTAAAAGTTCTTAAGACTGAGGCTTGTAAAGTTTTGCTTAGCAAATGATCACCTTGCTATCTGTAGTAAATTCTAAAAGGTGAGTCAGTTTCTTGCAATTTTGTCAACATTGTGTTCGCTGTAGTAAAAGTGGAAAACTGCAATAGTAGGAAATTATATGTTCATGATTGCTAAGTGTTTGTCTCTCTTGTGTATTGGAAGTGCATATTAACAGTATAACAGGATCCACAGTTTGTCTAGTGTGTTAATGTTCGGTAACAAGTAACGGAAAGACCACTAATTATGAAAACCATAATTTCTTTATTCAAATGATAGTGAGAAGCAACCTGTTAGTGGATTCCAATTAACTTTCATTTTTAAATAGTAAAGTATTTAACTGAGAGAGACTTAACCTATGTCCAATTTATGATCCTGCAGTGAATGTTAATAGTAATGTCATAACGACCGTTCAGTTTGAACAAGCCCTGAAGGTAATAGTGTGTTTCGGTATCTGTTATAATTTTGCAAATAGTTTGTGCTGCTCTAACTGTTAGTTTCAATCTTACCGTAAACATATTTATGTGTCAGAGTTCACTGCACTCGCGCGAGACAAAGTATAGGTTGTGTTTATCCATTAAAGTTACTAATAACTATTTTCTTGAACGAGAATGTTAATCATTCTCTTGCCTAGTTAGGCTAGCGACCGTTTTGTTTATCAGTTAAACAGTGCAGATAGGCAAAATTTTGTTTGTTACTGTTCAAATATTTACGTAATTTTGACTTTCATTTCCGATAAGCCACCTCCGTTAGGTACAACACGGTCAACATAACAAAATTCCTCTCAGAGGGTAACACTGCTCTGTTGCTTTATACCATAATTGCTTTAACAAAATAGTTTTATTTCAAAACCTGTTTCCAGCTTTAAGGTTATGGTACAGCAGTAGCAGACGGTAGTGTTATAAACTACGTCGATGCATACAAGAAGCAGAAAGGACGAGTTCGAAGAGCTCTTCTACACATGGAGCGCCCTCTCCTACAACATTACAAATCCAGACCATACCTGATCGACGCCTTAGGTTCACTGTCACCGATAATTCTCCATAAATCCAGACTTGACTCCATCCGATTTTCATCCGCATCTAAAACAAGAACACCTTCGAGGACTTCGCTTTGATACACAAGAAGCGTTGCAAGCATAGGTAGGATGTTCCTCCATCAACAAAGTTAAATATCCTATAGTCACTGTATCAACAAACTTGTCTCTCGTTGCGAGAAATGTGTTCACCTCCAGGGTTACTGTGTTGAAGGGTTATTTAAAAAGCATCAAGTGTTTTCTCATAAAAATTTCGGAGGTATCACTTTACAGCTCTTGCCTGTAAATTCATTTATGCTCGTAATTCGAATTACAGTCGTAGGATGGCTTATACAGAACTACATTTCGTCTACCCTAGGTTACTGCGGAATGCTACTTCTGTTTACTGAACTGTATGTATATTTCCCTCATACTTTATCTCATATTCGTCCACAAAAAAAATGGAAGAACCGAGCAAAGTAGTGCAGTGGTCAACACATTGATGTCGGTTTCTGGAGGACCGGTCATCAAAGTGTGGGCATCCAAATTTAGTGTTTCCCTGGTCTCCCAAAAACATAGCAATTAAGTGTAGGTCACTGTGGTGAGGTGGTAAAAATGGAAATGTCGTGTGGCTGGGGCCTCCCGTCGGGTAGACCGTTCGCCTGGTGCAGGTCTTTCGATTTGACGCCACTTCGGCGACCTGCGCGTCGATGAGGATGAAATGATGATGATTAGGACAACACAACACCCAGTCCCTGAGCGGAGAAAATTTCCGACCCAGCCGGGAATCGAACCCGGGCCCTTAGGATTGACAGTCTGTCACGCTGACCACTCAGCTACCGGGGCGGACGGTGAGGTGGTGTGGGACATAGTGTTGATTTTGTGTTGATGACGAGAACGTGAATTATGATTTCCTACTCAGATGCTGTACCTGCTCTCCCACTATCTGCTAGCCGTTGTGGCCGAGCGGTTCTACGCGTTTCAGTTTGGAAACGAACTGCTGCTACAATCGCAGGTTCGAATCCTGCCTCGGGCATGGATGTGTGTGATGTCCTTCCGTTAGTTAGGTTTAAGTAGTTCTAAGTCTAGGGGACTGATGACCTCAGATGTTAAGTCCCATAGTGCTCAGAGCCATTTGAACCATTTTTCTCCTGCTGTCTGTGTATTCACAAGACGGAGAGTGAACCATGCGACATTGTTCCCGTGTTGCTACACGCCTCACAGCCCAGCTTCCCACCATCTGCACCACCTGGTTACCACATTACATAATCTACATTCGGTGAAAAGCGAAAACATTAGGTCCACTGTCCCACGCGAGATGGTGTTGCGGGCTCCTGTGGCGGTAAGGGACATATGCACTGAAGCGCCAAAGAAACTGGTATAGGCATGCATATTCAAATACAGAGATATGTAAATAGGGAGAATACGGTGCTGGAGTCAGCAACGCCTATATAAGTCAACATGTGTGGCGTAGTTGTTAGATCGGTTACTGCTTCTACAATGGCAGGTTATCAAAATTTAAGTGAGTTTCAACGTGGTGTTATAGTCGGTGCACGAACGATGGGACACAGCATCTCCGAGATAGCGATGAAGAGGGGATTTTCCCGTACGACCATTTCACGAATGTACCGTGAATATCAGGATTCCGGTAAAACATCAAATCTCCGGCATCGCTGCGGCTGCAAAACATCCTGCAAGAACGGGACCGACGACGACTGAAGAGAATCGTTCAACGTGACAGAAGTGCAACCCTTTCGCAAATTGCTGCAATTTCAGTGCTGGGCCATCAACAAGTGTCAGCGTGCGAAACATTCAACAAAATATCATCGAGATGGGCTTCCGTAGAAGAAGGCCCACTCGTCTACCCCTGATAACTGCATGACACAAAGCTTTACGCCACGCCTGGGCCCGTCAACTCCGACATTGGACCGCTGATGACTGTAAACCTGTTGCCTGGTTGGACGAGTCTCGTTTCAGATTGTATCGAGCTGATGGAAGTGTGCGAGTATCAAGATAACCTCATAAATCCATGGATCCTGCATGTCAGTAGGGGACTGGTCAAGCTGGTGGAGGCTCTGTAATGTGTGAGGCATGTGCAGTTGGAGTGATATGGGACCCCTGATACGTCTAGATACGACTCTGACAGGTGACACCTACGTAAGTATCCTGTCTGATCACCTGCATTCCATTCGTATCCATTGTGCAATCCGACGAACTTGAGCAATTCCAGCAGGACAATGAAACACCCCACTCGTCCGGAATTACTGCAGACTGGCTCCAGGAACACTCTTCTGAGTTGAAACACTTCCACTGGCCACCAAACTCCCCAGACATTCACATTGTTGAACATATCTTGGATGCCTTGCAAGTGCTGTTCAGAAAAGATCTCCACCGCATCGTACTCGTACGGATTTATGGGCAGCCCTTCGTGGTTCATCGTGTCAGTTCCCTCGAGCAGTTCTTCAGACATAAGTCGAGTCCATACCACGTCGTGTTGCTGCACTTCTGCGTGCTCCCGGGAACCATACATGATACTACACAAGAGTACCTGTTTCTTTGGTTCTTTGGTATATAAGCCACCCAGAGCCAAATGGGGAATCATTCTACTAATTATATAGGTACCAAATGAGAAATCTACTGATAAAGGCAACTTTGGCAATGGGCATATTTTTATAATCTCTGGCGTGGCAACGAGCACCTCGTAAACGGCGAATCTGGCCGTGTATTTGCGTGCTGAAGTCGTGTGCTTCTATGCAAAGTAGGTGCAGAACAATGAAACCATGGGCCAGCGAAAAGGACTTGGATGTTCATGCCTCACCACAAAACGTGAAGGTCGAAGGTTCGACCGCTCTGTAAAGAATAATCGACGCTCTTTGCAGAGGTTGTAGCCACAAATGTTTCAGAAGACAGCAGCCAGTGACCTTTACTTTCTCCGACGTTGACCTAACGACATAATCACAATTGTAATGGGCACAGGATCGTCTAGGCAAGGGTGGGGACCAATGACACCGTGTCTCCAGGTCGGACGAAGCATGTGTCTTGCTAGACCAGTTCGAGTCGTGTGTGGCTAGGTGAACGGATGTACGAAACACGCACTGTTCCAGTGACGCAAACAATTGGGACAGATTTATACTATGGGGAAAATACAGTGTGATTCCATGGGGTCTTTCGTAGCAGTCTAATTCATCACGACAGATGTGAACTAAATATACATCATTATGGAGCATTTGCATCCCTTAATGCTTAATTTTTTCGCCGACTGCGACAGCATCTTCCAGCAAGACAACTGTCCGTGATAAGGCCATAATGGTGCTACATGATTTTGAGGGGCATGATAGTGAACTAACATTTATATTTTCGACACCAAAACAATGGAATATATCTGCGACACTCTCCGTTCCCAGATTTGTGCCCACAAACCACCGGCCCTGTACGTACTGAAATTTCGTAACTTTCGCAAAGATAATATGGTGCCACATACCTTTTGAAATACATATCAAGGACTTGTCGAATACATGCAGCCCAGAATCGCTACTGTATTTTGCTCCAGAGATGGATCAATATGGTATTAATCCTGTGGTCGTAACGTTTTGCCTCATCACTGTAAACAAAATTCGGATGTGTAGTCATTGACAAGACGTTCAAGTATGCACGATGGTAACTTCAAACGTATCCTTCCTCGACCGTCCAAATGCGCGAATGCAACGAAGCAGTCAAAATGATGTGCCGAACTTCACACTCAATAATTAGAGGCTATATTGCAAGACGAAATGCTCTACCTCTACATGCAACAACGTGTTAGCATCCGAGCGGAAAATTCAATTTAGGTGTTGCTTCAGAAGTTAATGTACATTTTTCTGCATCTGAGAGGCTGTATATGCCGAGTGTTGCGCCTAAGCTCATTTCGGGCTGCACCATGTGCGATATCGCGCCTAATGTAGCTTTAAGTTTGAATTTATCGCCTCTTATCAGGACTGGCCCAGAGCTCGCAACTACGTAGTTTCTGCTAGTTGCGCCAACAACTCGCCGAATCTGTGCGGTATGTTGCGTAGTGCGGCTCTTCCCAGAAAGTCTTTCAGCGCATCTTAGTAACATTTAAGCCGTCTCCATCTCAACTCGACTGCTGAAATCTTAGTACATGTAAGGAATACTCTCTAACATTTGTACTTGTTAATATCGTTGAGCAAGTACAGTGTCTTCAATTCTCTTATTTCACCGGACTAGAGGGAATTGCGTCAAAATAAACACAGAACAATAATCAAGAGATACATACGTTAATAATGCACTAGTCTATCGTCACCAGCTATGTACCTATAATGTTTTAAGATTAATTATGGTACGTATTAATTTCATCTTTATGGATGTCAAGTAGTAAGAATGTAAGTTGTCAGTATATTCCGTGTATTGAAACATTTAAAATACGACAGGATGCCCTCCTTAATACTGAATCAAACTGCATGACACCACATTAAATTTCACTTCGCAATAGAGTGTTCATTTAATAACTTCCTGTCAAATTAAAACTGAGTGCTGGAGAAGGATTCGGTCGCGAAACCTTGGCCTCTCGCAAGCAGTAGCTCAACCGACAGAGTCAGCACATGATTTTAATCTACCAAGAAGTTTCAAATTGTGTGTTTATTTTCAGTTTTCGTGTAACGTATGCTGATATTTAATGACGGATGGTGAAAAAGATTCCGCCAGAAAGCCACACTAACTCCTTGTCTACATGTTGGTGCTTATACACCAGCATCTGAGTCGCTCTAGTACGCATGCACGCTGTAGCAACGCCCTCAAACGGAAACATTTTGTTCGCCACATATATGTTACATCTCCATTTCATACATTTACGGTACAACATTCTTCAGCTCTGCTGAAGAACCGAAAAATGTAAAATAAAAGTAACAAAAGTAAACTGCTGTTCAGTATAATTTTGCTATTTTCATCGCAAAAATAGTGACAAAGCTAAAAGTCGACGTCTGCAGCCGACGTTTCTTAGTTGCCACTGGAAATATAGTGGATAAACGCGATTGAAATTCTCTTAAAATTATAAAATATCTGTCCAAACATATTGTTCAATAAAAAGGCAAATAGAAAACTTACTTACAAGACAGTAAACATTACTTAAAAATTAGCTTTTCAATTAGTTGAATCACTCACTATTGTTATACGGCATATAACCTTAAATTATTTCGCAATATCTAGTGACCTCAGGCTACTAATACATCAAATTATCTCAAATACGGGGACACTGTTCTGAAGAGTTTAAGTTTAAACGAGGATGATGATCAGATACAATTAACAAACTGGTTTGGAGTACTAGAACAGTACGTAAAGAGCTGTGTGAATACGAAGCTGCAGTCCGAAAATCGCTAGAGATACAGGTGAACTACAAGTTTGTGTGAAATATATTAAATAGATGTGACATGTGCGTACGTGAGCATGGCTACAGGTAAAAAATTTCTCCTAATGCCTGGATCGATTTCAACCAAACATGGTACCATGTTACTTAGTATCTGGAGAGAAATACTCTGGGTTTAAGACAGATGGACAGATAAGGGAGATGGAGGACGAGATGGAGAGAGAGAGGCGGGGAACAGGAGATGAACAGGTAGAGGAGGAGGAGAAGATGGACAGAGACTGGTGTGATGGAGATGGAGAGGAATAGGGACAGAAGGACATAGAAGAGGAGAAGATGGGTGGAGAGAGGGGAGGAGGAGATGGATAGAGGGTAAGAGGAGATTGGCAGACAGAGGGAGAAGGAGGAATTCAACAGATGAGAGGAGGAATAGGACAGAAAGAGGAGTAGGTGGAGAGTGGCAGAAAAAGGAAGGAAGAGAAGGTCGACAGATGAGAGGTGAAGATGGACAGAGAAAGATGAGTCGGAAATGGACAGATTAAAGGCAAATAGGAAACGGACAGGGGGAGGAGAATATCGAGAGAAGAGGAGATGAAGATGGACAGAGACAGGGGAGGGGACAGAGGAAAGGGAAGTGATGGTCTGAAGCGGATGGAGGAGAAAGATAGAGAGAGATGGAAAGACAATACTGCCTAATAGAAGTTTTGGGTAACTACATACCTGGGCAACATTATGAACTCAGCTAGTTACTAGCTTATATTCATGAAAATCATTGTATATATCTACGTAGGTTGTACATCTCTTTCTAAACACGAGATCGATTTTAACTAAATTTCATACACAATTAACATACTGTCTGAAAAAAAGCACTCACCAACAGGAATCAGCTTCCTCATATGGGTGTGAGGCTGAAAAGGGGGTGACGTAAAAGCTTATCTAGGGAACGTCTGGAACAATTTCAACCAAATTTCATGTCTGCATGACTCATTATTTGAATTATTTGTATGAAAATACTGTGGGAGTTATCACATTAGATTTGGGAGTGTGCATGATCAGTCTCGACGTCTAAACACATAGCGGAAGATATTAGTATTGGATTAACGTTTTTCAGGATCACTAAGCACGTTTGTGGTAGTCGATGTTTCACCCCTATAGTGTGCACAAATATGGTAAAATATCGGCATGTCTCTGTCACACCTAAAGCAGCTTTTACCAAACATGACACACATATCATTTTCTACCTGAGAAAAATTAATATAGCTATAAGACATCCGTAGCACCCCTCATAGAGGGTGGGGAGAAGAAGAGGTAACACGTAAACATGTTCGAAAATGAACTGTTGGCATTTCTTTCTTATAGTTAGTTGACTTGGAATACTTTAAAAGTATGAAGGGCAACATACTTCTTATTTGCGTCTTTTAATCCATCAAGCAGATCGTCAGAATGAACACTGCAGCTTGCCAATAACTTCGTTTCTCTACACGAACACGTCATCGGTAAAAAGCTAGTTTTATATAAAAATAGTTGCTAACTATCTCTAATAAAAACAGATTTTACGCAAGGCAGGGAGACATCTGCTTTTAAAGTGCGCCTGCTAAGCTGGGTGGTAATGTGCTTGCCTCCCATGCACTCGGCGGGGATTCGATTCCTGGCCAGGTTGGAGATTTTCTCCTCTCGATGAGGGGGTGTTGTGTTGTCCTCATCATCATTTCATCCTCATCATCGGCCGCAAGTCGCCCAATGTGGCGCCAACTGAAATAAGACTTGCTCTTGTCGGCCGAACCCGACTGGGACATCCCGGCCAACAGTGCCATAAGATCATTTCATTTGATTTTCATCTGCTTTTAAAGATGAAGAATCACCAAGGGGCACAGGTTGGTAGTAGAACCAATTATCTTCATTACTTTGGGTATTATTTTTAGAGACAGTTTTTAAATCGGCTTCAGTCGATGTTATAGAGACAGCAGCTGACATAAATGTAATAACATTTACACATATTGATTTTGTATGTTAAATGTACAACTTCCATTTGTTGCTAGAATTTTAATTATTTTCCAAAAACTAATAATCATAATATACTGAAAGTGTAAAGATACGCTATCTGTTATGGGCAATAAATGCTATACAAATGAACCTTTCTTTGTTGTAAATATGACACCAAAAATACTGAGTTCCATAACAGAAATTTTATTTAATCATAAAGATAAATGTGTGTATTTGTCTTTCTTCTATCGCAATACCTGTTAGCTTAGACTAACTGAACACTAGGTACACGACTTGCTACACAAGCACATGCTTACGTCTCACTCACTGATAAACATGCATATTAATTACCGTCATTCATGAATTCACCAACTACGGCTTCTTTTTTAATTTTTTAACATTGAGGACTCCAATGCAGCTAGTCCAAACTTAAAACGCTGTCTGTCCTTTGAAAATATCAATCTATCGTTGCTACAGCTTCTGAGAAATTTCAAACAAGTTGCAGTGATATGATGAATAACACAGAAGGAAATACATTGACCTCATAGGTTAACACACGGATTCATTTGAAATCGAAATAAACACCTATGCACCCATTCATAAACACACACACACACACACACACACACACACACACACAGCTTTTAACATGGTTTCCAGGAGCAAGTTGTAAATGTCCATATTCATTGTAGTCAAAAGTGTTAAACATGAGGAGGAAGTTCTTGATTCATGTGAATCAGTTCTGTAAGTAGCCAGTCCGATTCTCCACTGTATCGAGGGCAGTCAAAGTACATGTAGCTGACGACCTAGATCTCTCCACTGTATCAATAAAGTGATGCTATGATGCAGAGTATAAAAGAGTTCTGTAACTGATTTCAAACAATATTTGAACCCAGGAACGCAAAATTTGTCTACTGAGATTGTAAAAAGGAAGCATCTGGTCTCTTCATACACTTTTTGTAAAATTATTGTGCAACTGGTGGGTTCTGGGCAAGATAACGATCTAAATTCCAGGAACTGATAACACATGTGGGTCAACTCGAGTAATTGATAAGGTAAGGGAGCACCAGGTGATATATTTGGTATCATATTACAGATGAGACAATTGTGCATGTTACATCTCACTGATAGCAGCATCAGCAGTTCCTTACCTCCAAGGTTAGTCCAGGTATCGTGACATCCTACCAGTCGCCAAGGTCAAGGAGGGGTGGGCCATTGCACTGTTGCAAATTGTGAGTGAAGAAATCCCTGGCAGGAATACCCCTCTGCTCTGCAACAATGTTTGTATTATGACATCCAAAAACTTGAAGACTTTGCTTTGATGCTATATATCATTCGCCATGGAATATAGGAATGAGTACAAAGCACATTTCTCTGTAAACAATTAGAAACCAACATTTGCTTGTAAATTATAAACAATAAAACAGGAATTTTAATTTGTTGAAAATGATTTTTTTAACTTAAACACTTTCTCACAAATCATGAAAACATAAATAAAGGAAAAACCACTTTCACATCCTACTTACGCCTGCCTCCAGCAGATGGCTGCAATAAAAAAATCGATATTTCTCATAAATAATTAAATAAAAATAAAAACCATGATTTGCTTATAAAATATGAATAAAGAATTAGGAATTCTTAGTTGCTGAACATGGGTTTGACCTTAAATACTATCTCACAAACCGAGAAAATGCGAAATAATAATAAATCCATTTTCGCTTCCCAGGTCCTCCTATCGCCAGTATATGGCTGCACGTAGAAAAATCATCCTTAGCTCGATCCTTGTACCAGATTGATAGTTGGTTGCAGTGGTAAAAATTGTCGTTAGGGTTTCGGTTCTACCATGAGTTTTACAGATGGCTCCACGGCAAAAACCACAGCCGAGTCGTAAATTAATTGTTTTCCACAGCTAATATATTGCAATATTCTAAAAGTCTGCCAAACACGTTGGAAACCCATTGTTCACAACGATTATCCATAGCTTAATAGAGATCAATACATGAAAAAACGCTGTAAGACTCAATGAAATTAATGAGAGGAGACGAGGTACTGGCAAAAGTAAAGCTGTGAGGAGGGGGCGTGAGAGTCGTGCTTGGTTAGCTCAGTTGGTAGAGCACTTGCCCGCGAAAGGCAAAGGTCCCGAGTTCGAGTCTCGGTCCGCCACACAGTTTTAATCTACCAGGAAGTTTCATATCAGCGCACACTCTGCTGCAGAGTGAAAATCTCATTCTGGTAATGAGATGTCACTACTGCAACAAAAAATGTAACAGTCGTTCATTATTTATTTTCCACGTCCAACATGCTGAAAAAATTCTAAACTGTCTGTAAAGCACGTCAGAAGCTTAAAAATGTAATCTTTACATAGGTGGTTGAGGGAAGTTCGATTTTCAGACCACAATTTAATACTGCTGCCCATATGTTGCTGCACAGTTAAAGAACGCAACACAGTTGTACATTAATCATTTTTCCATACACATAGGATCTTGAAAAAACTCTAAAATATCTGCACAGTACGTCAGCAGGGCGAAAAATGCGATATTTACATTGTCCTTTGAGGTTAATACATGAAAAACGCTATTTGATGTCACAATATTCCAAAAAAAAAGTCTGCAGTGTAAAACAAAGCACAAGCATTATCCAAGTATTGACATATTGGCCAAATTAGTGCCCAAAATTCTACAGGATGTGCCTCCATGGTAAATTTCAATGCCAAATAACAGATGACATTTTACAAATTAGGTCTAAAATGCAATATCATAAAACTAATTCGTTCAAGTTTATAAGACCAGATAAATAAGTGTTACCTAGCAGGCATATAAACGGCTGAGTGTAGCTATTTAGGCTTACTCATAACACACCCTCAAATAAAATACTTTATAGGAAGCACTGATAGTATGATGTTTATATCGTTAGTTGTGATGACTATCTTTGAATGTTATGTAATTCTACAGTGAATACAGGAGCGAGGAACAGATGCAGTTCACAAACAGAGAAATCCGATATTAATTCATTCTTCATGTAATATCAAATAGTAAAAATAATACATAACTTAGTTTCTGTATTTGGGGCGTCAGTTGCTAAATGTAGATCTGAATGTAGAAATACAAACAGATGCAAAAGATTTATATATCTGTCACTGTGTGTTCAGAAAATGTTGAGCCCTATGAAAGTCTGTAAATCTTATTCAACTGACAAAATCACAAAATAGGCTCCATGCATGAATGTTTGAACTTAAGTACACTCGCCTCTGGATCTCCGGAGACGGGATGCTTGCATCTCTCTGGCACCAGCATAATCGTTCGTGCCAGCACCTTCGCACCCTGGTGGCGGCTTTAGGAAACGCGGTGGCGTAACTGGTGGCTAGGGTATTTGAAACTGCGACCTAAACCACAACAGTTGATATTAATGCAGGAAAAAAAATTGCTGGAAGACACAAATCAAATAAAATGATGCCACATACATCTGCAATCTAAAAGGAACTGTGAGTTAATTAGCAGATATACACATTTTATTCGAGTTAGTGCCCAAAAAATTCTGATGTTTGTTCCTCAATGGTAGACCTCAATTCCTAATAACAGTTGACATTTTAGGAGGTAGGTCTAATAATCTGATGTCTTAAAACTACCCTGATCAGTCTTATAACTGCAGAACAAAAATACGTTAGCTAAGCAGGCAAATGGACAATCTGGATGTAGCTAATCAGGCATACCTACAATACACACTCAAAGTATACATACCAACATTTAAAAAAATTCTCAGACGCCATTTTAGGAGGGGCAAAGGTAATACCTTGTGTTATTCTGTGTAAACATTATAAACGAAGCTATTCATTGTCATGTATACGACAGCAGTTTGCATTCAGAAGGCTCCCTAAAACCTTTATAGACTGTATTCATCCGATACTATTACTCGCAATATTCTAAAAAATATTGCAGCGGGGAAAGAGCGAAGTCCACACAGATAAACACGCAAGGCGAGTGCTCAGTCTCTGCAGCTGCATTTCTGGAAACCACAGCTAACAAAAATAAAAACCAGTAACCAACTATACCACCAAAAACACGTTTATAACACTGTTGTCATAATAGGAAAGGAAGGAAAGAATAAGGCGAATTTATTAGCAAAATATTACTTAGGCGACACAGGAACGTGTATAGCTTGCAAGACGGTAACAGTGAGGGAAGTGACATTCGCGACGACATTGTCTGAATCTATATCTTGTAGAACGACTCGTCATACACTACTGGCCATTAAAATTGCTATACCAGGAAGAAATGCAGATGATAAACAGGTATTCATTGGACAGATATATTATACTAGAACTGACATATGGTTACATTTTCACGCAATTTGGGTGCATAGATCCTGAGAAATCAGTACTTACAACAACCATCTCTGGCCGTAATAACGGCCTTGATAAGCCTGGGCATTGAGTCAAACAGAGCTTGGATGGCGTGTACAGGTACAGCTGCCCATGCAGCTTCAACACGATACCTCAGTTCATCAAGTGTAGTGACTGGTGTATTGTGACGAGCTAGTTGCTCGGCCACCATTGACCAGACGTTTTCAGTTGTTGAGAGATCTGGAGAATGTGCTGGCTAGGACAGCAATCGAACATTTTCTGTATCCAGAAAGGCCCGTACAGGACCTGCAACATGCGGTCGTGCGTTATCCCGCTGAAATGTAGGGTTTCCAAGGGATCGAATGAAGGGTAGAACCAAGGGTCGTAACACATCTGAAATGTAACGTCCACTGTTCAAAGTTCCGTCAATGCGAACAAGATGTGACCGAGACTTTTAACCAATGGCACCCCATACCATCACGCCGGGTGATACGCCAGTATGGCGATGGCGAATACACGCTTCCAATGTGCGTTCACCGGGATGTCGCCAAACACGGATGCGACCATCATGATGCTGTAAACAGAACCTGGAATCATCCGAAAAAAATTACGTTTCGCCATTCGTGCACCCAGGTTCGTCGTTGAGTACACCATCGCAGGCGTTCCTGTCTGTGATGCAGCGTCAAGGGTAACCGCAGCCATGGTCTCCGAGCTGATAGTCCATGCTGCTGCAAACGTCGTCGAACTGCTCGTGCAGATGGTTGTTGTCTTGCAAACGTCCCCATCTGTTGACTCAGGGATCGAGACGTGGCTGCACGGTCCGTTACAGGCATGCGGATAAGATGCCTGTCATCTCGACTGCTAGTGATACGACCCGTTGGGATCCAGCACGGCGTTCCGTATTATCCTCTTGAACCCATCGATGCCATGTTCTGCTAACAGTCATTGGATGTCGATCAACTCGAGCAGCAATGTCGCGATACGATAAACCGCAATCGCGATATGCCACAATCCGACCTTTATCAAAGTCGGAAACGTGATGGTACACATTGCTCCTCTTTACACGAGGCATGAGAACAACGTTTCACCAGGCAACGCCGGTCAACTGCTGTTTGTGTATGAGAAATCGGTTGGAAACTTTCCTCATGTCAGCACGTTGTAAGTGTCGCCACTGGCGCCAACCTTGTGTTAATGCTCTGAAAAGTTAATCATTTGCATATCGCAGTATCTTCTTTCTGTCGGTTAATTTCGCGTCTGTAGCACGTTATCTTCGTGGTGTAGCAATTGTAATGGCCAGTAGTGTACATTGCAAGACATCTCATAAATTACACGTTGTCGCAACTAAAGTGTCTTTTTAGCTCATTGTAGTAAATTTTTATCGTAAGATAAGCTAAATCGTTACGAAAAATCAATTTCGAATGTCTTGCAGGCCTAAGTGTTATCGTAGTCAACCTAACCATCTAACGCAAAACTCTGTATGACTACCCTACATTGCTCTAAATGCTAAACAAATTCCATAACTCTTAATGATGCTCTTATCTGTGACATGTAGATATGAAGACCATATGGAAGTCGTCGTGTTCTACAAAATTAGTGGACTACAACCAAAAATCTCGTTAGAGATTCTACCAGTGCCCCAGCTGGAATATGCGCATGCGCTTAATATCAAGACCTCAACATCGTCCATGTTAGGACTTCCAAAGCAAAGCTCAAACAAAATGTATCTTCTGGTAAACCTTGCGGGATGTAAGGTCGTGGTCCATGAAACTCTTCAGCTCCTAACGTTTCGTCCAGTGCTTCGCTGGACATCTTCAGAGGGGTGTTTCTCCTCCGGTGAGTCTTGCCGAGTCGGCAAGACTCACCGGAGGAGAAACACCTTTCTGAAGATGTCCAGCGAAGCACTGGACGAAACGTTAGGAGCTGAAGAGTTTCATGGACCACGACCTTACATCCCGCAAGGTTTACCAGAAGATATGTCATCCGGTCGTGAAAGCCTTCATACTATGATCAAACAAAATGGCTACAGATATTACGAGGTGTGGCAAGTCAACATCGCAGTGTAACAGCGGTTTGCAGAGACGAAAATATCGACGCCGTAATACACGGAAAACAGTAACAAGTAATGTAATTACATGAGCAATATTGGTGCCGGATTACAGGTAATTACCGAAGTCATGTACAGTGATGAACCAAAACATTATGACGACTGCCCACCGTGACGATGGGTGCCGCCTGGTGGCGTTGCGGCCACGCGACGCAGTAACAGAAATATGCAAGCGATGCATACACAGGCGGGGGATCACTCTAGCGAAGATATGAGCAGCAAATGGGGAAATCCATTGAGATAAGCGACTTTGACAATGGGCAGATTATGATTACGCAGAACCTGTGAAAGAGAATGTTCGCGTGCTACTGTCGTGAGTATCTACAGAAACAGTGAAACTAGCACTAGCTGCTAAATGATTGGATGTCCAGGACTCTTCACAGAACGTGGGGTCTGGAAGCTTGTCTGCTCAACTACGTAGGACAGATGGTGTGGCACCTCTGCCGAAAGAGCGAAATGCTGGTGCACGTATAATTGCTACGAATCACACCGTTCATAGTACAATGTTGAACATGTTCTTCAGTAGACCACCCCTACATGTTCACATGTTGACACGAGGACGTCGTCAATTACGATTTCAGTGAGCAAAGGAATATCTGAATTCGACCATCGATCAATGAAAATGTGTCGATTCTTCGGATAAATCACGTTTTTGCTGCACTAGATCGCTGGTCGTCTCCACAGACGAGGTGAACGGCGGCTCGAAACGCAGTGCGCCATGGACGCAGGCTGGTGCGAGCAGTATTATGCTGTTGGAGACAGTCTCCTATGCTTGCATGACACCTGTCGCAGTAATCTAAGACATGCTGACGGCTGCGAGCCATCTGCATCCCTTCATGCTTTATGCCTTCCCTGACAACGATGTCATCTTTCAGCAACATAACTGTCCGTGTCTCGTAGCCACAAGCGTACTACAGTGGTTTGAGGAGCATTACAGTGAGCTCACATCGATTTCTAGGCCACCAAATTATCCTGATGTAGATCCTACGGAACCCATATGGGTCGGCATCGGGTCCCGTCAGCGTCCACGCAAATCAGGGCCCCAACACCTTGTACGCAAATCAGGGCCCCGTTATTTGCGTGACCTATATGACCTGTGCCTAGACTTCTAATGCCCCATGCCTCTGCAAACCTATCAACAAACTATCGGGTACCAGACGAGCAGAAACAGTGATGTATTTCGTTCCAAAGACGGACAACCAAGCTATTAAGCATATGGTCATAAAGTTTTGGCTCATCATTGTAACTATGTTCCATAATAGAATAGTTGTAAGGAAAGATACAAGTCATCAAGTGCGTACCTAAACATTCTTGCGCAGGGTCGAAGCGCGCGATACATCTGCCTTTATGACAACTGTCCTTGCATTGTACTCCCGCTTTCTTTCTTTCCTTGCTTTTATCTCTTCCATTTCCAGTTTTCTTTTCGTTCACACACCACAGCAACTGCACTTAAAGACGTCATTTCTATAATGGGGAGTGGTTTAAGACTGTGTGATACATTTTTTCTTATGAGTTGCGAGATAACTGTTTTGGGCACCAGTTCTAAAACGATGATATGTACGAGTATATCTGACGGTATTGTGGAGAACATTGCTCCGGATTGAGAGAAATATGTTTTCCCTGCTTTAATGTAGCATGTCTGTGTAATACTTATGTTGTCTTTGTTGGAGTCAGTGTTAAGAGTGTCAACAAACTTCACAGGCAGATAACTGAAACTATATGCCGACAGAACATAATTTATAAGCTTTTCTCTGTCTTGAGCGCCAGGAATGGTCATCTGTACATCATTCATTTTTCGGGTATTCTTATTAAACCAGCAAACAGCAGAATGTTGTTAAATTATCTCACAGCAGCTATTTAGTTATCTTACACTACATGGATTTGATTGGCACAGAGTACAGTGGAGAGCGTTGTAAATACTGTTTGGTAGAGTCTAATACATTTAGACAGTCTTGCGCAGAGTAAAACAGACCACCCACTCTGCAGCTGTATATTGTAGCCTCCAGCCTGGTAATACCATGCTTCTTAGCCAAGGAAGGCAGCCGCATTTCTGCACCTTTTATAAAACCTATCAGGTCATTACTGTGGGGTCCTGCCCACTCGTATCTTAAAGAGTGCGTTGGGATGTTGCTTTCTGGGGTAGCTACACAACAATTCAAGCAAATCACATTATTGGATTAATGGTTTTTGTTACAATGAAGAAGATTGACAATACTTAATTTGGTTTACAAGAGCTTGTCGTAAGCTATAGGAGACATGCAAATAATCAATTTCTTTCGCTGTACAGAAAGTCCATGCAAGTAGTGCATATGGATCACAAGCAACTGTTTTTCTGGTGCTCTGTTCTAGTCCGGGTCTACTTGTATCCGACTTCTACTGTTCGGCCGAGGCTGGCAGGAGCGGTGTTTATATTCTCTTCGGCTAGAGACCGCTCCCGTCGTGGTGCGGTCCTAGTCTGCAAACTATTGACTGACGTAGTCTCACAGCCTTCTCTACTCTTGCGTTCTTCATCTTCGTGCCGTCACTTGTCATTACACCGTAACAGATAGCAACTATTTACCCCTAGAGCTGTAATATGACATACAAATTTATTATATTTTTTTATTCTACAATTGAAGGTCATCCATATTGAGTAGTCTATTCCATCTGTCGTATTATTGTCCACAGGCACATTGTCTGTATGGAGGTGGTGCTGCTGCTGTAAATAAGGCATGTAATCTATGTAAGTGTAGAATTATTACATATTCGTATATTATGCAGCAGCTAACAAGTGTCTATCTCCATCTTACGGTTTTAATCTACAAGGCAGTTATCGTGCTCTACTACTTTCTCAGTGTGTGTTATCAGTGACATTTCCCACATTTTTTCAATATTTATCCATTTTCACCATATTTCACATGTAAATGTACAAGTATAAATACAGTCTAATTGCTTACATAACGAAGTGTGGCTCGCTCAGATATACCTCAAGATGTTAATGTATATTGGTCACATAACTACGCAATGCTTTCCAGATAATCTTAAGCTAATGATCACTTGATCAACATAGTAGTATAGACATTGCTGTTTCTAAGGCATGAGATATAACACAGGCATCTAACAGTAATGTATGTTTATACCACGGCGACTATGGAGTCAGTAGTTTTCTCGATAAGTACGGAGGTGGAAGTGTTCGATACTCCCTCCACCGACACTGAGCTAGTGGCTAGTGGCCCATGATGAGTTCGAAGCTGCATCCGAAGGTTGGAGCCAGACAATTTAGATGTGACAATATTTCATTTGTACGTGCAATGTGTGAAGCATTTCGCAGTACGTGATAAGTGATTTTTACGAGATATCGACTCTGAGAATGTCTCTGGAAATGTCACATCTTTCACTGTTATCGTCTCAGGTCATGTGTTTACTAGCAGTTCATGTTCTTGTGTTGTCTAAGTAACATTTTGCTAATAAATTCATCTTATTTTTCCCTTCCTTTCCTGAGAAGACAATGTGTTGTGCATGTGTTTGTGGTAGTGTAGTTGGTTACTAGTTTTTATTTTCACGAACCATAGTTTCAGTAAATGCAACTGCATAGTTCGAATATACACTTAATGTACTTATATACATATACATTGTTCTTTTGACGCTGCTGATGTATCTTTTATGAATGTTGTGAGCAATAATATTGGACGAATAGAGTCTATAAGGCTTTTAGAAAACCTTGTGACTGGAAATTGCTGTTATTTACATGGCTTTCAGCAAGTCTGCGTCGATTGTGATATTAGCTGTAACTGGGAATAAATAGCTTCGTTTATAATGTTGCTAGCGAAAAACATGAGACATTATCTTTGTCCCTCAGAAAATGGTCCTTGAATACTTTTTTAAGTGTTGTGATACATACGGTGAAGGTGTGTTAATGGCAGGTCTAATTAATTACAATCTGTCTGTCTATTTACCTTCTTAGCTAACATATGTTTCCTGCAGTTATAAAACTGGTCTGGGTTGTTTTAAGACATCCAATTATTGGTTCTACCTTCTAGAATGTCAGCTGTTATTAGCAATAGAAATCTGCAGTTGAATTAGAATTGTGTGAGGATTAATTTGAGGAAATGTATATATGTGGAAAATAGCTCTCAGTTACCTTTGCTTTAGAGATGCGTGTGACATCACTTTAATTGATTTGAATCTTATAGCGGTTTTTCCACGTATTAATTTCAGCTTGCAATGTAGACATCACGCTTTATGTACTCATTTGGAAATATTTCATTTGAGTGTGTTGTTAGTAAGCCTAGTTAGTTACATTCAGTCTATTTTACTGCTCAGCAAACATTTATTTTTCTGCTCATACAAACGTGGACAAACGTGGTCACGGTAGTTTTACAACATCGAATTTTCAGGCCTAACTTGTAAAAAGTTAACTGTTATTTAGCACTCATATCTAAGATTGCCCCCCCCCCCCCCATGAACCATGGACCTTGCCGTTGGTGGGGACGCTTGCGTGCCTCAGCGATACAGATAGCCGTACCGTACGTGCAACCACAACGGAGGGGTATCTGATGAGAGGCCAGACAAACGTGTGGTTCCTGAAGAGGGGCAGCAGCCTTTTCAGTAGTTGCAAGGGCAACAGTCTGGATGATTGACTGATCTGGCCTTGTAACAATAACCAAAACGGCCTTGCTGTGCTGGTACTGCGAACGGCTGAAAGCAAGGGGAAACTACAGCCGTAATTTTTCCCAAGGGCATGCAGCTTTACTGTATGATTAAATGACGATGGCGTCCTCTTGGGTAAAATATTCCGGAGGTAAAATAGTCCCCCATTCGGATCTCCGGGCGGGGACTACTCAAGAGGATGTCGTTATCAGGAGAAAGAAAACTGGCGTTCTACGGATCGGAGCGTGGAATGCCAGATCCCTTAATCGGGCAGGTAGGTTAGAAAATTTAAAAAGGGAAATGGAGAGGTTAAAGTTCGATATAGTGGGAATTAGTGAAGTTCGGTGGCAGGAGGAACAAGACTTCTGGTCAGGTGAATACAGGGTTATAAACACCAAATCAAATAGGGGTAATGCAGGAGTAGGTTTAATAATGAATAGGAAAATAGGAATGCGGGTAAGCTACTACAAACAGCATAGTGAACACATTATTGTGGCCAAGATAGATACGAAGCCCACACCTACTACAGTAGTACAAGCTTATATGCCAACTAGCTCTCCAGATGATGAAGAAATTGAAGAAATGTATGATGAAATAAAAGAAATTATTCAGATAGTGAAGGGAGACGAAAATTTAATAGTCATGGGTGACTGGAATTCGAGTGTAGTAAAAGGCAGAGAAGGAAACGTAGTAGGTGAATATGGACTGTGGCTAAGAAATGAAAGAGGAAGCCGCCTGGTAGAATTTTGCACAGAGCACAACATAATCATAACTAACACTTGGTTTAAGAATCATGAAAGAAGGTTGTATACATGGAAGAACCCTGGAGATACTAAAAGGTATCAGATAGATTATATAATGGTAAGACAGAGATTTAGGAACCAGGTTTTAAATTGTAAGACATTTCCAGGGGCAGATGTGGACTCTGACCACAATCTATTGGTTATGACCTGTAGATCAAAACTGAAGAAACTGCAAAAAGGTGGGAATTTAAGGAGATGGGACCTGGATAAACTGAAAGAACCAGAGGTTTTACAGAGTTTCAGGGAGAGCATAAGGGAACAATTGACAGGAATGGGGGAAAGAAATACAGTAGAAGAAGAATGGGTTGCTTTGAGGGATGAAGTAGTGAAGGCAGCAGAGGATCAAGTAGGTAAAAGGACGATGGCTAGTAGAAATCCTTGGGTAACAGAAGAAATATTGAATTTAATTGATGAAAGGAGAAAATATAAAAATGCAGTAAATGAAGCAGGCAAAAAGGAATACAAACGTCTCAAAAATGATATCGACAGGAAGTGCAAAACGGCTAAGCAGGGATGGCTAGAGGACAAATGTAAGGATGTAGAGGCTTATCTCACTAGGGGTAAGATAGATACTGCCTACAGGAAAATTAAAGAGACCTCTGGAGATAAGAGAACCACTTGTATGAATATCAAGAGCTCAAATGGAAACCCAGTTCTAAGGAAAGAAGCGAAAGCAGAAAGGTGGAAGGAGTGTATAGAGGGTCTATACAAGGGCGATGTACTTGAGGACAATATTATGGAAATGGAAGAGGATGTAGATGAAGATGAAATGGGAGATATGATACTGCGTGAAGAGTTTGACAGAGCACTGAAATACCTGAGTCGAAACAAGGCCCCGGGAGTAGGCAACATTCCATTGGAACTACTGACGGCCTTGGGAGAGCCAGTCCTGACAAAACTCTACCATCTGGTGAGCAAGATGTATGAAACAGGCGAAATACCCTCAGACTTCAAGAAGAATATAATAATTCCAATCCCAAAGAAAGCAGGTGTTGACAGATGTAAAAATTACCGAACAATCAGTCTAATAAGCCACAGCTGCAAAATACTAACACGAATTCTTTAGAGACGAATGGAAAAACTAGTAGAAGCCGACCTCGGGGAAGATCACTTTGGATTCCGTAGAAACACTGGAACACGTGAGGCAATACTGACCTTACGACTTAGCTTAGAAGAAAGATTAAGGAAAGGCAAACCTACGTTTCTAGCATTTGTAGACTTAGAGAAAGTTTTGACAATGTTGATTGGAATACTCTCTTTCGAATTCTAAAGGTGGCAGGGGTAAAATACAGGGAGCGAAAGGCTATTTACAATTTGTACAGAAACCAGATGGCAGTTATAAGAGTCGAGGGACATGAATGGGAATCAGTGGTTGGGAAGGGAGTAAGACAGGGTTGTAGCCTCTCCCCGATGTTATTCAATCTGTATATTGAGCAAGCAGTAAAGGAAACAAAAGAAAAATTCGGAGTAGGTATTAAAATCCATGGAGAAGAAATAAAAACTTTGAGGTTCGCCGATGACATTGTAATTCTGTCAGAGACAGCAAAGGACTTGGAAGAGCAGTTGAATGGAATGGACAGTGTCTTGAAAGGAGGATATAAGATGAACATCAACAAAAGCAAAACGAGGATAATGGAATGTAGTCGAATTAAGTCGGGTGATGCTGAGGGAATTAGATTAGGAAATGAGACACTTAAAGTAGTAAAGGAGTTTTGCTATTTGGGGAGCAAAATAACTGATGATGGTCGAAGTAGAGAGGATATAAAATGTAGACTGGCAATGGCAAGGAAAGCGTTTCTGAAGAAGAGAAATTTGTTAACATCGAGTATAGATTTAAGTGTCAGGAAGTCATTTCTGAAAGTATTTGTAT
Organism: Schistocerca serialis cubense; assembly: GCF_023864345.2. Lineage (NCBI taxonomy): Eukaryota > Metazoa > Arthropoda > Insecta > Orthoptera > Acrididae > Schistocerca > Schistocerca serialis. Next base: position 318,519,722 of record NC_064646.1, read on the forward strand.
GGAGTGTAGCCATGTATGGAAGTGAAACATGGACGATAAATAGTTTTGACAAGAAGAGAATAGAAGCTTTCGAAATGTGGTGCTACAGAAGAATGCTGAAGATTAGATGGGTAGATCACATAACTAATGAGGAAGTATTGAATAGGATTGGGGAGAAGAGAAGTTTATGGCACAACTTGGCTAGAAGAAGGGATCGGTTGGTAGGACATGTTCTGAGGCATCAAGGGATCACCAATTTAGTATTGGAGGGCAGCGTGGAGGGTAAAAATCGTAGAGGGAGACCAAGAGATGAATACACTAAGCAGATTCAGAAGGATGTAGGTTGCAGTAGGTACTGGGAGATGAAGAGGCTTGCACAGGATAGAGTAGCATGGAGAGTTGCATCAAACCAGTCTCAGGACTAAAGACCACAACAACAACATCTAAGATTGGGATACATACTTTGGAATTTTTGGTACTAATTTGGCGAACATGGGAATATTTGGAAATTAGCTTGTACTTTATTTCACACTGCAGACTTTTCTTGCAATATTGTGACATTATACAGTGTTTTTCATATATTATCCTCAACTAAACATAGCGCTTTTTGGGCTGATGACGTATTTTGCAAATATTATGGATTTTCACAACGTCTTTGATGTGAAAATATAATGAATTTACAGCTCTGTTGGTTTTGTAACTGTACAGCAATATATTGGCAGCTGTACGAAATCATGGTATAAAAATCGAACTTACCATCAACTAACCATACAAACGTCATATTCTTTGCGCTGCTGGCGTTCTTTTCAGGTATTTTAGAATATTGTAACATTTTGGCATTGGAAAACAATTTACGACTCAGTTTTGTTTTTTGCTGTAAAGCCATATGTTGGTAACAATGAGAACTGCTTAATCATGGTCCAACCAACGACCTAAGGACGATTTTTAACTGTGGAGCGACCTACAGGTTGTGTCGAAGATTGAAGTAAAGAAGATTTTCTGTACATCATGTGCTGGTGACAGGAAGGACTGGGACTCCAAACTGGATTTGCTATTATTTCACGTTTTCTGGGTTTGTGGGATGGTATTTAGGGTAAAACTCAGGTTCAACAAATTATTATTTATATTTTATAAGCAAATAGTTGGTGTTTAATTATTTATAGAGAAATATCGATTTTTCATTGCAGCTGTCTACTGGTGTCAGGAACAAGCAGGATGTGACAGTGGATTTGCTTTTATTTGCAATTTCAAGTCTTGAGGGATGATGTTTAAAAGGAACTCGTTTATCACAAACATAAATTCCTGTTTCATTGTTTATATTTTATAAGAAAATTTTCATTTCTAATTACTCATAGAGAAATAACCTGTACACTCATTCCAGTATTTCATGGCGAATAATACATAGCATCAAAGTGAATTTACCAAAGTGAGGAATGAGGACTGATCAGCCAGTTCCCAAACAAATTTTTTGATGTTAGTAATGCAAAGATAATTGCAGAGCATGGAGGCACTCAGGGTAGGGATTTTTTCATGCAAGATTTGCATGAACTTGGCACATGACAGTGTGTTATGATTCCTGGAATGACCCTGGAGATAAGGAACTGCTGATGCTGCTGTCAACGAGATTTGACATGTGTAACTGTCTCAGCTGTGCTGCCTTACCTAATCACTTATTAGTATTAAACCCCCTATCAGTTCCTGGAATTTAAATCGTTATCTTGCCCTGAACTTGCAGTGCCACGTTACTTATAAATACAAGGGTATTTTAAAAGGAAAGCACCAAAAAATTACTTTTCGGAGAAAGAAGTTTCGAGCTTATGTAGAAGTACAGTCCAGTTCCATAATTTCAAATTAAGTAAGAACATATTTTGAAATCTTCTAAGATACCACCAATTAAATAGTAACGTACCCTAAGATAAAGAAAGTTTTGGTTTTTTAGAGGAAATTTTCAATTAATTTAAAAGAAGAAGAATTTAATTCAGGAAAATATCGGTATGAGTGATGGCAGCTTGCTGATGAAAGCATAATCTCATAAGCGCAACACGAAGAGCGGGCTGTAGGCGTGAATAGAGATCCAAAATAAAACTTAAAAATTAAAAATGTCGATGCAGCACTTATTTATGAAAGACAAAGGTGCCAGTTTCGAGTCCCGGTGCGCACATAGTTTTAATCTGACAGGAAGATTTAAGGCGTATGGAGATGTTACGACAGATTTCAGCAATGTAAGATGAAGAATTGGTTCCTGTAGAGAAGCTCATGGGTAAAGAGTGTTGGCTGATGCAACTCAAACTGGCCAACCAGGTGCTGTAGTGACGTCAGAGAACATTCACCGTATCGACCATATCATCTGTGAAAACTACTGGGTAACAACAGATGAATTGTACAGCTAGTTACTTATCGGCAAAGACTGTTATTGAAAAGCTGGTCTGCACCAAGATTTCTGCACGTTCGGTACCGAAAATATTGAACGACCAAAATTAAGAGGCAAGGAAAACAACTGCAACCAGTTTGTTACAGCACTTGGGTTCGGCCCTGGGAAGAAGCTCATCGGGAGCACCGTTTTGAAGGTGCTGAGACCTTGTGAAATTCTGTGCGGCGGTAGCTGAAGTCACAGGACTACGACTTTTACAGCACAGGTGGACATGCTCTTGCTTCAAGGTGGAAAAAAAATTGACAAAGATGGTGATTGTGTGGAAAACCGACAAATTATTTTGTAGCTGTTAAGTTGTGAATATGGCACTTACTTTCCTTATAAAAAAAAATAAAACGCATTACTATCTGACTGAATCTCTCATTAGTTGAGTTGGAAGTTCAGAAACGGTGTCACTTTGGTGCCAGATGCTCCCAACCCACATGAGGCATGCCACGGTTTGACACAAGAGTCTACTACAGCAGGCATAGATCCAAAAGGGGCGGAGGGGGGGCGTGGAGGAGGAATAGTGGAGTTCATAACTCTGCTGTAAAAGCAAACTCACTATACTAACCACCGATGCAAACTAAGTACAATGGCGTGCCAAATCCAATGGCGAAAGTAACTTTCGCTTGATGTGTCTGCCAAGTAATACAGCTCGATGAAAGTTGTACTATACATAGAAAAAACTGCTACAATTTACTGCAAATGGTAAATGAAAGGAATACGTAATGAGACAAACATAAATTACAATTTCATTCAAAGACAATAATTACACACAAGACTGTGAATCATGATGGTCCCACGGACATTACAAACGGAGGGACATGGTTCCTAAGAGAGTTTGTGATCACCACGGATGGCAATGTACACTCTGTAACGTGCTCCCATGCCGGACAGAATTAGTATAGAGTTCCTGTGGTAGGGCGTTGATGGATGCGGACGTACTACAGTACGTCTCCCAAAAGCATTCCACAAGTGCGTGACGGGTTTTAAGTTAGGGGGTCAGGCAGGCCAGTCCATTCGCTGAATTTCCTCCTCCAACTACTCTGTTCAATGCGGTTATGTACGGTCCTCCATAAAAATGAAGTCAGGGTCGAATTTACATGGTGAAGAAGTACAAGGTTTGGAGGTCACTACCCCCATGCAACTTTATTCCTCCCGACGTCATAACACCTGTACCATCAAAATAATCATGTACAAAATTATTCCTAGATGCTTTACGTGCTTGCACCTCTCGCCAGCATTGTCAAAAATTATGGTTTTGGCGGTCAAGGTGGTATGGTAAGTTGAGGCATAATGTTGCATGGGTGTCTTGATCACCAAATCTTTGAACACGGTACATCCACTCATCAACGTTATTATGACACGGTACTCTATTCCCAATATGCATCATTTCACGGGTGCATTCTGTCCAACTTCATTTTTATTCATAACAATCCTCATCGGACTGCGAAGGTGGAGGAGACCTCGGAACGAGAGGACATTCGGCAAATGGACGTGTCTTCCCGTTCCCCCTGCTTAAATACCGCCGAGCACGCATGGAACGCATTGAGGAGCAGTATTGCAGTACGTCCACATTCACCAGTAGCTACGCAGCTATGGTCAACTGAACCGGTGGTGTAATGGAACGCCCAACCACAACAACTTATCGACCGTGCGGCCAATATAGTCCACGTTTCATCGAGCTCTGTTGCTTAATAGTGTCGCACCATGGCCGAGCTACCTTTTTCCGTTAGGTTTTGCACATCAGTGTATAATGACCATATTAAATTATTTTATATGTCTCATTTTTATGATCATTAAAATCCTAGGAATCTATGGTATATCATATGTGGTTGTGACACTGAGTTAGGGTGAGGGAACAGTCCCCCCCCGCACCGCCGCCCCAACCTCCACACCACCGCGTCTTATTAGCTGGCGCCATTGCGGTGGACAATCGCCGTGTGGTGGTAGATGAATTATCCGTGAACCTGGATAGTAATCGTGGATAAGCACATTAAACGTTCATGACATGCTTATGGTACGCAAAATGTCTGCAACGTACATGTCACGTCATCTCACTGCAGTACTGCAAGGATAAGGCTACGACAACTGTGGAGGATTTTTGCGGCGTTTTGTATCAGAAGTATTGTTTCTTCAGAGATATTCGTCCAGTTCGTACACAGTGAACATCGGCGGAATGTGTCGAAATATGACCTACATCTACACCTACTTACATTGTCCGCACCAACCATACGATATATGGTGGAATGTGCTTTTTACCACTGCTAGTCAATCCATTTCCTATTCCATTCGTAAATGGAGCGAGGGAGTAACGACTGTCTATTTGCCTAGATACAGGCCACAATTTCTTTTGCGGTCCTATCATGAAACTTATATAGGTGGCAATAAATTCGTTCTATAGACAGAGAAAATGCCGGTTCTCTAAATTTTTTCAATAGTGCCTCGCGACACGAACGTCGTTTCCCCTCCAGGGATTCCCATTTGAATTCAGGAAGCATTTCCGTAATACTCGCTTCTTAATCAAACATATCAGTAAAGAATCCAGAAGCATGCTTCTGAATTATTTCGAAGTCTTTCTTTAATCTGACCTTGCAGGGATCCCAAATGCTTTACCAGCATCTAAGAATGTGTCGCAATAGTTGGTTACATGGAATCTCCTTTATACACGAGCTACACTTTCCTAGAGACCTAAAGAACTTTCGTGTTCGTTCCATTTCATACTGCTTTGTAACACTTGTGTTCCAGCTTTATTTAGTAAATCACATTCATTTGGCTCATGTATCATTCTTATTTTGTAACACGAAAATTCTCCTCCCTGCCTGCTTGCCCCTACCCCCGCCGCAACCATTGAAGCAGCTCAGCCTGCCGCAACGGACACAGAAGAGTACATGTGTACCGAAGCACAGTGGTTAATTCACGCCAACTTGAATTTCCGCAGCCTGGCAGGCTTCACGGGGCCCATTCAGCCTGCTGCCCCTGACGGCAGGTTGCGCTGTCAACCCATTGTGACTACAGAATAGCCAGGTATATGTCTGAGTATGTAGTTTCACTGCAGCTCAGCTACCTTCACGATGGGAGCATCATTATGGATTGGATTGGATTGTTTGCGGGAAGAGACCAAACAGCGAGGTCATCGGTCTCATCGGATTAGGAAAGGACGGGGAAGGAAGTCGGCCGTGCCCTTTCAAAGGAACCATCCCGGCATTTGCCTGGAGCGATTTAGGGCAATATTAGGGAAGGACGGGGAAGGAAGTCGGCCGTGCCCTTTCAAAGGAACCATCCCGGCATTTGCCTGGAGCGATTTAGGGCAATCGCGGAAAACCTAAATCAGGATGGCCGGACGTGGGATTGAACCGTCGTCCTCCCGAATGCGAGTCCAGTGTGCTAACCACTGCGCCACCTCGCTCTGTGCATCATAATGAGCAAAGCAAACTGAGGAGAAATTATGAATAGGAGAATATATATCAGTCACGAAACAGAGAGCAAGTCGAGCATGGCAAAAGGTTTCCTGTGTTTATGAGGCAGCTGCAAATAAATAGGTAGGTGCCTCACAATCAAAATTGTGTAAAAAGTTACCAAACACGCATCCGGGAATCCGGAAACTTCTAGTACGCTACGACCCGTTTATAAATTTGACCAGCAATTTGCTCACACCTCAGATCCTTTTTTTTTTTTTAGTACTATTAGCGACTGACAAGTGTATGGAAATGTGTGCTAATGCCTTGAAGCTATTTAGGAGTCACAGGCTTCCTAAATTTGAGTCAAATTCAAATATTGAAATACGAAAAATATATGGTTTGCAAGATGTGTGCGAACAAAACTTGGTATGAAAGAAAAGCTTCTTCTTTCTTTCAAAATGTACCTCTTTGGTTAACATAATATGAAAAACGAAATTCATATTTACTAAAATGCATTTGGGGAATTGAGACTGAACTATTTTGAACACTTGAAATAAAATCAGCCAAGCCGCAATGTACATGTTGAAAACAAATAGTTAAAACTGCTTTCATATTCGGCTGAAACACACCAAGCGTACAGGAACTAGGCTTCCAAAATGTTACTTTACCATTGCAGTATAACAGACTTCTTCAGGTCTTAAGTGCAGATGATCTCTATTTTCTGACATGGTTATGCTTACTTTATGAAACATGTGTTAGAGGTGACCTGATGATTGTTCGAATTGAGAAGAGCCGGGACTAATCGAAAGAGAGTGAAGTTGCAGGGCAAACCGTTCATATCTAAAGAAATAGATAATCCAGAAATACTCTCGAACAGGTAAAATGGACAAATAAAATCCACAATTTTCTGCGCTACGACGACCCAGAATGATTATATATAGTATATTGGGACTAGTCTTGAGATACTCGGATAAAAAAGTGTCCGAGCACTGCACAGAAACTACAGTGAAAGCGTACAGAATAAACTGCTACGTAGCGTAGCACCGCGGGAAGGCGGGCGGCCAAGCAAGGTACCTGTAGCCTGTCTGGGTTGCGCACAGCTTGGCTTGTATGGTAGTAACGCAGCCTGCCCATTCGACTGATAAAGTGGTGCAGCTTCCCCGGCCCGGCTAACAGGCGAGCATGGGCAATTAAAAACGGGATGTGCACACGTCTGTTCTGGCAAGGGAGCATCATCAACTTCATATTTTAGAGAGAAAAACGCACTCGTAAAATATCAGCCCCGGAGAAACGATATATTAGCTCAACTCAAAAATTAGGGCCATAGGTGTGGCAGTACGCAGTTGTCACTTTTTGAATCTACAGCCTTTAAGCTTCGCACGCACCAGTTCTTCGTCAATCGCTCCGCCCCATCACAGCCGATTAATGCCGTAGAGCAGAAAACTGTACACTGAAGTGAGTAAGGGGTTTTGTATTCACCATGTTGGTACGAAATGACGATCAAATTGAAACGTTTAAACGTCAGAGAACGGGAGTTCCTGAAAGTTGTGACAGGTAATCAGCATTATATGAGGTTATTCGACTAAGTTTTATACAAAGCAAACTAAAGTGTACGAGGCTTTCTTTGCGCTATTGTTTATATGTTTCAGTTTCGTTGTACAAATCATAGACTACCCCATCAATGAAGACGTGTTGATAACATACAAAACACTGCACTGATTGTCCGATTCTTCTGTACGTAAGTACTGAAATGATCGTATGGCATTAATTGGCCGGGATATCCCCTTCGTGAGGATGACGATGATGATAATGAGGCTGCACTTCTACCACAGTCACCATCGTCAAACATCTTCGTTGGTACAACGAAGCAGAGTGTAAAAAGGAAGATGTAAGTTATGGTGAAGCCTGCTCTGAATGAGTAATATCGTCGGATGGCACTTTGCCTCCGTCCTTATCAGAGGAATATATGAAACTAGCTGTCGTCGTTTGGAAACAAGGCTAGCACTCACTCAGGACGGTTACGAGGAACAATAAATTATTACAACACGGAGCAGAAGACACTGCACAAGGTTCAGACAACCACTTGTATGTATTTTTCTTTCGGATATCCAAGGATTTCGTCCGCAGGTTTAATAACGCGGCACGATTTCTGCGTGTCGATATAAACTTCCTTCAAATGCAGTCTCTTCTTTACAGGAACCAGTATTTTGGCCAGTTTTCAAGTACGCTTGGTATCGAAGCGGCCACACCAGTGACGGGCTAGATTACTATGAACTTACTTTGGTAACGTGCTTTGTTCATTGTGTCTAAGTGTGTGACTTTTAACATGTAGCTGATACCAGACATCTGTTTGCTTTGAACATTTTTATGTAGTGATTCACAAATGTAGTGTAAATGAATGAAATGAATGAGTACGTCATTAAAGAAGTCGCGTAGCGCTATTTAATTATTGCTTCGCTGTTGTGCGTTTTTTATTGGACCGTAAAGCTGACTGTTAAAATGGAATACATTTGCAGGAGTGCCGTTATTCTTCAACGTGATTGGAGTGATTAAATTATAAATCACGAAACATTACCTTAGTTTCATAATAACTATTCAGTTGTCTACGTTTATTAATTTTGATATATATATATATATATATATATATATATATATATATGAAAATTGCTGCGAAATACCAGTACGAATACATTTCTAAAATTAAACGTATTGTGTGTGAAGTTGATAATTTCCAAAAATTATGGTCGAATACCCATAGTTTTTTTTCATTTTGTCTGCAGACCGTTTATAAATGATACTCAAATTAATATTTTTGTTTTCAAGTGTTCAATGAAATGAACTAAACGTTACTACTATTCCAGTCTTTATTTTGAAGTATTATTAAAAACTGGATCAAAGTTAGGTGTTAATATTCCTAATTATGGTTTACTTCACATATATTGTGGTGGCTTACAATCATGGTTCTTATGTCCATTTATTTGAATAGTAAACAAAATAAAAACGTTATTTAACACATTTTTAATGCAGCTTGTGAAATTTCAATGCTAATACACAAGAAAATAAGTAACATGTCTTCACTTGCGTCCTATGTGTAAGAATATAATTTTGTTTTACGAGGCACCTTTACTGAGACTGAATTTTGAAAATTACATCAGATTCTGTTGTACAAAAGAAGATCCCTCTATTGAGGTCAAATCAACAGATTCCTACCTCTTACCATGCAATTCAGTTCTGCCCAAGTTTTGTTAACTTTAATAACTCTACAACTCTACCTGCCCAAATTTCGGCATGTTATTTGACAATGACAAAATCACTAAATTATGACACTTCCTTCTGACTTCCGTTTTTCTTACAAGAAGTTCCTTTAGCCGTAAGTCCATTTTATATGGGCAAAAGGGTAATATGGCCTCCCAGTTCTCTTTTTATGACTGTTGTTCATTACTTACTGCAGTGTAATCCAAAGTTTGTATCAAAAAGTGTTGTTTTAATTTCAGATCTTTAAGTAACATACCCGCAGTGAAAAATAATTTAACATAACCGCCGTGTAGATGGAAATTTGGGACTATAGTGACGCCCCATCTTCAATTTTTTTCATAAAATACTTGTAATGTATTTTTATTTAAAATATCTGTGACAGATCATTGAAAAGTAATGAGAAATAAGAACACTATATGACATCATTTAAATTTCCTTACCGGATAGTGATCACACACAAAAGTTTGCAACAAAAAAAAAACCACGTTCGCTCGTCTAGAAAGTTCAAGAGAAACTGACTTTTCTCGTACGTCAATACAGTAATTCGGTAGTTTCATAGAGGGTAATACCTCACAAGTACAGAACAAAAGAAATGCAGATAACATTCAGGGTCTTCGCACCAACATAAATTGAGACTGGCAGCTTGGACCATAGCTACATGCGCAGACCGCAGTTATGGGATTACGGTACTCAGATTACATATATTTTTCGCGCAGGATAAAACGTGTTCTCAAACAAGACTTAAATAGGCGCAGGGTAAATGTGTCCGACTTCCTCGTCCTCTTCCCTCACCTTCGACATCACGCGAACTGGATGACTATGGTGATCCCTCTGCTGTACAGTGCATTATCCTCAGGAATTAGGTGGCTGCCGTGGGGCGGAACGAGCGACTAACAAACGGTGCGCGAGAAGATTGAAAGCTGTACTTTCAGAAGGTCATGGCCGCGTAGTACCAGAATTAATGCCCAAATTTTCGAGAAGGATCGATTGCTGAGACTGATATCTTACAAATGTGATTTTTTATTTTTAAAATAAGAGATCAAGATGGTGAAGTTCACTTGTGCGAAGAAGCACTGTGAGATGCTCGAAGAAAAATGCGTACGAAAATTGAGCTCCGTTTCTTATCCTGGTACACAGCGCAGCTAAGTACGAATATGAACACTCAGGAGAGAGAGAGCAAATTTATTTCTTGGCTCAACGAAGCTAGTGGATCGTTTTGTCGACTTGAGAAACCGTCGACCACTTGCAAGACTCTGGCGGGAAGGACGAACACCGCAGCGGGAACTTGTCGACCCCTGGGCTTCACTTCTGAAGGCTGCGTGTGGGCCCCCTTCTCAGGCTGTCTCCCCAAGCTTAGTATGCGGAGCAGTTACTTCCAGCATTCAGAACTACCGCTCTGCACTAGAAATTTCCTTGCTGGCGTCCACTTTATGATGAAACGATTTAGAGTACATTTATGTAGTGCCGGACATGTTCATTCGCCACCTTGCTTTAAATATAACATTCCACACATTAAGAACCTATCAGATAATAGTGTCTAGAAATTACATCACAATTATCTCTTGGCTCGCGAGTTCGCCCACGTACGCTTATGTCACATATATTGCAAACACATATTATATATTTCACACATACTTAACAAATTTCCCATATATTTCGTCTAAATTTTTTTGCTTTCCTTCCCGTTTAATCTGACCAATACACTTCCATTTTGTTGGAGGGATATTGACAACTGCAAATGATTGCCGTTTAAAGAAAAGGGACTGTCGGTGGTAACTGTCTAACTCTCCACTGTTTTACACCAGATGATTCCAAGACACCAGCTTGACCAGTGCAGGTCAACATAAAAGTATTGCATCCACGGTAAACACTCACCGTTCCCTATTATTAGTTCTATGTCCACTCCTTCTTCTATTATTATTCAGAATGATTCTATTCCATGCTGTACCATGCTTAGCCTCTCAGCGGGCCCTCGTCTTGGCACATCATAGTTTAGCAACTGGTTTCATTGGATGTTGACATTCTGCTGCCTCCTATCGCGCTGTCATATCTGTGTCCACCCCCGGTAGCTGAGTGATGCTGGCACGGTAGCTCAGCATGTTCGGTCAGAGGGTTAGCTGCCCTCTGTAATAAAAGAAACAGAGTTAAGCGATCAACAACGAACTTAAACGGATGTATTACGACGTCCGAACTAAAGCGAACAAAATGAGATTAAAAAAAAAAAAGTGGTCAGCGCGACAGAATGTCAATCCTAAGGGCCCGGGTTCGATTCTCGGCTGGGTCGGAGATTTTCTCCGCTCAGGGACCGGGTGTTTTGTTCTCCTAATCATCATCATTTCATCCCCATCGACGCGCAAGTCGTCGAAGTTGCGTCATCGCGAAAGACTTGCACGCGGTGAACGGTGTACCCGAAGGTAGGCCCTAGTCACACGACATTTTTATCCGATCTGTCCTTACACCTCTTACATGCAAAATTCCCCTAGTTATAGATATTATAGATCTCCAGAACCCAAAAGTTAATTGACAATCTAATACTAGCTTGCATCGATCTTCAGTGGAAGATCCAGTTGCGAATTCTCAGTAATAAATCAAACATAATCTGCAAAGAAACTTTAGTTACAAATGTCAAGAAATCTTTTGAGACTCAGTCTCTGGCGGGAAATCCCAATTAGGGCTCCTCGTGTGGTTTTATAATCGGCTTTTGGTGTTAAACAACTAATGTAACTTTTTTCTCGGTCTGTTTCGTTTGAAAAAGAACATGTGAAATTTTTGTGGGACGTCGTGGAATATTCTCGTTTCAGCTCCCAGAGTTTCATGAAGTTCCAATAGGTGACGGTGCTATACGCCTTCAAAATAGCGTCTGCAATGGACGTGTGTTCTAAGTAGAGAGCCGTCACTGACTTTCTGTTGACGAGAAACCAGATCATCGTGCGTTTTTCTAGGCACATTCAGAACGTCAACGGAAACCTGGCAGTAAGCAAAAGCAAGGTAAGTCGTTGGGCGAGACGTCTATCATCATCGCAACAAGGGCGCGCAAACCTGTCCCATCTCCGTGTGCCGGCCGACCGCACACAGCTATGACTCTTCCAGTGTTGGAACTTTTTGACTCTCTCATTCGACGTGATCGATGGATCACATCCAAACACCCCGCTGCCCAACTGGAAGTCTATGTTGGTAGTACTGATGCACTCGTCTATCAGTTGGGGTACTCAGAGAAGTGTGTCCACTGTGTTCCTCATCGCTTAACAAAAGGCCACAAAGAGCAACGAAGAACAATGTGTGTGGAATTGCTTGCGTGTTACGAGGCTGATCATGGCAATGTTTTGTCGAATTCATCACTTCAAACCGGAAATCCATGGAGTGGCGCCCCACCATCTCTCTTCGAGGAAAAATTTAAAGCGGCACCTTCAACTGGTAAAGACATGACGACGGTCTTCTGGGACTCTGAAGGGGCTATTCTGTTTGATGTTCCCTACAGCTCGGACTCCGCAACTTCCGACTTCCATCTCTTTGGCACAGTGAAGGACACACTTTGCCCGAAGCAGTAAGTGGATGATGGGGAGATTACTGATGCAACAAGGCATTGGCAACGACATCTATCAGTAGAGTGGTGCCATGCGGGCATACTGGCCCTGTCAGTGAGGTTGCAAAAGGCCGTCGCATTTGAAGGATGTTATGTAGAAAATAAGGTTTTGTAGCCAAAAGAGGGCCAATAATATGGTGCATTGTAGTCTTGAATAAAACCAAACTGCTGTAAAAAAAAATATGTGTTGCAGTACCTATTGAATGACCCTCGTATTAGCTTGGCTCACCAGTGTTAGGAGTCAGTCGTACACCAGTCCATGAAGCCCACGTATTTACTAACGAACTAATCATCAGATCATTACAATGTAGTAGGAAGACTAGCGAAACAATTTATAAATTAATGAACTGCCTATACAGCCCCTGTATAATTAATAATGTTGACAATACTGAATAATTATCGTATTAAACTCAATAAATGTTTAATGCAAGTAATTCATACGTTTTCGAATGACAGCCTTCCAAATTACAGATTAAAATGAAAAAAGAAGGTAAATAATAATTAGAGCAGTGCAGCAGAGAAACGTGGGAGTAATACGTGCTATATGTGGTCCTAGTTTCATCCTGCTACGTTACATGGAAGTGACTCTTCCGCGAAAGTTAGTTTCGTCCTTAGGTTTTGCACACTTTCCGAGTCAGTCTTATTTTTAAATGATTTTTTTTAAAATTTTGTTAATTTTTTTTTAAAGTGGAACAATTACTAAGATTTTTTTAAATTCTAAATCTTATGTTTATAAATGTCCTGCAACAGTTTTTAGGATTTTTTATCCCAATATCTATGAATTACATATTTGACATTGGATATTTTTATTGATATTTTTATTTCAGTTCGCCCGGCTTCCAACCATTTGCTTAATGTTATCAGATGTTATTTACGCTTCCGTGGATACGTGGCTTCTCTCGGTTCCTATATTTTGATATCCAGTCAATGCGTATATGGCCGTGGCCGCGCTCCTTTCTGGCTTGGCTCCATCTAAGGTACTGTTTACACTTGCTCTTTCCCCCCACCCCCCCACCACCCTTCCCGGCCCACTCTTCCCGATGCCTTTTATAAGGATTGGGATCGGACTGCAAAAGTGACTTTACCACGTAATGCAAGAGTTCAGTCATCCTAACACTTTCTACCACTGTCATATGGTCCGTGCATAATATTGTTTGGATCTATTTCTTCTTTTTATCAGATCTGCACTTCATAATTTAATTTAAAATTACGAAACATGTAGTGCTTTAATAAAAGGTTTACAACAGCTACAGTGTTGTTTATTCACTACTTCATAATTTAATTTAAAATTACGAAACATGTAGTGCTTTAATAATAGATTTACAACAGATACAGTGCTGTTTATTCACTACTCTGAAGTTTGGCTGTGGACGTCTGTTCAGTAAATTTATGGTCGGTTGTATTTTGCACATCCTGTATTTCCAATGAGTTTCTTTTATTCATGTCTGTAATTTTCAGTAACTGTAGTATTATTTTTCAGGGTAAGATACAGCCATCAGTTGCAAATAAAATTTATTATTCCTTCTTGAGCACATGCTCAACAAATGTGGCGAGAATTCAAATAAGTCAACTTTTTCAGAACACCTCAAAACAGCGAAACACACGATACCTCCTCCGTCCAAGCCCAACATGAAAATTTTAAATACGGTTAACAAGGGTTGAAAAATGAACCTGTTAGGAGAATTTAAAATATATAAACATCTCACCTAAATTCAAATAATTTGTTGAATGATAAACCTGCATGAGAAAACAGACACTATTTTGATTGCACATCATCTCTTACAAAATATGAAAATTAGCTCATTCCTTACATATATTAGAACTGCATGTCATTTTTTCAAATGTATTATATATAATTTCTTTATATACCTTGTTTATATTTTTATATATGCTTTTATATATGTTCGTTGCTTCTAACACAACAGATACATCGATGTAATTTTGTCAGTCAGCATTTAAAATAATAAATTTTTATACTTCATTTAAATGTACAGTCAAGGTGTAAAGATTTTTATTATCCCTAATTTTGTAGGCTTCTGAACACGAAAATTAATTTGTCGAAACCGATAAAGCATAATAAAATTTGTTAGCAACTGATGACTGAATTTTACCTTAGAAAAGAGTTTATTTTATTTATTTTCAACACTATTCTTGATATTCTGCTTTAGATTCCTTCAGCATAAAAATTATACGGTTAATTTGTTGCTAGTGGCAAATCAAAGAGTATTTTGTATGGTTGCAGAACCATCGGGGCCGCCTACCGAACGGCTCGCTGATTTTCTGAAATAGAGTACCTCGTTTCCTAACACCCCAGCACTCAAAACAGCCTACATAACTAAATCTACCTTTAAAATATCTTAGCGTAAACACTTTGCTCTATCTTACAGCCAAATTTAGAGCCACCTTGCTAACAAAGCGAAACTCGTCGGATCGAAGTTAGCAAACAAGGAGTGTTTTCCTGTAGTGAAGTCTGTAGGCGGCACATCGCAGCCTGAGTGGAGAACTCACAAAGTTTAGAAATTCGCTCAACAAAAAAAAAACATTGCAAGAAGATGCTCGTTACTATAGAGAATCAAGGCAGCAAACAGAGCGCCATGCAGGAGCACGAGAAGAACAAATTTGTACGTCCACATCGATAGACAGAATGCGCAGAACACGTAACAGCCAGCTACAAGAAACTGGCGAGAAGGCTAAATAATTAAAAGAGTAGAAAAACTGATCCAGGGATAAAACGAGAGAGTTCTCAACATAAATTTCTCAGGTGATACCTTACTCGGAGGACAGTGACGGATGGCACAGGATGAGAGACGCTATTAAAGTGATTGCAACTAGTCTGTGCATTAAGTTGATTAAGTTGAGGGGGTAGATTGAAAAACAAATGGATGACTATCACCGATTGACGCTAGATATACACGCATCAGGCAAACAACTCTACCTGACTTTAATACACACAAAGAGAGGGGGGGGGGAGAAAGAGAGAGAGAGAGAGAGAGATAGAGAGAAGAGAGAGAAAGTATATTTCTCCAAACCACTGTGTGGTGACACTTGAATCGAATTCCGCTATATTTTGTACAAATGTCTGGTAAACGCTAACTTTCGAGACAAAGAATAGCTACCCTATTAGCCGATTTCTGAAACTTGATTAACAAATGACCGAATGAGTGTAAGAGAACTCTATCAAATCCAAACACACAGACACACCGAGGTGTGTTGCATGAAATCATGCATTTCTATGTTCACTGTTTTCATTGCGCGACGTGTGCAACTTCCCATTTATTTTCCTTTACAGTTGTTATCATTCTGTGTGATAGACTGCAATACTATCAACATCTTAACATATTGGAAAATCCAACCACTGTAGTGAAAGATTAAAGAATTTACCTGTCAACAAAAGACAAGTCCCTTGGAATAAATTTTCCACCCATATACAGTGTAAAAGAGAGATATTTGAGTATCCTCAGAAGTGGAGTTACGAGAGTTCCGATATTCCTTTTATTTTATCTTTTCCGTTATTTGTGTCTCTTGTGAGCGCTGTATCATGTGTGGCAGAATTGTAGTGTCTTCTAGTACAGTACAGCACAGCATTAGTCTGTAAGGGGAAATGATACGGTGCGGTGCGGAATAGCAAGACAATGATTTTTTATTCGTGGGATGAACTTTATCAAATAGGTTGCTCCGCTTTTACGGTGAAGAAATTCAGAGTATAGCGTTTGCAAAACGGAATTTAAACTCGAAGGAAACTTATGTCCTATCCTGAATAAGAAGAAGCAAATGAATTCATGGTTAGTGGAGTCACGGTCGGTAGCTGTGAAAGGGGATGAATTAAGAGGGCTCTATTCAACGTGTAACAGAGGGACGCAACGTTAATGTTTGGAAGACAGGAGTGTTTAGAAAGCATGAACCTTAATTTCAGACAAATATGAAGCTGATGTTTGTCACACGAATTCCATAACAGGGTTTTTAATGATCTTACATGTGTAGGAACATATACAACGTAAATTCACATTAATGTGACCAACTGTGAACCTGAATAACCAACTTTTGCATCGCAGACTGCGGCGAGACGGATAGGGACAGAGCCAATGAGATTCTGAAAGAAACCTGTAGGGACTTGGAACCATGTCGATCGGTTGACGTGGCCATTTGCGCTAGGTTTCTCGGCTGAGGATCCGTGGTGCGAACAGCCCGATAGAAATGGTCCCACAGATTCTCGATTAGGTTTAAGTCCAGGGAGTAATGTAGTCAGAGGACTACGGTAAATAAATCCTGCTTCTCTTCGAACCATGCACGTGCAATGCTAGCTGTGTGTGACACTTTGCATTGTCCTGCTGGTAGATGCCATCGTGCCGAAGTAACACAAACCGCATATTGTGATGGACATGGGGACACAAATATAGATACACACTTATATTGACCTACTGTGCCTTCCAAAATGACGGGATCTCCCAGGACGTTCAACTAAAACATTCCCTCGACCATACTGATCCTTCATCCGCCCTGGACTGTTCCGACGATTGTTGCTTTCAGTCCAATTGTGCACAAAACTTGATTCATTTCAGTATCCCACATGTCGCCACTCAATGGACGTCCAGTTGCAGTATTGGCGTGCAAATTCCAACCTTTCTCGCCAAAGAACAGCTGTCAGCATGGGTGCATAAACGAGTCGCCTGCTGCGAAGGCTCCTACGCAGTAGAGTATACCGAACTATTACTGACGAGATACTGTAGGTAGTGTCTTGGTTCGTATGAGCGGTCAGTTACTCAACAGTTGCACATCTCTTCGTCCGGACACATCCACGCAGCCGTCGTCCACATCCGTCATCTGTGGCCCGTCATGCACCACGGTTGCCTCGGTGCCTGTTTTTGACAGCGCCATTTTGTCACAGACGGTGTACTTTAACCACAGTGACGCGCGAGCAGTGTACAAGCTTAGCAGTTTAGGGTATGCTTCGATCCTTGTCCTGAATCTCAGCGATCTTACCCTTCTGAAAGTCACATAAATCGCTTCGTTTCTGTAACACGGCTGCACCGTTTTCCGCGTCCCCCTGACACTCTTTATATGTCCTCCATTGCCAGCGCTGCCATCTGCGGTCTGCGAGTGGTTATTTCACATCGGCGTCGAAGATGGACTGTGGTCAGATTGATGTGACTGGACTGTATTGCTCGCTACTTACGATCGTGTGGTAGCCGCCCCCAGCTGTGCAGCCATTTATCTGTAGATTGCGAAACGTATGTGCACAAAGCCTGATGGAGACGAAACGGCAGCACTTCTAATATATATTCAAGCAAGGCAGGGAGATTAGAGATCGACAGCTGGACACTGTACACAAACTCAAAAAGAGGTCTCGAGAAATCACAGCATACCTAAGTCGCGATGGTCGTGTAGGGATTTGAACCGTCCTCCTCACAAATGCGATTCCAGTGCCTTGACCACTGCAGCTGCGTACACAGCCAAAGTTTTAATAGTTTTCACTTGTGACTTACTGCAGTAAATAAGTTGTTCTCAAATTACACAAACCAGCCAAAACATTATGACCACTGCCCACCACGACAACGAATGCCATCTCGGGACATTGCTAGTGCGTGACGCGGTAAGGAATGTGTATAACCCAAACAGAGACGAATGGTGAATCCGTATCAGCGATATTTCCGGAGCTCCACATGTGTAAATCACCCAGTTCGCGGATGATACGACATTTTTTACTACTGGATGCAGATACGAGGCAAACATTCATCGTCTTCGACGCCAATGTGATCTTCCTATCGAGAAGTGCCGAAACATCGAAGTAAAACTGAACGCAGAGAAGACGAATGCCGGCTACTTCAGCAAAAGAAGGCATATATTACGTGACACGCTACGACTGCAACACAGGAACATTTAAACCATCAGAAAAATGCTCCTATCGGGGCACAAAAAAGGCTAATATGCTCCTGTTTTAAAAGACCGTGACTGAAAAGTGGGGTACCAGCTGCCTCATTCCACTTTCCTCAGCATCTTTAAAATCTTTCGTAACAACTTTGGCTTACGAACAATTTTGTGCTCTTTTGTGTGTCACTCACCTCTCACTCCACCGAGCTCCGCTAAATGCAACACACTCGGATCCACTCGTCCATCGGAGTAAGTCACTCATACCCATCCACTTCCACCTGCCCCTTCTCACGCACTCAATCACCCCAACTCAATGTCAGTATCTCTTTGCGTCTCGCCAACTGACACTGTCTCACATCCACAGCCCCTTCGTTCTGTCCTACTACTTGAACCGTGAATTTACTTTCAAAACTTTTTCTTAAGAATTTACTTTATTTACTAGCGATTCATCAAGAACATTAACACATTTAAATTTAATCACACTATGTGAGCGTGGAAGTAGCTGCCAGGGAGCAACTGATGAAATCAAAATGAAATTGCTAAATTGCTTTTAACAATTGGGAATTTTATTCCTAAAAGCTTTTAATTTTTTAGAAACAGATTTAAAATTATAAACAGAAAGCACCCTTTAAATATCAAGTTACAGAGGCAGAAAGAAACAAACTTTTGAGTGTATGAGCTTTCGGGCTGAGAACCTTGCCGCTCCCTTTTGACACGGCCGTAGTCACGATCGCTCACAACAACCTCTGAAAGACTACAAAGGTGCAAATCTGCAACACACGAGATTACTGCAAAGTAAAAGTTTTAACAATTCACACAAGCACACAAACTATGCACCCCGTAGGAGGGGTGGAAATGGTACAAAACACAAAAATTAAAAGATTAATTTGCCACCGAAGGTGCAAACTTGATTTTAACTTCTAAGAAAAGTCTTACGGTGCAAGGGTGGCAACTTTATATACTAAAATGACCATTTAAATAAAAGCCCATGAAATGCAGTCTTACATAAAACTATACATGGTTGGCCAAACATGCTCTACAGTACACATATACCGCCTCTCAAGATGATAGGCAAGATAAAAACATATTTCAGGAATTAGGCCGTTACACTTCAAGCAATAAATTCGTTAACACACCGAATCCGACAAACATGACAGTGGCAGCTATTAACGTACGGCAGATTGATAGGGAGGTTACCGAACAACCCGAACCGCAGGTTGCTCTAACCCGCCCCTATTCCACAAGGGAAAAACGGACCACCCAATTCATAAATAACCACCTTCCCGCGGGTGGGCAAACGGAGAAGAATGGTGGGACGACCCCAAAACAAAGCGGCTGTTGACCTCACCAAGAAAACAAGTAGAATTTAACAAGTAAATGAAACAACATATCACCAATTACTTAACTTCCAATAAACTGCGATTTCTGGCGAAGACCTGGCGCAGCACCCCCAAAACGCTTGCCCGAACCGTCCGCTGTCAGCCGCTTCAACGGACGCAGGGAGGCGCGCCGATCTCCCGTCTCACAGCGTCGCAGTTCGCACCGGCCAGACCGATGTTGTGCGTTGACTCCTGTTGCTCTAGTGTCGGCCGCGAAGCCACTGCCCCTTGCTACACGGCGCAGCCCACTGGAATCACGTGGCGACCTCACATGCGCCGACGCTCAAGGCGGACAAGTCATCTTGTGTCTCAGTGCGCGACCGACCAACCGGTTGATGCAACCGCCAATGACCATTGCCTGAGCAACTCGAGCAGACTGGCGGCGTAACACGCAGACTCAGATGCAGGAACTAAGCCCCCGACCGGGCGACCACTCTTTGAGTTCTCTCACTGCGCCACAAATTCGGACGAGAAGCAGACTAGCAAGCTGGGGACGTGAGACTGACCCTAGACTGATTCCAGACTCACCCAGACTGCTCACTAACTGCCTAACAAATGCGGACTCAATCGACTAACTGGCGAGCTCATAGCGCCCCTTAAATTGCACGCGAACAGGAAACCTTTCCCCTTTTCCGCCAGAGGGAGACACTAAAGCTGCGATTGCCACAGCGGCGCCACCGCCATAAACGGAGGGCGACTGCTTCACAAAACGCGCTGCGGCGCGCTCTTCAAAACAGCAATTTTTACCACGGCTCACTACTAATGCCTCATCTCACTGTCAATGTCTCCCTCTTGCTCTCTCTTACTGCTACTGTCTCCTTCATTCCTTCCCACTGCTGCTGTCTCTTCTCACTGTCACTATCTCTCTCTTTCTCAATGTCATGGACTCTGTCTCTCATCATCACTGGCTGTCTCCCAGTACCACTTCCGCCTTCTCTTTATTCCTCTGCCACTGGCACTGTCTCCTTCACTCTTTTCCTGTCGCTGTTCTGTCACTGTCTACTATGTTCGACAGCCACTGTGTCCCTCTCTTTCTATCCCATAGCCATTGTCTCCTTCGCTCTTTCCGTACCAGAACCAGTGTCTACTATCTTGCAGTATTTATTATTTTTCCGTCTCTTTCCCACTGTTCCTGTCTCCTTCTCTCTCGAGACAAAAATGTGCGAACATGTTCGCACGCCAAAGTCTTTGGGAAAGTTTTTATAGGTGCTAAGGATCGTAGAATGAGGCAACTGGCACCCCATTTTTCAGCCAGGGTCTTTTAAAGCAGTCTTTTTGGTTCTCCGATTGGAGAATTTTTCCACTGGTTCCCTTGTTTTCTCTGCCACAGCAGGACGTGTCACTCATATGAAAAGATCTTTATGGGACAGTATAATTTAATAGTCCAATAGCGAAACTGAAGTAATGCAAAACCAATTTACACTTCAAACAGGTTTGTAGGTGCACCAGAATTCTGTAAGTGATTCAGTACTAGAACATGGAGATCACAGGATCCTTCTGATGATAACGGAGACATTTTGCAACATATTTCTCTGTGCTTGGTCACTTTACAAACTACGTTTTCGCCTAATATCGGATATTACGTGTGTATTTCATATGTACAGTTAGGGTAACTTTCAACCTCTGTTCTCGAAAAAGGTTAAAGATTTCAAGAAGATTTTCAAGGTTGTTCGAGATCGGATCTTAGGAATGTATCGTAAAAAGTGCTGCTCTTTGGTGCGCACAGACGTGTTGGAAACGGCGGCTCGGTTTATGTACCCAAAAACCAACTTTTTCGAGTGTATCTTGATCAAGATAAATATTTTTTGAAAACTGGACGATGAGACTCCTGAATAAATGCCTAGAGAGTTATTTGATCAATTTTCTGCAATTATTTATTATTTACACTTCGTTTTACATAGGATTTTACGTGCATATTTTACGTGCACTAGTAGGGTAACTTTAAACTACTATATCTTTAAAACGAAATAAGATATCAAGAAAATTTTCAAGTCTATTCGAAATCTTGATCTTGAGAATACACTGAAAAACTCTCAGTCACCTTCATAGTCACGTTGGAATCCGCGGATCTGTTTTAGTGACAAAAAAACCACGCTTTTCCGGTTTAGTCACGAACCGTCCGTGAATCGAATGGTGCTTCATTAAGCCACTTAAGGCGCATCACAGACCACATATAATGCGAAAAGAACAAACCGATATGATACACTACTGACCATTAAAATTATTACACCACGAAGATGACGTGCTGCAGACGCGAAATTTAACCGACAGGAAGAAGATGCTGTGATATGCAAATCATTAGCTTTTCAGAGCAGTCACACAGGGTTGGCGCCGGTGGCGACACCTACAACGTCTGACATGAGGAAAGTTTCCAACCGATTTCTCATACACAAACAGCAGTTGACCGGCGTTGCCTGGTGAAACGATGTTTTGATGCCTCGTGTAAGGAGGAGAAATGCGTACCATCACGTTTCCGACTTTGACAAAGTTCGGATTGTAGCCTATCGCGATTGCGGTTTATCGTATCGCGACATTGCTGCTCGCGTGGTCGAGATCCAATGACTGTTAGCAGAATATGGTATCGGTGGGTTCAGGAGGGTAATACGGAACGCCGTGCTGCATCCCAACGGCCTCGTATCACTAGCAGTCGAGATGACAGGCATCTTATCCGCATGGCTGTAACGGATCGTGCAGCCACGTCTCGATCCCTGAGTCAACAGATGGGGACGTTTGCAAGACAACAACCATCTGCACGAACATTTCGATGACGTTTGCAGCGGCATGGACTATCAGCTCAGAGACCATGGCTGCGGTTACCCTTGACGCTGCATCACAGACAGGAGCGCCTGCGATGGTGTACTCAAGGACGAAACTGGGTGCACGAATGGCAAAACGTCATTTTTTCGGATGAGTCCAGGTACTGTTTACAGCATTATGATGGTCGCATCCGTGTTTGGCGACATCGCGGTGAACGCACATTGGAAGCATGTATTCGCCATCGCCATACTGGCGTATCACTTGGCGTGCTGGTATGGAGTGCCATTGGTTGCACGTCTCGGTCACCTCTTGTTCACATTGACGGCACAATACGCCAGTCATTACTCTTGATGAACTGTGGTATCGTGTTGCAGCTGCATGGGCAGCTGTACCTGTACACGCCATCCAAGCTCTGTTTGGCTCAATGCCCAGGCGTATCAAGGCCGTTATTACGGCGAGAGGGTGTTGTGTGATATCCTTAGGTTAGTTAGGTTTAAGTAGTTCTAAGTTCAAGGGAACTGATGACCATAGATGTTAAGTCCCATAGTGCTCAGAGCCATTTGAACCATTACGGCCAGAGATGATTGTTTTGGGTTCTGATTTCTCAGGATCCATGCACCCAAATTGCGTGAAAATGTAATCACATGTCAGTTCTAGAGTAATATATTTGTCCAATGAATACCCGTTTATCATCTGCATTTCTTCTTGGTGTAGCAATTTTAATGGCCAGTGGTGTACATTTGCCTAAGGTTGAAGACGTGTGTAAGTTTTAAACATTGACTCTGTACGGTAAGATGGTTAACAGTAAGACAACAGTTCTGTTTGGTATACAAATGATCCGGAGCTCAATAGCTATTCAAAACATTTGGGCATAGCTTTCTGTCACCAATATAGTCACCAATATAATCGACATTTTGGAATATATAGGCAGTGCATGCTGTTACATGTGTACCGATGGAGCTCTGCTGTCCGTTTCATGGAGTTAAAACTAGAACATCTATTCTTATACAAATGTGTTGAAGAACTACGGACAAAAACGCTAGCGATGGTGAAGAAACTCACGCCCCGTCTCCTGAATGGTGAGCACTACTAAACTCGTACAACGCGAGAGTAGGGTACTGTTAAGGATACGCAGTGGCAGTACTGTCCAGAGTTTAACGAGTAAAATCCGTCTCAACGAAATGTAAAGACTCCAAAATCAATGTATTAGGTGGATCTAGAGATGGAACAGGTAGTCAAAAATCACAGATTTGCATCACGACTTCCACAGATAGCAATTCAGAAAGGATCAACAAATTTACAAAGTCCGGATACTCCGTTATCAAGGCGAGAGGCTGCTCAAAACATGTACCTCGCAACACGCATTGCCTGGTAGAGGCAGTGTTTTGGTATGGGGGATACTAGACTGAGTCTCGACGGAACCTGTGGCGGTAATCGAAGGTCCCATGACAGGTCTATACTTTGTTAACATTATTGTGAACCACATGCATCCACCAACCTCGACGGGGATAGAACATTCCTCCAAAATAACTGTCGATGACACAAGGCCACATATCTCCGAAAACCTACCAAGGACTTGCCGAATACTTGAATGCAGAAACGCTAAGCTCAAAACGTGGTTCAAATGGCTCTGAGCACTATGGGACTTAACATCTATGGTCATCAGTCCCCTAGAACTTAGAACTACTTAAACCTAACTAACCTAAGGACATCACACAACACCCAGCCATCACGAGGCAGAGAAAATCCCTGACCCCGCCGGGAATCGAACCCGGGAACCCGGGCGTGGGAAGCGAGAACGCTACCGCACGACCACGAGATGCGGGCTCAAAACGTGTACCGATACGCTATTGACTGATGACCATAGATGATAAGTCCCATAGTACTCAGCGCCATTTGATACGCTATTAAGCAGCTGGTAATGGTGCTTTGAGTCATCAGTGTCCGCTCCTGGATGGTACAAATTTTTGTAAAAAGCTTTCGGTTGTTAAATTATAGGCCTAAAATGGTACATCACTGGTTCAGAACCTAATACAAACCGTTAGGTCTGTGTGTGTGTGTGTGTGTGTGTGTGTGTGTGTGTGTGTGTGTGTGTGTTTTTGCAAGTTACAGAGTACCACTTGTTCAAGAGATCGTATTTCAATTCAGTAAGCATGAAATTAGTACACGGAGTTTCTGGTCTTTTTCTGCATAATAAATGAGTCAGTAAAATCGTATAGCTCCCACTATGTTAAATGTCGTTTGATTTGAAGAAATGTCAGCAGTTTTCTGTTCAAGAATACTCATTATTTTATTCGAGCAGCTTTTCATTTATCTGAACAGACTCAGCCCCAAAAAATATTCAGGTAGTTACCGGGTATCTAACTGGATTTTTTGCGTGAAGAGGTAGTGATACAAGTCACAAAGGTGCCGTGACAACTGTATACTACTCCTGCCATAATCATCTCAATTCTTTCACTGTCTGAATGTCTATAGTTAGACTTATGAAACCAAAACAAAAAATAAGCTTTACTGTGAATTGTAAGAAAATACATAAAGTAAAATCATTCTGTGTGAAATTACACATAAGTGTACACCTGTCTAATGAATGTCTGCTGGTTCGTAATATTCAGTAACAAGTTGGTAAGTCTCGAAAATTGTAACACCTTTGGATTCTCTCTATAATAACGGTATCCACAAGGTGGTCAAGATGCTACTGCTTAAACCTGCTCATCTGATCCACCCTCACAGATATCGACAAAATTCTTTAGAAGACATATCTGACCTTTGGCTTGCTGCGGAACTGCATGCAGCTGAACATTGCACCCCCAGTACTTACCGGGAAGCTCAATATATTAGGTACCTACGTTAGGTAAAGCACAGAGCGTGGCAGTGCAAAGCATGTACACTAGTGGCCAAAATCAAAACAACAAACCACTATTCCTCCGTCCTGGGACTAATTTACAACATAACTATACAAACTGCCAACGGTTATCCGTACAAGCACGTTCTGCACGGGAAATAGTATTCCAGTCAGTGGGCAACCACACCAACATTGACGTCAGGGCGCGTACTAAATGTGGTAGTGTTTGCCGGGTAGTCCCACATCCACCATCGCTGTGTACAGTCACAGACGGTGCAGTATAGCACAGGGAAGACACCTACCAGACTCTCTGAGGTAGACAGCGGTAGGAAGAATGGAAACAGAACAGTCGGAAACTGATGGGGCCCTATGGCTTAATGTGAATCGCCCTGTTGTCTGTCGAATGCGTCTCCAGTTTATAGAGACCGAAACTGTATCCCGAGAACAATGTGGTGTCGCTCAGTGTCTTTATCCGATTCTCTTACCTGTGTGCGTCTTCTAACGGGTGCATTAAATCTGATTTTATTTTTTGAATGACAGCGCAGGTGGAGGAATTTTTGCAACAAGAGGATATTCGGTCAATGTACTAGTCAGTCCACACTCCCGTTTTAAATCCCACCGAGCACGTGTGGGATGCGTTGGGGCATCGAACTGCAGCATGTCCACATGCACTAACAACCATCGAGCATTCGTCAGCAATGCTGGTGGAGAAATAGAATGCCCTATTGAAAGAACTCGTTACCAACCTTGCAGCTAGCATGAGAGCACGTTGCACAGCATGTATTTCTGACCTTGGTTATAACACACCTTACGAAGAACCACGTTTCGCCTTTTGTAGTGGCTAGGGGACCATTATAAATCGTGGCGACTTCAGTGTAATTATTGTCGTTGAATAAAAGTGTCATTCCTGTTCGTCTCATCGCGCGTTTGTTTTAGTTAACTTCTGTACTATACAGTACCAGTTCATTCTATGTATGGCCCAAGTTCCATAGAGATAAGTTATTTGTCAGTGACACACAATGCGGAACTGACTCTCGTTTTTAAGTATTATACACGAGAGTATAAATCAGCAAGTTCTGTTTATCATGTAATTTCTTTACTTTTGTAGTGAAATTATAAATACGATAGCTTTAATATAACCATTCACTATCATTAATTTATGACTGTTTACCATGTAACAAAAGTATTAGGATATTAGATAGCCATTAAAAATGTATTAGCATTCGTATATCCATTATAACAAAAATTTAATTATTTGTAGAGATTCACGATCAGTACTGGCTTTGTAATGATCCTTTGTCCCATTTAACGGCTCTTTTCTTACAAGTAATGTACACTGTGGTCAAAAATTAAAGAAACAAATGGAAATTTTGCAAGGTTGCCCTTATTTTGAAACAAAACGATATAAACAGGTGGTAGTAAAGTAGAAACAATTTACAGAATATAGAACGTAAACAACTGCAACATACGTAACGGTAGACGAAAATGTTCTTCGTTTCTTCAAACTTAACGGATTTACACACACATTTCGACAACTGATTAATGTGTTCACTATGGGGTGTGACCACCTCCGGCAGCAATACAGGCCTGACAACGACGAAGCATGCCACGAATGATATTATCAATCTCTTGTTGAGGCGCGGCCGGCCGTTGTGGGCGAGCGGTTCTAGGGACTCCAGTCCGGAACAGCACTGCTGCTACGGTTGCAGGTTCGAATCCTGCCTCGGGCATGGGTGTGTATGATGTCCTTAGGTTAGTTAGGTTTAAGTAGTTCTAAGTCTAGGGGACTGATAACCTCCGATGTTAAGTCCCATAGTGCTCAGAGCCATTTGAAGAATTTTTTTCTTGTTGAGGCAATAACACCCGTTCTTCTTGCAGAGCCGCAAGCAAGTCTTGGAGAATGATTAGTGGATGCCGACGCGAACCATCCCCTCTCCCTACTGCATTCCGGACGTCCTCTATAGGATTCAAATCGGGAGAGCGAGCAAGCCACTCTACGCGTGCAGTATCTTCTGTTTCCAAGAAAACATCAACGACCCGTGCTCTATGATGTCGAGCATTATCGTCCACCTATACGACGTCTGGGACCACAGCACCTCGCAACAATTTTACACGACGTCCCACGATCTCGTTACGACACCTGACAGCAGTTAAACCTTTCCAATTCATCCGTAAAAATTCAGAAGACGTATTCAAGTGCTCAAAACAATCCCTGCCCGTACCGTTAGGTATTCTCTTCGATATCTGTCTCTTTCCACAATGTTTGGATCGTGAAATCGTGTTCCACGTTCCCTCCAGATGCGAATCGGCGGAGAATCACTATCCAGACCAAATCTGGATTCATCTACGAAAAAATCATTGGCCCGCTATTCGCCCGTCATGTGACATGTCGAAGAGTCCACTCTACACAAACCTTCCTGTGAAGACGCATCAGAGATACGCATACAGCAGGTCTCCAACAGTATATGCCGCTCTGCCGAAGCCTCGTGTACACCGTTTGCCTCGATACAACACGTTCAGTGGATGCTACGAGGACGGTTACCAGTTGCCGTGCAGTGCTTAGGCGGTACCGTCGTGCCCTTACAGGCAAATAGCGGTCCTCTTTGATGTCACGCGTGACAATGTGCGACCGCATCGAACGGCGCAGATAGGGGAGCTCGTTGAACGAGAGTCCCACACACTTAAATCACAACCAGTACCCGCGCGACGCCTTGAAGACGTATTTAGAACGTCCAAGTGCACGAATGACCATCCACCAGTTGTCAGCCGCGTTGGTGGAGGAATGGAACGCTCTACTGCAAGAACTCCTTACCAACCTTTCGGCCATCGTGGGATCACGTTTCAGAGCATGCATTTCCCTGCATAATGACCACACATCCTATAAAGACCCATATCACCCTTTCGCAATGTCCACAAGTCAATCATAAATCACGGTGACTTCAGAGTAAGTATTGTCTTGAAATAAAAGTGGCATTTATGTTCGTCTCATTGCGTATTTCTTTTAGTTACCTTCTGTACCTTACTGCAACATTTCTCGAAACTTACTGGCAGATTAAAACTGTGTGCCGGACCGAGAGTCGAACTCGGGACCTTTGCCTTCCCTGGAAAGTGCTCTACCAATTGCTGTTCATCCTGTAACAGTTCTTTCTATATATGGTCCCAGCTTAATGGTCCTATGTTACTTGGCAGTGAGACTTCGTACAAAAGTTTCCGTTATGGTCAAAGTGTCACCGAGCTATGTTACGTGCCAATGAAACTTCATTCAAAAGCTACTTTCGTCCTTAAGTTTGCATTTGGATATCTTGTTGATGATGCAAAAGAGACACCGCAACGAATACATTGCTACCCTGCAAGGAGTAAGGAAATATGAGAGGTCTCGCTTTCGGCCAACAGAAAAATTCACATAGTTTTTGTAGACCTCAGAATACATCTACATCTATATCTACGTGATTGCTCTGCTATTCGCAATAAAGTGCCTGGCAGAGGGTTCAATGAACCACTTTCATGCTGTCTCTCTACAGTTCCACTCTCGAACGGCACGCGAGAAAAACGAGCACTTAAAGTTTTCTGTGTGAGCCCTGATTTCTCTTATTTTATCGTGATGATCATTTCTACCTACGTAGGTGGGTGCTAACAGAATGTTTTCGCAATCGGAGGAGAAAACTGGTGATTGAAATTTCACGAGAAGATCCTGTCGCAACGAAACATGCCTTTGTTTAAATGATTGCCACTCTAATTCACGTATCATGTCTCTGACACTATCTCCCCTATTTCGCGATAATACAAAACGAGCTGCCATTCTTTGTACTTTTTCGATGCCATCTGTCAGTCCCACCGGACGCGGATGCCACATCGCACAACAATACTCCAGAATAGGGCGGACAAGCGTGGTGTAAGCAGTCTCTTTAGTAGACCTGTTTTCCTAATTCAGGGTCAATTTCCACTTTTCTCACCATAAAGATATCGTATCTAAATCATTTTGCAAGTCGTTTTGATCATCTGATGACTTTACAAGGCGGTAAATGACAGCATCATCTGCAAACAATCTAAGATGGCTACGCAGATTGTATCCTATGTCGTTAATATAGATCAGGAACAATAGAGGGCCTATAACACTTCTTTGTGGAACGCCGGATATTACTTTTGTTTTACTCGATGACTTTCCGTCTATTACTATGAACTGTGACCTTTCTGACAAGAAATCACGAATGCAGTCGCACAACTGAGGCGATACTCCGTAGGCACGCAGTTTGGTTAAAAGACGCTTGTGAGGAACGGTATCGAAAGCCTTCTGGAAATCTAAAAATATGCAAGCAATTTCACGCCCCCTGTCGATAGGACTTATTATTTCATGAGTATAAAGAGCTAGTTGTGTTTCGCAAGAACGATATTTTCTGAAACCGTGCTAACTATGTGTCAGTAAATCGTTTTCTTCGAGGTACTTCATAAAGTTCGAATACATAATATGTTCCAAAACCCAACTGCAAATGGACGTTAGTGATACAGGCCTGTAATTCACGGACTACTGCTACTTCCCTTTTTGGGTATTGGTGTGACTTCAGCAATTTTCAAGTCTTTAGCATTCGATACTGTAAACTGGGAAAGACTAATGGAAATTATAAAGATGACTTTATTGGTCTAGAGAGAAAGAAGAAAGAAGAAATGCACAAACAATAAATAGCGATAGTAAAGATGTGGAATACGCCAAACGAAACTAAAATTGTTAAAGCTGTTGTACAAGGACGTTATGTCTCCTCTCTCTTCTCCAATATCTGCATGGAAAATGCAATAAATAATCACAAGAAATTCCATACAACTACCAACATAAACTGAGAACGAGTGCACATGCTTAGGTGTGCGGATAACATATATGAGGTGGCTCCAGGTGATAGAAATCTGCAAAGAAACTTAAAAGTTATGGATACAGTACTATGATATGAGTAGAAATCTGCAAAGAAAGTTAAAAGTCATGGATACAGTGCTATGATATTAGTTCAGATTGTAAATTGACTGAAAAACGACAGAAATATTCGTGTGCTTCAAGGAATGAGAAGCAGTAAAGCTTAAAATCAGAGAAAGCCAAAGAAAACAAACAAGATAATACAAATATTTAGGAAATAAGACAAATGGAGAAGGAAAAAACAAGAACGACACAAAACGCGAATTACAGAAACACTTCTCCGTCTACATCTATACTCCATGCGGCAGAGGGTACGTTATGTACCACTGACGTTTCACAGTTATGTTCCAGTCGCTAATGACACGGGAAGAACGATTGTTGATAATCCTTTGTGTGAGGTCGAACTTTCGTAGTCTTACGTTCATGGTCTTTTATAGACACTTACATAGGAAGACGAAATACACTGACTGAGTCTTCTGGAAAAGTACGCCCTCAGTACTTTAGCAATAAATCACATCATAATTCAGAAAGCCTCCCTTGCAGTGTCCATAGGTCGACTGCAAGTGTCTGATAGTTGATTGAGAATATCCGTAACGCTTTCACTCTTATTAAATGAACCTGTGACGAGATGTATTGTTCTTGGATGTTGTCTATTTTCTCAATCAGCTCAAAATGATACCGTTTGATTTTGATTGTCTGTGAGGCTTTGGTTTTGGCAAAGTTTAAATTTTCAGTGAACTCTTTTTCCTTTCGTAGCAGCTTACTAACACGGCTGTCGCGCCACAGCGGGTCTTTCCTAGCCATCAGAACTATTCACGCCACATGCTTATCAAAAACGTACGTGTAATGCCCTTGAACTTTATTGATTGATACCCAACGTTTACGGTGCTGGAAACGAATTGTTCGTGTGTGCCTCTCAAGTACTCCGAAGCTGGTTATTTTTCGTTCATGCTAAGCAGAAATAGGTTACTGCCTTCCTTTTCATTTCTGTTTTCAGCTGTAATCAACGAGACTGTAACGACCTTACGAGTTCCGATCCCTGTTCATTGCTGAGTGGAAGTGTTCGGGCCTGTTGGCACACTCTTTAAGTCTGAAATGCGAACGAATCTCATACTGGCTGTGCATGATTTTCTGCTAAAAGTAAATGTCGCTAATAAAAGAAAAATGGTTTGTTCGAACAATATCGATAATCAAGTGTGGAAAAAGGTGATTAAGAACTGTATTTGGAGTGCAGTAATTTACGGCTGGAAATATGGACAACGGGCAAAAATACAAATTAAATATCTTTAACCACCTGAGTTTGGTGCTCTAGAAGCGTGTTAAAAGTAAAGTGGGCAGATAAAAGCATCAACCAGGAAGTACCGCAAAAAACTGAAAAAGAGAGGTCATTTAGGAGAAAAACACAGCGAAGAAAACACCAGTGGATCGGTCACATAATACTACGTAATCAGTTCCTTGCAAATTTCTTAAAAGAAACATTACATGGGAAGATGGCACAATGAAGACCGCGAGTCGTATTTTTAAAATAAACCAAACATAAGGCAGCAGTCTCTAATCATGCTGATTGGGAGAAGTTAGTGTCAAGTAGATCGAGATGGAAGGTTGAGAGCCAGACGAAAGATTGATTATAAGAAGATGAGAGTTTAACTTTGCTGTTGACTGAGAGAACTTGCTTGTTTGCGCACACAAGACACATTCCATGCACAAAAAAAATGTGATGTGGGTGTAACAAGCCGGCCAGGACTTGCTCGTGTCAGATCTGCTTCAACAGCCTCTTGGCGTTTATCTGTACATCTCTTACCCAGGTGGTATTGTACATGAACGTAATCCGACATCTCTTACAACGTCCTCACCTACGTTTACGAGGTACATGAACTTTACGTCATATGCGTTGGTTGCTATAAGAATTAAACAGAAAATATAGTTTATAAGGCAACAAAAGTCGCTGTAAGTCTATTAAAAAATTATTTCGCCGATCTCATTTACTAGACAGTAACTTACTCCTCCAAAACTGTCTGAGTTTCTACCAGTGAGTACGACTATAATTCTGCGTGTATATATATATGTGTGTGTGTGTTTGTGTGTGTGTGTGTGTGTGCGTCATTCTACAGACTCCACGTAGTGGAGTAGTCATAAAACCCAGCGCTTGCGACGACATGCACTGAAAAATTCAGCACTCTTTGGTGATAACTTTCCTTCCTTATCGTTGCCATTGAAGCTACTTTTAGTGGGGGACGGTACTCCGCAAGTACTTTCACCGCGAATGCATGTAGAAGTAGTTCTTTAAAGACGAAGCCCTAACCTTTGTGGGTTGAGTCATTTCTGAAATTCGGATGTTTAAAATGGACGTATGTGGTGGCGACTTAGGTTTCTGAACAGCGAAACCTTTCAGTTCGGTCGTACAAATTCTGCAGTCCGAAAATATGTAAAGCAAAATATAAAGTAAAAGTGCATATTTACGCTTATTACTTTCTTACCAGTAATGTGAGTATCGTCTAGGAATAACATGTTGACTAGTAGTGAAAATGTCCTGCGTCTCGGTTTCGAAACCAACCAATGCTTAAATTTGGAATAAAAATCATCAGCGTTCGCGGCCGAAGACTTCCAGCATAAGGAGTCATCCTCGTTCTGCCTACGGCATTGTCAAAGAGGGTAGAGTAGTGGACAAAGGGTTCGGATACCCTCCTGCCCTTAGGATGGGAAACTGCCCCTAAAAGTAGGTAGGATCAGTAATGATCAGAGGCATGAGGATGTGGAAGTCACAATAGAAACCACTGCATTAAAGTCACAGAATATCCACAGGTCATGTGATTCGTCATTGCAAAATTGTAACGATGAGCTATCCATCGGCAAAAGATTACACGTTAGTCCCCCTTAGGGTCTCCAAGAGGGGATTCCAAAAAGCAGGTAACCTTGAGAAAAACAATACATAACCAACGAATCGGTATCATTCTGTGGGTCTAAGCTGAAATGTCAGAAGTCTGAATGTGGTAGAAAAGCTAGAAAATCAGAAAAGGGGAAACCAAAGGATCGGTCTAAATGTGGTCGAGGTTAGGGGAATGAAACGGAAAGAAGATAAGGATATCTGGTCACACAAATATAGGGCAATATGAACAGCAGCAGAAAATAGTATACCTGGAAAGGGTTTCGTTATGAATAGGGAAGCAGGGTAGAACGTGAGTTATTGTGAGTTGTTCACTGATAGGATTATTCTCATCAGAATCAACAACAAACCAATGCCAACAAAAATAATTTGTGTAACTTATACATGCCTGCATCACAAGGAGAATACGAAGAGATAGAGAAAGTATCCGATGATATTGAACGTGTTATTAGTATGTAATTGGATATGAAAACCTAATAATCAGTGACTGCAACGCAATTGTAGGGAAGCAATAGGAGAAAGGCTTGGCAGTAAAAATAAGAGAGTAGAAAACTAATTGAGATCTGCAATAAATTTCAGATGGGAATAGTGAGTGTTTAAAAAAGACACGGCAGCGCGGGGTAGCCGCGCGGTCTTGGACGTCTTGTCATGGTTCATCGCGGCGCCGCCCGTCGGAGGTTCGAGTCGTCCCTCAGGCATGGGCGTATGTGTCGTACTTAGCGTAAGTTAGTTTAAGTTAGATTAAGCAGTGCGTAAGCTTAGGGACCGATGACCTCAGCAGTTTGGTTCCATACCACAAATTTCCAAAAAAAAAAAAAGGCCCGGAGACTCCGGAAGATTTCAGCTAGATGGCCAGACTTAGGTTCTGAAATGTGATATTGGAATGTAAAGCGTATCCAGGAACAGATACAGACTCAGATAATAATTTAGTAATGGCGAAGAATAGACTGATGTTAAGGAGAATCGTCCAGAAGAATCGGTGTGGAAGGAAGGGTGCAATGAAATACAGGAGAGTGATGAAATACGTTTTAAATTCGCTAAGAATGTGAGTAATGCGATAAGCTGTACCAGAATAGGCACCTCAGTTGAAGAGGATGTAAGACCAGCAAACTTAGGTACAAGGAACGTAACTGGATAATAGAAGAAAGACGTCAACTGAGTGACGAAATCAGAAAGTTCAAACATGTTCAGAGAATGACAGGAATACAGCAACATATATCGACAAAAATAAATGGGAAATGTAGGACAGCCCAGGTGCGATAGCTGAAGAAAAGATGGAAGAAATACAACAAGAAATTATCTTCCGAATGACTGGCTCAACATAAAGTATACATATTCTATTTTTATTTTGTCTTTGAGTGTATAATGATGTAGAATACTTTCCTCAAGTCAATTTGTAATAAACGTCACATTAGTTTTCATCACTGTACTGTACTTGTTCACAATTTAATACAATCATTTACAAAACGAATTTACTGTCCAGCATCTCATCCCAATTTCTATCTCGATATTCAATAATAGAAAGACAGACCCCAACTACTTGTTGATTATTATTACAGAGATTCACATACATTACCGGTGTAGTCTGTGTTTCTAAACCAAAGAGATACAATGAATTAATATTTTAGAAACTAAAGCATTTTAGTCAATTTTATCTTTTCCAATTATTATGGAAAATAATGAACACGATTATAATAATGAATCACAAGATTGATAACGTTAACGTATTTTTATTGTATTCCTTTATACTTCGCACAAAAGAGTTGTGTTGAGCAGTTCCATTACACGACGAACAAAAAACATTCATCACAACAATACACCAACAAATTTGTTCCGGTATAACATTGAATCTTCACTCGGCAACGATCTACACTTTCACATTTTCAAGGGAGAATGCAAAAGGAGGAACACAATGTAGAAGAAGGAGGAATGTCACGACCTCAGAAATCTATACTAGCAACAACAGCAACGAATTTCCATGTTGTGCATTAGGTTGCCTGGATGCAAGACTTTCACTTTACGTAGTGCACTAAATACAAAACATATTTCTGCTTCACAGAGAAAGGAGCTGGTTTTTGCAATTTGAAACAAACAGCAGAATTATAAAAATTTCTCTGGTTGCATTTTCTCACGTAATAAGTAAATAGTATTTTGTGGTAATTACACACAAAAATAAAAACCCTCACACAAACATTTTATTGCAAGGATAAAAACGTATTTGAGACCTAATGCAGCACATGTGTTATACATCCTAAGATACCGATGAGTCAAACGATTTTCTTTAAATTTTGTTTTCTAAAAAAATTTTTGGTCCCAGAACAATTCATTGGCGACCAACATGAACATTTCATTCATAATATCTAAGATGAGAACTGAGGGGGCTATTAAAAGTACAATAAACAATTTTCGTAATCAATATTAGCTCCTGCAGGTGGTGAACAAAATTTCTTTTGTACTCTAAACTGTTCATGCCGATATTTTGAGTTAATGAGAGACTTTTGATAAAGTGGAATCGTCTTAGCCTGGAGGATTCTTATCACCGTTCACTCTCAGAACGTTTCTGAAAGTGGAGGACGTCGTCGTGTGGTGTTGGTTTGCTTATGAGAAAAAGCCAAGTTACACTACGGCATAGATAACACGTCAGATGGTAAGCCCACCAGTAACAGACGTGTTGAGCCGTTTGTCAGGTCAGAGGCAACAAATGCGATCTATTCTCTGTAAAGGTGTGACTATTACAGCACTGTCGTGACTAAGCCAACCAGATTCAGAAGGATGTAGGCTGCAGTAGGTACTGGGAGATGAAGAAGCTTGTACAGGATAGAGTAGCATGTCGAGCTGCATCAAACCAGTCTCAAGACTGAAGACCATAACAACAACAACAACAAAGAGTCACCCCTTCCCAATTGCAAGATCTCTATCTAACATCTTCGAGGAGCAACTAAAATTTGATTTTTAGTATTTCATATAATTACTAAACGAATTTAAAAATTTAAAATGCTTTCATATTCCACTCATTAAGAAACCTAATTTTAGGTTAAACGTTGAAAACAATAAATCAAGTACTAACTATATTCATCTAGCATTTGACAATCAGAGCATTCAGGACTTCCGACGAACTTCATACACAATTTATTAATCATGAAAACATTTTCACTGTTCATGCCCTAAAACTTAATTTATTACTTCTTCACTATTAACTATATTCACAATATATTTTACGGACATATCCACATACACAAGAGAGTGTACCTGCAAAATTATATCAAACCACCTAGCTCAGAAAATATAACATCATATACATTGATATGCGTAAGAAACTAGCAAATTGCGCAACTATACTCATCCAGTGGTTGATAATAAGCCCATTTAGGCAGTTCTAATAAACTTTAAACATAATTTCAAATCTTTCCTAAAGTTTTTTCTAGTTTACATGGTAGTTCGATTGTTTAAAGAATCGGCGGTTGGGGGATCACTGGTTTACATCTAAATGTGCAGGGAAATTGACATTAGTTGTTACAAACTGTTTCAGTAATCATGGGACAATGAAAAGAAGTTAAATTCTTACTTATGAAAGATAATCATTTTGGGCTTGTGCACATCAATCAGTAAAAATGGAACCCTTACAAGACCATTTTGTTGTTCGGCTGTCCGTCTCAGACCTTTCAAAACCCTTTTTCTGAGGAACAGGCGTATCAAGTTGAAATTTACGTCACATATCAAGGCCTACGGTCTCTTATCGATATAAATATGTGAAGGTTATAGGTCCATGAAGTCAAAAGATACGGACATTTACGTCACATATTTCGATACTGGAAAGCCAGTTCGTCTAAACTCACTCGTCTAAACAGGTTACTTAGTTCCCGTTGACCTAGAATCACGAATTTTGCCAAGAAGAAAGGTTTCATGCTACAACTAAAGGAAAAAAAAACAAAAATTGTTAATTTGTAATAATACAATGCGAAGAAAAATTGTAATTTGTTGTCAGACTCTCTGTCTGTCAGTTCTCTTTTTTCTCAGGGACGGGGAAACATATGAACATGAAATTTACGTCATATACAAAGGTCTATGATCTCTGGTTGGTGTACTAAACGGTAGCTTCTTAGTCAATGCAAACGAAAGATAAGAGGCCACTTACGTCACATATTTTTACACTCGCTGAAACCTATAAGGTGCTTTCACTTGACAAAGAATCATGAAATTTGGCAAAAAGAAAGGTTTCATAATACTTGTGAATGAAAAAGAGTCGAAAAATTGTCAATTTGGCATTATACCACAAGAAAAAATATTTCTTTTGTCAATTGTTATCCAACTTAGAAATTGAAATTAAAACATTCTCGAAAGTCTTGAATTACCAAGGACCGCTATCCTGCCAGTACCAAAGTCGATAACAAGGAAAATCATCGAGATCCTAGATTCTCGGTATGTACAGTATGAACCCTCTGTATATATGATTGTAATTAAATTTGTAGGGAACCCTCAGTCCGCGAGTTCTCGGACCAGGTCAAAAAATTTATATTTGCATTTGCGTACATTTCAAATAAATACGGTCTGATGTTCCGTAATTTCGTCATCTTGATGATGTGTATCTGACGTGAAGTACAATTGTTCAGAGGAATGTAAATGAGTTGTGAAGTTGACTCCGTCGTCCCATTTCGCATCGGGGTACCACCTAATGCCTACGGACACTCCCGTAGGCTGTGTGTGCCTCTACATGAACACACGGGCTGAGTAATGTACGTCGTGCGGTTTCGCTGGTCTGGTTTCGGTGCGGCGCGGCAAGTTGCTACGGAAATTGCCGCAGTCGGCAGATTTATACTCTCTCAACTTTGGCCAGCGCAGTTCTCCCCAGTACCCCCTTCCTTCCCTACCACGGACCGGAGCAAACCGCAAACATCTCACCCTTTATACCTCCATAATTCCACTTCAAAACCTGAAAAAAAACGTGCAGTGTAGGAATCGTAAATCAAAGTCACAACCTCACCATCGATTAATCGGTGAAGACTTAGTCATTCACAATAGCGAGTCACATACGTATAATTTCACTCTGCCAAAATTCTCGGTTTACAATATGAAGGGAGATGTGTTAAAAAACCCGTTTTACCGTTCGTGGCAAAGAACCCAAGTACTTTAGGGTAGTAACCGTCCGATCACATTGTTCCCTTCTTTCTTATTTAATATTGGTGACACTGAAAATCGTAATCGGTGTTGTTGGATTCGAAGAATAAAGCTACCGTTACAATGAAGCAGGAAGTAAGCATAATATATAGGTAAAATACTGGAGCAAGAGATCCAAAGGAACACAAGAAATCAGCAGAGTTCAGAAAAGGTCGTTGCTGCAACTTTGTTACCATAACATGAATATAGAGAAACCATGGACTTATAAACAAAATAATTATTTTATTTGCCTATCGTTTCTACGAACGTCTGGACTGCTTTGCCTTTCCTGAAATATATCAGAGTTCCTACATTCAGGAAAACTGTATGAACAATCTTTGACTCTAGCGTTATAGTGAAGTAATGCCGAGTAACGCTCAGGTGAGTTTTTCACAGGTTTTTTTCTTTTCAAAACATGTTTCTTGTTTGTCAGAACATGAAGAGAACAACAAAATATTGGAAGTCGAGTGTCCCGTCTGAGACTTAAGTAAAGTGTACTCCATCAGGTCCGGGGGGCTTGTGCAATTTATTGACAATGAGGAAACGGGAATAGTCACAAACATCGTCCACGGCGTGATAACTGCCTATCACCTACGGGCCAATGATCTGACAGAAGATTCGAAAACCATTAATATTGTATTTATTATCTAAAGCAGAAATATGATGTGTTAAATAAGTTTTGGAAATATGTTTTTTGTGGACTGCGTTTAATGTTTAGGGTGTACAACTATAAATTTACTTTTAAAAAGTAAACTTTGCTCGCCGCCAATCCGATACTCGGGAACAGTGGCCCCGTAACAGGGAGATAATCACGCCATGGACTTGATTTTCTGTGAGGTACGAACAAAAGGGTTCAGTGGTGTTTCGATCATGAAACTAAATTATTTTTAAGGGATAACTATTTCATCAGGCAGTAACACTGCCTGTATAAGTTAGCAATAATTATGCTTACATTTATTGTTTCAAATACTAGCATTAACGCGTGAGACAGCGTGATGGATGTTATAGCTTGAGAAACGCGTATCTGGACATTCTTCCATATTCCGCCCAAAAAATGTAGTATTGCTTTTTGAAACCACCGTAACTGTTTCCCATTTCGACGCATAAGTTTGAAATTTCGCTCAAATGTGGCCACAGTCCTCTGTAATGATGGAAGAGCGTGGCGCCATGCGACGTCAGCCTCGGCTCGGCGATGCTTCAAGAAACAAGGTGGCGGCACATCGGAAAAAAGTCCACAGTTCAGAAGTTCATGTGTGCTGTAAGGTGCGATAATGATGCCACATTGGCACCAAATTTAGTCACAGCCCTTCCCATCGTCATCATGGAGCTGTCACACGATGGGGAGGTGGTGATTTCAGCGCTGGTTGTCGCGGTTTTGACCTCCATCGCAGAGGCGTCAGAAAAAGGGGTGAAATGTGGATAAGAGGTGTTGTGACGACAATTCCATCGTTTGACACATCAGTGACGTATTTAGGCAAAATTGTGATGCCAGTGTGACATCTTTAACTTACGTTATAGCTCACATCTGCTTCTAAGCTGACCCCTTTCTTTCGAACGTACCGACACCTCGCTGTCTGAAGCGTCGCAGTGCCCAAGAGTGACATCTCAAGGCGTCACGATTTTGCACCGTTGCAGAGAATGGTTGCAGGCACCTTTGAACAAATATCAAATTCATACATTGAAATTGGAGACAATTACGGGGGCTCGAAAAAGTGATAGTTTTTTGTGTAGTCAACATACTTTGTATCTATGACAATGGCATTGAGATATATGTAACACAAATGTGTAAATACCGCTGAAATTGACTTCTCCGAGTTGTAAGTAGTTCTCACAATAGACTGCTTCATTATTCACCTTTCAACAATAAAGGAATTTGTTTACTGCACAACAGTAATTTTTTAACGTACTACACTTCTGTAGCCTCTACACAGTATTACACACATCAAAAAATGTTTTGCATTATCTCGGTTCCCAGAGTTCCGGAACCAGTACAGAAAATTGGAATAGAGATCAACATAAACATCATTTCCGCCCTTTTTATTGCACATGAAAACCACACATTCCATATGTACCATCATACAGCGAGACATTTAGAGGTGGTGGTCCAGATTGCTGTACACACCGGTACCTCTAATACCCAGTAGCACGTCATCTTGCATTGATGCATGCCTGTATTCATCGTGGCATAGTGTCTACAAGTTCGTCAAGGTACTGTTGGTCCAGATTGTCCCACTCCTCAACGGCAATTCGATGTAGTTCCCTCAGAGTGGTTGGTGGGTCACGTCGTCCATAAACAGCCCTTTTCAATCTATCCCAGGCATGTTTGATAGGGTTCTTGTCTGGAGAACATGCTGGCCACTCTAGTCGAGCGATGTCGTTGCCCTGAAGACACAAGATGTGCACGATGGGGGCGCGAATTGTTGTCCATGAAGACGAATGCCTCGCCAATATGCTGCCGATATGGTTGCACTACCGGTCGGAGGGTGGCATTCAAGCATCGTACATCCGTTACAGCGCCTTCCACGACCACCAGCGGCGTACGTCTGCCACACATAATGCCACCCCAAAACAGTAGGGAACAGTACGGAATCTCCACCCTGCTGCACTCATTGGACAATGTGTCTAAGGCGTTCAGCCTGACCGGATTGCCTGGAAACACGTGTCCGACGATTTTCTGGTTGGATTCATATGCGACACTCATCGGTGAAGAGAACGTGATGCCAGTTCTGAGCACTCTATTCGACATGTTGTTGGGCCCATCTGTACGCTGTATGGTGTCGTTCTTGCAACTGTATGGTGTCGTTCCTGCAAAGATTGACCTCGCCATGGACGCCAGGAGTGTAGTTGCTCATCATGCAGCGTATTGTGCAGAGTTTGAGTCGTAACACCATGTCCTGTGGCTGCACGAAAAGCAGTATTCATCATGGTGGCGTTGCTATCAGGATTCCTCCGAGCCATAATCCGTAGGTAGCGGTCATCCACTGCAGTAGTAGCCTTGGACGGCCTGAGCGAGGCATGTCATCGACAGTTCCTGTCTCTTTATATCTCCTCCATGTCCGAACAACATCGCTTTGGTTCACTCCGAGACACCTGGACACTTCCCTTGTTGAGAGCTCTTCCTAGCACAATGTAACAATGCAGACGCGATCGAACCCCGGGACTGATCGTCTAGGCATGGTTGAACTACAGACAGCACGAACCGTGTACTTCGTTCCTGGTGGAATGACTGGAAATGATCGGCTGTCGCACTCCCTCCGTCTAAAATGTGCTGCTCATGCATGGTTGTTTACATCTTTGGGTGTGTTTAGTGACATCTCTGAACACTCAAAGGGAATGTATCTGTGATACAATATCCACAGCCAACGTCTATCTTCAGGAGTTCTGGGAACCGCGGTGATGCAAAACATTTTTGATGCATGTATTATTATTATTATGAGTAATAATTATAACAATAATAATTAATAATATTGCTGTTATTGGCAGTGCTCAGACACTAAGCATTGGTAACCTGAAAGTATAGTCCAGCAATCAAATGATTTACAAGCAGTAAGTATGGTTCCCACTTTTAACTTGGTTGATTTTAAATGCGACTGCAGAGTGTTGGTTAAGTAAGTGCCGCTAGGAAGAGGAGTGGTGCAGAAGAAGCACGTATTTTATTTAACAAGTGCCTACCCTCAGTATGGATGGTTAGCTTTCTTTTCTGAATAGTTAGCACCCACGATGCACTGAGAACTGCTTCATTATTCTGTAAAGCAGGTTGTTGAAAATAAGCAGTAGGTACTGTGTCTCTCATTGACTCGTTTGTTCTTGATTTAATAAAATACCTAAAAAATAAAATATCATGATGTGCCATTATTTTTAAAATAAAATTTTTCAAAGGAAATTCTTTTTCATTTCTTGGTTTAGTTAGACACTAACATTGACGGCAGGGGCTTGGAGGGGGGTGGACTACATTTCACTTAGGGGTGATGTATCAGAAAGGCTGGGAACCACTGCTCTAAAACGTGCTCACGCATACAAACTGATTGGAGCCCTGGTACTGCAGCATATATTGGGCGAAGTACATCCCAATGATTGGCAGCGAAAGCTCCCTCATATCAAATACTTAATGTTTATATATTTATGGGTGTCACATCTGGCTGATACAATAAAAACATTGATATCCAATTTCAGGAAGTATTCCTAACAGTTTGAATTTATATAAGAATTAACTAAAACTATTAAAAACATCACAATTCTACATTTGACAAGTGGAAAAAATCATCCTTTACACATTGCCATGTATAGCAGTCTTCAATTAAACATGCTGACTTCGCGATCCTCTTACAGCTTCCTGACGTCAACGGTCCAACTTGCGTGAGATTCTCCCACCGATCTTCTTTTATCCTCTGCAGTCAACGAAAGAAGTTAACTGGTGTACTACCATGCATTCACCTGAATGTCTCACAGACCTCTATTTCA